>NC_048299.1:96829345-97142837 GCF_013100865.1 Trachemys scripta elegans
GATGGTTTCTGCATAATGTGTGAACTTATTCATTTAAAGGTGGAGAAAAATTAACATAATTCATCTGACCTTTCTGTATCCTTCTTGTGCTCCTAGCACTTAATGTGTGTTTACTTAAACTCTTCCTAGTCAGCCAGAAATGTGCTACAAACACATCACATGTATTGAAGAAAATGCAACTTGATTTTTTTTTTATTAGGAGGGAAGACTTAATCTAGCCCTAATGGATGTTTGCACACGTGCGAAACCCATCATATAATTTAACTTGACACACAAAAAGAATCTGTTCAGGCTCCGCTTTTGTTTCAGACCATGGTGTAATGTGTTGCAATAAGCTACTAGTAAGATTGTGAGCTCATTTTTTATCAAGTTGAAAGGGTTTCTTCTTTAGCTGTTGATAAGCTTCACAAATAGTCAACTATGATGTTGCAGTCTGAAGTCTCGCTTATCTTTATTCAGTTCATTGCAGATGCCTATATCCTCTCTGCTATTAGTAAAAACATTACAATACTTGACTGTTTAGCTGCTCCAAAGTCCTCTTGACTTCTTGAGATCTATCACTTCCCTCTAAAAGACACAAAGAAAAGGCTTTTGCTGGAGAGTTGTCAGGACTTGATTTACTAGCCACTGGCTCACACTAGCTGTATTCCGATCTGCAGTGATTGTGGTGCTCTTCTCTAGGAGGCCAGGAATTCCTGCAATAGCCCCAAGAGAGGTTAGTTTTAAAGGGACTGATATTTGGCTAGCATTTTATTTTTCCTGCTGTGGCAGCCACGACATTCGGACGTTCTTGATCTCTTGTACTTGGGTAAAACACGGCTTTTTAGTGGCAAGCAAGTCAAGGTGTAATAAAGTTAAAACAATGAATATAATGGTATCACTGTCAAGCTATACTATATAGGTCTGTGATAACTAAATATCTAACATTAGACTCTACTCCCTCAGACATATTCACTGCTCCGGCATGTCTGAACTTAGTAGTTGCTATGGAATGCCCCATGACTCTTCTTATAGTTCTACTTCTTTCAGAGATGGATTTTGTATCCTATAGGTGAACCCTCTCCGGTGTGTCCCAGTATCCTTGTACCGTTGGGGAAATCTTGACACTAGCTCTTTTGCAGTCGCAACAGTGTTTTTCTTCAGAGGAAATCCCCCCTACAAGGGAGAAAAATGGTCAGTTTTACAAAATATTCAATAGTTATTTTCCCATTATTGAAATGTATAAGTTTAAATTGTTGATAGTAGAATATAGTGGACCATTACAAAGTCTTGAAAGATACAGAAACAACTTTCCCTGAAACAAATAGAACTCCAAACAAGTGACTCATAGGACCTGGGTCAAAACGAAACATAGTTTGGGGCTACTGCCACTTCTTTCTTTGAGGTATACACTTCAACACTGTGAGCTGAAGGGTGGATAGCTGGGAACTTGCTAAGCTTACACTGGAGGTACACTCTGCCCTTAGTTGAGCTGCATATGTGTCCAGCCACTCTGAGGTGCGACTGAAGTGTACACCCCAACTGTATCTCAAAGCTCAATGGAAGTGAACCTCCATATATTTTTTACACACCTGCAACTGCAGTTCACTACCTCACTTGTATTTTGGGGTGCACATTAACTGTGGTGCACTTGCACTGCTCATACATTTTGTCCCAGATTCTGCCCTTTGCTTACCCCAGGCAATCCTCTGGAAGTCAAAGGGATGCAATGGAAGACAGAACTTGACCTAAAGTTGGGTTTTAAAGTGTGCACTTCAAAGAGTATACTTCAAATTGCATCTCGGGTACTGAGTTAGTTCAGAAATGTGTTAACAGTGCCTGTTTAGCAAAGCTGACACTTTGAGAGACACCATTAGCAAACTTATGAGAAAAAAAAAAACCAAAGAATTTATTATCTAGAAGTGGAATTAAGCCTGTTAGACTCCTTCCAGCTGCAGGAATAACTGATGACTAGCTTTGCTGCTTTATGAAAGGAATAAAATGACTAATGATACTTGGAAAAAGAATAGTTTTATGGTTTAGAAAGAAAACGTAGTGCAAAAATAAAGTAATGGGATCCATGGGAAAATATATTATGGTAATGGCAAGGCCAGAGTGTTTCTTTTAATCTGTCCTTGAACTCAGTGCTCATGAAAGGTGTCAGCTTCTCAGCTCTGGAGACTGAAGTGCACGATCTGTGTACAAAACAAGCAACAATAGAGCTGGCTTCTCCCCCCAGCAGGCCTCAACCATCACTAACCAGAAAGTATTGTTCTTCATCCTCATTGAATTCATCTCCTCTCTGCTGAGACTTCAAATAGTACCATGGATGGTTTTGTTATTACACATTGATTATGAAATGCAATGAAGGCACCAGCTTACATATCTGATGGCTGTTCAGTGGGCTGAATTGTCACTCTTCAGGTAGGCCACATCAGCTGGAGATGAAAGGCTGTCTCTTCTATAGTATGCTAAGTGCATAAAGAAAAATATAGCATTAGGGATTTTTCTAACCTTTAAAATATTGGCTAGGTTATGGAATTTCATATATTCTTTATCTGGAGTATATGCATCATTGACAAAAATGGAACCACACTTTACTCAGTAGGGAAACATGCAAAAATTAGCAAAATGGTTGTGATGGCTGTGCTGTCAGTTACATTGGCTCATCCCCAGTGACTTCTGTGGATTTGGCCTGGTGTGTAACAGAACCAAAATGGTCCCAGCTCTTTCTTTAAACACAATCTAATGCCGTTGTGTCTTTGTACCAGGCCATAATACTTAACATTTATTGTATATTGTGGTTTTCTTTTTCAAGAGTTCGGTAAACATTGGTTCTCATCACCCTCATAGGTTAAATGAGAATTAACCATATTTTGGGAGAAGGATACCTTAGCAAAGAAGCCAGAGCTTTATCCAAAGCCATAAAGGGAATCTCCCTCAATGCCAGGATTAAAACATCTGTTTGTAGCTCCTGAATCCAGTGCTCAAGCAATTGGACCACAACTCTTTCAATTTTCCACCCTCCAACACCTTTGAGAACAGTCAAATACTTGATCAAAGTTTATCTTTTATTTGAAATGGAATCTATAGATATCCTATCTAAGTCTAGTTTCTCTCTGCATATCCCCATCTTCAAGGCCAATTCTGAGAAGCCCCCATTCCTCCATCCTGAATTCCACCCCCCTTTTAACTCCCCTCAACCAATCTCCCATTGAGATGTCTCTGAATATGTCATTCATTCTTATTTCATAATAATAAAAACACAACTGAGAAGTTTTAATAGTAAGAGACCTTAATGGAGTTGGTTGCCATCACTCTACTTCCTGGAAGCCAAGGAACTGGTTCATTCTACCTGGTCGTCATCAATCTGGGGGACATTTCTCTATACAGGCACTCTTATGGTCCTCATCGTCAAAATATCACTCAGCACTTATATTTATCAGCTACCCCATTGACACCTGCAGATTTTACTTCTAGTCAGTCTTGTCCTAGAAAAATGCCCAGAAAACATCAATAAAGTCCAGATTTGGGGCTAAAGCCACAAAAGTAACCTAGGCTCAGTGTTATTTGTAGCTTTAGGCACCAGCCTGCACAGTGGAATCCTCAGCAATGTAGGGGGAGAGTTAGGCAACTAAGAATGGGATTCCCAAGAGCCAGCCCACTGAGCATGGAGCTGCCTAAGTTCCCTCACCATAGAGTCATTTTCACTGTGTGGCCCAGCGATATTTAAATATGTTGGTGAAAGAGACAGGCTTTTGAGTTACACAGAGCTCTACAGGGCCATTTGAAATCCCATTGGGTAATGGAGAAGAAATAGAAGGAAAGGACTAACATGAAAAATGAGGAATGTATCATGATCAGTGGAACTGTAGTCAGAGGGTCCATGTTCCCTGGACGGACTATTATTAAGGGCACTGGGACCTCAGAAAAATGGGGACTGTAGAGAGTTTGGTTGGAAGCAACTCAGCTACATGGACAGAGCGGTGTACAGGGTTTAATAAAGTTCCACTTTTTCAACTTAACCTGCATTCAGCATCACTCTTTGCAAATGAAACAAGAAAGACTATATGCCCCTTGCTCTTTAAGATTGCATAACCTATCCCCTTTTTATTGAGACAGAATGTAACTTGGGGGTGAAATGAATAGTGCCTGTAATTGATATCTGCAGCACAGAACTTATTTTGCAGTCATTGTGACTGGGATAATGCTCATGCTGAACTAAACCTTAAATGGATCCACCAGCTCTTCCATACATGTTGGACCCTTTTCCTTTCATCTCTCTCTTACCAGTCATCTGTTCCTTCCCATTTATGTAACTGGGTTGGTGGTAATATGCTATGGGAGATCAGCTTAAAGTTTGTTTACACATATGTTGTAGATTCAACTACTCTGCATTTAGTACAGTGTTCTTCTTCCGGTAGGGTTATGATACAAGTAAAGGGCAAGTCCATCATATTACAATTTAAATTTGTTTTTGTTCAGATATCATGTTTAAGATTTTTGCACTGTAAAAAATGTGCTCAAAAGGGGGAGCAAAAAAGGAAATGTCAAATAGCAATATAAAGATTCCCATATGTGCATTTCCTAAAGTAAGTTTGCAAACATGCTGCCTTAATAAACATGAAATTGCATGTTTAAAACTGTAGCTTCAGTGTGAACTACTGACTGTTTCAAAATCCTGGATTCAAACCTTACATGAAATGGGCTATTTGAGAATCTGAACCGAGGTCTGGGTCCCAATTTTGTGGCTTTTCCCTATCTCAGTGACGGGGCCCAAATTAAACCCAGTGTCTGAACACGCCTGACCTTTTGGAGGATGTTGGCATCTGGTTCTGAATTTTGCATCTTAGATCCAGCTCTTGTATTAATATAAACAGCCTGTGTTTTGGTATGACAATGAAAACTATTCTAAAAAGCAACTTCCTATTGAGATGGGATGAGTTTAGTATACATTCTTCTAGGCTGACATGAGGGAGGCTCCCCCTTTAGCTCAAGATCTGTGGGGATGTATCATCCCTACACCAACCTAATGGAAAGTTCCATGAGGAGGTAAGGGTCACGATGGGACACTTGCCAGGCAATGGCTCATGGCCTTATGTAACGCCCCCTGGTGGTCTAGGGATTATATAAGATGAGGTAAACAAGGTAATAAATCATGGCCTTATGTAAGGAATGGTTGAACCAATCGGTGTGGGGCTATACATGTGATAAACACATGATTCTCCTTCTTGTCCAATCGGTAGATGTGTGATTATAGCCTAATTGTGTTATGTAATGTTAAGAAAAACTATAAAAGAAAGCTTGTAATAAACAGAATTCAATTCAGCTTGCAACCACAGTGGTCGTGTGCTTTATCCGCTCCGCATGGGACCCCACAAAGATCCTCTTGTTCATGAGGATCCCTATGATCCTTTAGCCTTAAGAATACACAAGATGTACCGGTATACACATTTTCAAAATACAGCTACTGGACGAGGAGCTTCTATAACTGGTTACGTCTATTCTGGACACCGAAGATCACAAGAATGCAGATGCAAAAAAGCCCTATATTCAGGGTAAATGTGAGTAACTATACTTCACACTTATACTGCATTAGATGTTCACAACACTGTAGTGTGTCACTAACTGGTTAGTCCATTTTGGTATGCTGGTATCACTATTTTATAAATGGGGAAAAATGCTGAAGACAGATGAAGTCTACCTAGCATGTCAGTTGTAGAGCCAGGGTTAATCTTCCAGAATCTCAGCCCTGTGGCTAAGCAAGAAAGAACAATTAAAATATAGTAAAGGGCTCTATCCAGAACTGCATATAGAACAAACACCTTAATTACATAAATCACTGGTTATATGTGAAGCATGGGTGTATGTTGATTTATCTGTTGTGTGGTTCTCTTCCTTAACTGCAGAACTTCTATCATTCAAATAACAAATCATCTACATTTTTTTTTTTCAAAGCACTGGGCGAGAGACATGCATTGAACCTGCCTTTACAAACTAATGCTTTTGCAAGCCCGAAGCACTGCTCTCTTGATATTACTTTTGTTATTGCCAAAACCTGCTTTTGGACAAAGGAACAAATCCAATTTGGAGTGAAATTATGTGTTAAATTGAGAAAAATTTATTTCAATACCCAAGGAGCTGAACTAGGAATAATAGAATTCATCAGATGATATCAATTTCTCAACAATGGAGTCTTATAGGCAACAATAAAGCAATAAGGATAGAGTGCCTTTCTGTACACTGTCAATATTCTGGAATAATCTACGAGAGTAAATAGAGTTGGATATCTTAATCAATAGCACTTAGTTTGCTAAAGGCACCTTATGTTGCTCTCAATCTGCTGGACATCTCTGCTTGTCTGGTGTCTGTTCTCCCAGGGATATTCCTCTTCTTTGTAAAAGGAGAAATGTGGGCAAAACTGCAGAGTGAAATATTGCAACTCCATGCAATTGTTAAGTTTCTCGGAACAGACTTTTTTTCACCATCAGGCATTGTGCTACGTTTAAGAACGTCATGCTGTTCACCATTAGAAAGACCAGGGGGATGAGGTAATATATATTGGACTGAATTTGTGTTATTTACCATGGCTGTCAGAAATCCCTTAGTTTTGTTTTGCAGGTCTGTCATTTATGCCACCCAAAAGATGATTTTTAGAAAATCCTATAGTCACCCTGATGGTATACTTTCATTTTCAGTGTACAGGACACTCACCTTAAAAGTCTCATAGGCTTGAGGTTTCTTTGATACCCATCACTACGAGAGGTGCAGAATCCGTCACTAAAAGGGCTTCCAAAACTTTTCTGCCATTGTCTCTCAGGATGACTGGAGTTGTATCAGACTTCTAGGGGTATGGAACGGCTGCTGTATGAGGAGCGATTAATAAGACTGGGACTTTTCAGCTTGGAAAAGAGACGACTAAGGGTGGATATGATAGAGGTCTATAAAATCATGACTGGTGTGGAGAAAGTAAATAAGGAAGTGTTATTTACTCCTTTTCATAACACAAGAACTAGGGGCCACCAAATGAATTTAATAGGCAGCAGGTTTCAAACAAACAAAAAGAAGTATTTTTTCTCACAACACACAGTCAACCTGTGGAACTCCTTGCCAGAGGATGTTGTGAAGACTATAACAGGGTTCAAAAAAGAACTAGATAAATTCATGGAAGATAGGTCCATCAATGGCTATTAGCCAGGATGGGCAGGAATGGTGTCCATAGCCTCTGTTTGCCAGAAGCTGGGAATGGGTGACAAGGAATGGATCACTTGATGATTACCTGTTCTGTACATTCTCTCTGGGGCACCTGGCATTGGCCACTGTTGGAAGACAGGATACTGGGCTAGATGGACTTTTGGCCATTCTTATGTTCTACCATGATCCTAAAGTAGACTGTAACCAGGGGCACACCTTCAAGCTACACCTCTAGTAGATTAGAATCTGAACTACAGTCCCATACACATGTAAAGG
This sequence comes from Trachemys scripta elegans, assembly GCF_013100865.1. Taxonomy (NCBI): domain Eukaryota; kingdom Metazoa; phylum Chordata; order Testudines; family Emydidae; genus Trachemys; species Trachemys scripta. The sequence goes on from NC_048299.1 coordinate 96,836,795, forward strand.
GACTGAGTTTAGCAGAACACAGTTTATGAGCCTGAGTCTCTGCAGTACAGGAGCGCCCATAGCTGCACTCCACAAAGGGGCAATTTACTGTGAATATGAGCAGAGTGCCCACAAAAAAAATAATAATCAAATAATGGGGCCTAATCTGCTGGAGCCTTCATTTTGTCTAGATCACTGCAATTGACCAGTGGATTTGCTTTTCTTTGGTTTGTAGCTCTCTGTGTGGAGTTTATATGCTCCATGGAAAAGGCTCTTCACAGCATTTGTTGGACAATTTACTTTGTGGCTCTAGTAAAGATTTTTGAGGGAGTAAAATAGAATTCCTGAGTAGAAACTAATATCCTTCTGTGGTATTTGCTCACATTTATTATGATACAGGAGGCAGTAAATAAAAAATAAAATAAAAACAAAGCTTGAACAGAGAGGAAAAATGAAGAGATGAAGGAGTGGCCTACAGCTTTCATTAGCAAAGACATTACTAAATTCATCTGATAAACACCACAGACTTAGATAATAGTGTTAGTGAGATGTCAAAGGCTCCATCTAGTTCTGTATGAGGAACAATCTGTAAGCACAGTATATGCTTGGTAATATCCTGGTAGTTGCCAGCCCCCTGTCTGTATATCCTTTGAATGTCAATGATGTAGGAACATTGCAAATATTTGAGGAAGATTCTGAAAAAGCACAGCTGGCCTTAAAACTAATGCCTGATTCATTGTTGCAACAAATCAGGCTATTGCTGAAAATTTGGAAATCCTGACAGTGTTACAGATTATGAAAAATGGGTGGCCTAAATATCCCGGAAGCATGTCCAAGAGAAACAGATCTTTCTTCTTGAAGAGAAGCACCCTTGCAAAATTGATAGGAATGTTAATTCCCAGAAATTAGATAATTATCCCATTGGAAATGTAGCAATATTCCTAAAGGAGAGTCCAGGATGATTGGTTGAACAATGCTAAATGTTGTGAATATACAACTATGTCTGTTTGATAGCCAAACACTAGGACATGTGTGCAAAGAATTGTAGCTATCTGTGAGTCTTGTCAAGAAATTAAAGCTAGCTATTGAAGAGGGAGCCATAAATCATTACTCAGCTGTCAGAGGAAAATAGGGCTGACATCTGTACATGGTACTTTGCCCTGTACAGTAATATTCATTAGGAGTAATATTCACTTAGCTCCATTTTTGGTTCATGAAAATTCATGAAGCAAATCTGATTTCTTTCAATACATTCATTATTTGGAAGTATTTGCCCAATAGTTAGGAAGATTAACTTTTACACTATGAGTTGTTCTCACAGGGTGGTTAGTTCCCTGAGTAGTACTACTTTGGTTTTGCTGCGTGGTAGATGACTAGCTCAAGAAACTTGTTAGATGTCATATATTTCCATGGCTACTACCCCTGAAGTAGTTACAAAAGAGCTATATGCTGGGGAATTAGAACAGAAGAAATATTATGACAAAATATCAAATGTCATTGTAAGTCAGGGGGGAAAAAAACCAATGTTTCAGACAAAACACGGCTAGTAACCTACCAAAGTAAAAATCATGCCATTTGCATCAAAGCCATACATCATAACGCTACAGAGCATGGCAATGAAGACATGTAACTAAAATCCAGGAGGATATTGGCTCCTTTTCTCAATGTGTCTGAAGTGCTACTGTCAGGGTTTCTTCCCCACTCTGATCTCTAGGGTACAGATGTGGGGACCTGCATGAAAGCCCCCTAAGCTTATTTCTACCAGCTTAGGTTAAAACCTGGTACGTTGCCACCACCAAATGATTTAACAAGAAACAGGGAAAAGACCACTTGGAGTTCCTCTTCCCCCAAAATATCCCCCCAAACCCTTACACCCCCTTTCCTGGGGAGGCTTGAGAATAATATCCTAACCAATTGGGTACAAAGTGATCAAAGATCCAACCCCCTGGGTCTTTGGATAATGTAAAAATCAGTCAGGTTCTTAAAAGAAGGATTTTATTAAAAAGAAAATGTAAAAATCATTTCTGTAAAATCAGGATGGAAAATAACTTTACAGGGTAATCAGATTCAAAGAGCCCAGAGGAACCCGCTCTAGCCTTAGCTTCAAAGTTACAACAAAACAGGGATAAACCTCCCTCTAGCAAAGGGAACATTCACAAGTTGAGAAAACAAAGATAAACTAATACGCCTTGCCTGGCTGTTACTTACAAGTTTGAAATATGAGAGACTTGTTCAGAAAGATTTGGAGAACATGGATTGATGTCTGGTCCCTCTTAGTCCCAAGAGCGAACACCACCAAAACAAAAAGCACAAACAAAAGCCTTCCCCCCCACACACACCCCTAAGATTTGAAAGTATCTTGTCCCCTTATTGGTCCTTTGGCTCAGGTGCCAGCCAGGTTACCTGAACTTCTTAACCCTTTACAGGTAAAAGGATTTTGGTGCCTCTGGCCAGGAGGGATTTTATAGTATTGTAAACAGGAGGGTTGTTACCCTTCCCTTTATAGTTATGACAGCTACTGACAGTGCTTTTGTATTGACAAAAATAATACATGTCGACTTGGTCACTTATCATAAGAAAACACAAGGAGCAGCAAACAGCCTCAACAAGGTGAATCCACTTCAGCAGCTGAACAGGCCAATGCAGTAGGAACTATTTTGAGAATTAAAGGTGAAATTCTAGATCTACTGAAGTCAATGGGAGTTTTGACATTGACTACAATGGGCCCACAATTTGTACCTCAAGTGTCTGTCTGATCACAAAGCTCTTGAGGTTCAGCAACAGTAATTGCTGACAGATGTCCAATCTCATCTGCTAGGTAGGTTCAGGCCATTTACCCTGGCCTCCATCGAGATGTCCCTAGTCATGAGTTTCTGGCTGTATTCACTTCTCGGTAATGCTTTTTTAGTTGATATGATTCTTTTTTTTCTGGAGTGAATATAATGTCTTGTAATACTGACTCTTGTTGTCTGGCATGACCCAGGAAATAAAAGTATTCTCATAAATAGCACTATTATGGGTTGCACCTTTCTAATGTAAGCCACTGCACATTGTAAGCTGTTTGATATTGGATGTTAAATAAAGCAGCTGGAGCTCCAATTGGATATCTGGGTTACCTGTGCTCATGAGCTGAGTAGAAGGAGCAGATTCTGAACTATAGCAGAGTTTAGTGCACACAGCAGTGAAGTACAGGTGTGTCATAGGATGTGATGCTTAAATATTGATAAATCACTTGTCTTTGCTGAGGAAGGTGATCTTTTTTTAAAAACAACTTGAGTTTTATTCTAAAAAGGAGTACAATAAGTGACCAGGCATGCTTTATCGAAGAATACCAGAAGCCCAGACAAAGTTTGGAATCCTTTATGAGCACTAAGTGTGAGAGGGAGAGAGAAAATATATGAGATCATCTAGTATTTGGGATTTTAAACAAGGATGTTTCAAATTATAGTTAATCCTGGAATAGGTGATGCAACTGGCACTGGATTCTGAGCTAGTGAAAAAATGGAGGTCACCCAGCAAGAAGAGAGCAGAGGCATGGTAGAAGAAATAGCAAAGAGAAGATTCCCAGGGGAAAAGAGCAGTGCCACTTAAAAATTCTTCTTAAGAGCACTGGGTCAAGTAATTGCTCAGGCTCGACTCTTGCAAGTGACTTCAGTGTGGATCTGTATAGGCACAGCATTCTGCCTCTGTTCAGTCACTTGTAGGATTGGGGCCAAAGACTGAACCCCAGCTATTAAGATGGGCTTCATAAAATGCAAAGGAAGTTAGGATAGTGTCCGGAGAAAATGACTTGCTTAAATGACAACCAGTGTAGAGACTGTTCACAAGCCAATGACAGAAGGTGCCAAGCTCACTACTTCCCAGACTGAAAGGCCTGGATAGGATGGAGAAGAATGCACAACACCACATGGACCGTGCTATGCTGCCTGTTATGGAAAAAAGGGATGTCTGTATCTATGGAGACCAAAGGCACCCATGGTATAATAGAACTTTAATACTGGAAAACATTTTAAACCTATCAGAATCCATATGGTTTTTTAAACTTCTTTTGCAGCATTAATAATTATTAACACAATGGTGTTTGAAAATCATTGGACAAACCCTTATCCAGTTTGCCTTTCAGTGAAGGGCTCAGTATGGTACATAAAACTGAATTTGAAATCCCTTTTTTTTTTTTTTTGCCATAGATGTGTGATGTATAGATTTAACCAGTAATGGGACGCCCCTGTCCAAATGCAATATTAATAGTGAGTGCTTACCCAGCATGATCTCACAGCTGGTGCTCAAAGTGAGCTCTTCATGATGGTGATGTTACTACAGGATCAAGGAAAGCTGAACTTGGATTGTGAAGCTAGGTTTATGTAACATGGATAGTGGCAATAATATCAAGGAGGATATAGATAAGTTAAACTTCATTTGGCATTAAAGAAATCTCATGCCAGATCCTCATTGGAACTATCAGGACTTATACCCTTTGAACATCTGGCTTCCTTTTCTCTATGATTTTCTCTGTGATTTATATCAATTCCTCATCTTCCTTTTTAAGACAAAGTCACCACATTGCCCTAAGATCTTACACTTTCAAAACACAATTAATGACTGCACCAGAAATTTCTTTTTCAAATTAGTACTTCTGATCACAACCACTTACAGCATGAGGATTTTTTATTACCTTTTGGGGGCTTCATTTGTTGTTATAATGAACAGGATAATTGTATGAATGAATGGGCAGGCATTTAGCACACTAATGAGATTCTTCATGTTTCCATGGAAATGGAAGGACCAGATATTTGGCTAAGATAAGTGTTCATAACTTGAGTAGCAAAAAGCAGCAATTTTTCTTTTTCTTTTTTTTTTTTTTTTTTGGTAGCCTATAAATGATTTTGATATACCATACAGCAGTAAATGGCACCAGTGAAGTTACATATGACTTACAACTGTGAGCAGGCTAGAATCTAGATCTTGCAGCAACAGACATGGGTTGACATGGCAAGAAGTTTGGAAGGCTAACATGCATACTGATATGTATCTGGAAAACTGAGTGGCCTCCACCACAGAGGCCATGCAGGTAGGCTGCTAAAATGTTTCAGAGCATGGTCTAATAAAGATTGATTCAAGGCTACAGTTTCTTCTGAAATTCAGTTATAGAGAAAACAATTAGTAACTGGTAAGAAATATATGGATTTCTTTGACAGGGTTACCAGCCTCGTGGATACAAGGGAAGCAGTAGACATGATATATCTTGATTTTAGAAAGGCTTTTGAGACAGTCTCAGATGATAGTCTCATTAAGTAAACTAGTGAAATGTGGTCTAGATGAAATTACTATAAGGCAGTAGTGGGCAACCTGTGGCCCATCAGGGTAATCGCTGCTATAAGGTGTTTGCAAAACTGGTTGAAACACCATACTCAAAGAGTAGTCATCAATGGTTATGGTCAAACTGGGGAAACATATCTAGTGGGGCTCCATAGGGGTCAGGCCTGGATCCTGTACTAGTCAATATTTTCATTAATGACTTGAATGCTTATAAAGTTTGTGGATGACACCAAGATGGGAGGAGTTACAAGACATTTGGGGGAAAGGATTAGAATTCAAAATGATCTTGACAAATTGGAGAATTGGTATGAAATCAACAAGATGAAATTCAATAAAAACAAGTGCGAAGTGCTACAGTTAAGGAAAAATCAAAAGCACAACTACAAAATGGGGAATAACTGGATAGATGGTTGTACTGCTCAAAAGGATCTGGGGTTATAGTGGATCACAAATTGAATGAGTCAACAATGTGATGCAGTTGCAAAAAAGGCTAATATAATTCTGGAGTGTATTAACAGGAATGCCATACATAAGACACGGGAGGTAATTGTCCTGCTCTACACAGATGAGGCTTCAGCTGGAGTGCTGGGTCCAGTTCTGGGTGCCACACTTTAGAAAAGATGTGAACTAATTGGAGAGAGTCTGGAGGAGAGCAACAAAAATGATAAAAGATTTAGAACATCTGACATATGAGGAAAAGATTTTTAAAAAACTGGGTATATTTAGTCTTGAGAAAAGAAGACTGAAGGGGTACCTGAGAACAGTTAAATGCTGTTATAAAAGGGTCGATGATCAATTGTTCTCCATGTCCACTTGAATTAGGACAAGAAATGATGGGCTTAATTTGAAGTAAGGGAGATTTAGGTTAGATATTAGGAACAAGCTTTCTAACTATCAGGGGGAAGTAAGCACTGGAATAAGCTTCCAAGGGAGGTTGTGGAATCTTCGTCTTTGGAGGTTTTTGAGAAGAGGCTAGACAAACTCCTGTAAGGGACAGTCTAGTTTACTTGGTCTTCCCGCAGCGCAGTGGTCTGGACATGATGACTTGAGGTCCCTTCCAGCCCTGCATTTCTATGATTCAATGAACATATGTGACTTTAAATAGAACCATTGTTGATAATTTATTTTCCTTCCGTGTGAAGCACAGCATGCTGAACTACCCTGTATGCACTATTTGTGTAAATCGAAAGACTGTAAGCTAAGGCATGCTTACAGAGTGGAGAATAGGCCATTGAAATTTCTGCTGTTTCTGAGGATTAAAAGATTACAAAACAAACAAAACCTTTAAAAATCCTGTTATGCTTTATGCATAATAAAGAAGCCAGCCAACAAATAAACAACCCTGTCTATCACTTCCATAAAAAAGGTAATTAAATTAAATATGTTAATGTAATGTTTAAGGCTGCACAATTAAAATCATTTATATATTTTTTAAAAGGTAAGGAGGTTCCAGTAGTAACCTTAATTCTGCCATGTTGCACAAGTAGTATTTCCTTTTCTTGTTTACCTTGTTAGCTATGTATCTTACTGTGTTACTATTTATGTTGTTCAATATATACCATGAAATATATGTGACTTGCACCATAGACTTAGCTTGTAAGCATTTTGGGACAGGGCCATCTCTGTGTTCTGTGTGTGTGTACAGCACCTCACACAACAGGGACTTGGTCCATGACTAGCATTCTTAGGTGCTATCATATTATAAATAATAACGATGGCGTCTTGCAAGTAGAACAGTGACCTCTGCATTTCCTGACATTATCTGTGCAAACTTAAGATCTGAAATCTTTTCTTTGTTAAAAAGGCTTCCAGTTTTATGCATGTAATCAGCTGTTGCCATAAGTGCTAGGGTTTAGATTTAATGGATAATTGCCTGTTGACACAAGAGCAGGTTAGGTGCGTAAATGCTAACATTTAGTCTTGCAGTTATGCACCTTCAGAAATGGAGCTCAAGTTGTGCATGCTTTCAAAATTGTCCTTTAAAACTGAATAAATGTATGGATTTATTATAATTCTGTTTTTTTAATTTGTAACAAAGATAAGACAAGGACAGCACACATGATGGTAATTGGAGAGAAACAGCAGTCTAATAATTCTGTTACAAATCATACCGCTTGCAGAAACCCCTTATTGTATTTTTAATATGGATTTTTTAAAATATACTATTATTTTGTTCATTATGACTGGTACTCTGCAGTCCCCTCTTTTATAAACAGAAAGCCTGGACCGGAGAGTGAGAAGTAAAAAGATGAATGCTGGTGAGTTCAAATCAAGTTACAAAATCAAAATTTAAGAATAGCAAATGGGAAAAGACCATGTCACATTCTGTACCAATAGTCTGTGTTTGTGATTTTTGAGAGTTTTTAGTAAATATAAAGCAGAAAATATTGAACATTGCAGCAACTTTTCATGTTAACTGTGGTGCACTTTGATGGGTTCTGCAGAAAAAATGGAGAACAAAGTAAGAAAATGTCATGAAAGTCTGTTCGCATGTCGGGACTTATTCCAAAGGGAACAATAAGAAGACTCAGCTATGGTATTGTTAGTTTTGCAAAGCACTGCTTTAAAATAACCAAAAGCTATGCTTACTAGTGGTATTGCTGATTAGAGGTGGGATTGAAATTTGGTGCAGGACAGGAGAAGTGTAGCCCAACTCATATTTGTCCATTGCAATATCAGGACAGTCTGTGCTCTCATCCCTGTTTATGTTCACAATATACACAAGGAGAAGTTTATCTATCTATCTATCTATCCTATCTTGCTGGAAGGTTGCTACATAACCCTACTTTATTTCTTAGAATCCAGCATAACACACCAAAAACAGAAAGAGACAAAGCAGGCTGCTCCCTAAGGCAGAAAGGCACAACTCATCCCACCTTGTTCTAGGCTGGCTTTTTCAAAACTGACAGATCACAGGGTTCCCAACAGAGCCCCTAGCCTGAAAGCAGGACAAGGAGCCACTCCCTCACACACTTTTAAAGTGATAGCTTGCAAGTCCAGCACAGTCCTCAACACATCACAATCCTGATAGCTCTATAGCAGTGGCTCTCAAACTTTTTTATTGGTGACCCCTTTCACATAGCAAGCCTTTGAGTGTGAGCCCCCTTATAAATTAAATACTTTTTAATATATTTAACACCACTATAAATGCTGGAGGCCAAGCAGGGTTTGGGGTGGAGGTTGACAGCTCGTGACCCCCTATGTAATAACCTCGCGACCCCCTGAGGGGTCCTGACCCTCAGTTTGAGAACCCCTGCCTTATAGTATATAGTTAAGATTCCACAGCCACTGGTCCTAGGAAGAATGAAAGAGGCCGGTGAGAGGTCCTGAAGCTGGGGGGAATATCATAGAACAGTTCTGACTCTTTTGCAGGAGAAAGAGGTAGAGGAGTCAGCCAGGAGGGAGCAGGTGGGGAGAAAGAACTGGCAGCTGGGAGGGTAATGAAGTGCCAGGTCTAATCCAGATGTATGATGTTGATGTAGAAAGACAGAGGCTATGTAGAACATGTTGGGGAATTAAATCTGCTTTAAACAGCATTGTGTTATACCTCCCTTTCACTATGTCTTTCCTGTAGTTCTTGAAAGGGAACACGTTGCATAGTGTATCCCCCTCCTGCTTTTGTAGTCAATGAGCTGTGTGGATCTTTTGCTGAGGGGACAGCTATGCCGAGGGAGGAGCATACCACACGACCCACTTTCCTTCATCAGAAGCTGCCCCACTACTTATCCCATAGCTTAGCTCCCTTCCATGCTACACCACGTGGAAGAGGGGAGATATGGTGTCCTTGCCATCCAAATCTGATTGTTTCAGAAGTTGATATACTGTGATTTTATTCTCTGTGTAGTTTCTGGCAGTAAATTGCACTCCCCACCCCTCCTTTGAAACTGAATGATAACTGTTGAGATTGGGCCACTGTACTATTATGTGGCGACAGCATGTCCAGGATTGCCTTGGCAAATACAGGAAGTGTGAGGAAGAAAGGTGCTCATCCAAGGTCAAGGGTAAATGTCAGTTTCTTTGGTAAATGGATTTTCAACAGCAAAAGTCTGGAGCTTAATGGATCTTTCTGGCAGTTGACAGACCATATACTTTAGAGTGCAACTCAATGTTCTTTTTGGATGCTGCTTTGTTTGGAATTAAGTGTCCTTGTTCTATAGTGTCATCATGCACTTAGTGTCACCGTGTAATGTGATGTCTGTCAGTTCTGCGATTCTGTAGCAGGACTCACTGAAAACCTTACCTAGGAGGACTAAAGCAGGATTCCATGAATGTAAATGCAGTTATCTGTTAGGCAAGTGGCTCTCAACCTTTCCAGACTACTGTCCCCCTTTCAGGAGTCTGATTTGTCTCACGTACCCCCAAGCTTCACCTCACTTAAAAACTACTTGCTGACAAAATCAGACATAAAAATACAAAAGTATCACAGCACACTGTTACTTAAAATTACTTACTTTCTCATTTTTACCATATAATTATAAAATAAATCAATTGGACTATAAATATTGTACTTACATTTCAGTGTATAGTATATAGAACAGTGTAAACAAGTCATTGTCCGTATGAAATTTTAGTTTGTACTGACTTCACTACTGCTTTTCATGCAGCCTGTTGTAAAACTAGGCAAATACCTAGATGAGTTGATGTACCCCCTGGAAGACCTCTGCATACCCCCAGGGGTACATGTACCTCTGGTTGAGAACCACTGTATTACACAATGCATTGCTACTTTCCATGCTCCAAGCTGCAGCATATTCAGTTTAGAAATGTTTTAAAATCCCTTTTTATAAGCATTTATATAAAATTCTAAAGACAGAATCCGTTTTCAATTATTAAGTACATTCAACTATTAAGTACATTATTAAATGGGTGGGGAAGGGATGGAATGATCTATAATGACAAATGACTTCCATACATTCTGGTTTAAGGCTGGAGAGATGGATATAAATATTGCATTTCAGTGGGAGCTTCAAGGAGGAATACTGACTGGCTTTTATTCACCAAAAAAGGCAGTTGGGCTTAATTGTCCCACTCTAGTCAGCATTGGAATGGGTTCAGCTGGAATACTGTGTCCAGAGAAGAGCAACAAAAATGATAAAAAATTTAGAAAATCTGACCTATGTCGAAAGATTAAAAAAACTGGGCCTGTTTAGTCTTGAGAAAAGAAAATAGTGTGTGTGTGGCGGGGGGGAAGAGGGACCTTTAAATATGTTAAGGACTGTTATAAAGGACAGATGATCAATTTATGTTCTCCATGTCCACTGAAGGTAGGACAAGAAGTAATGGATGTAATCTGTAGCAAGGGAGATTTAGGTTAGCTATTAGGAAAATCTTTCTAAGTAGAAGGATAGTTAATCTGTGGAATAGGATTCTAAGGTAGGTTGTGGAATCCCCATCATTGAAGGATTTTAAGAATAGGTTGGACAAACACGTGACAGATCTAGGGTCTAGGTTTACTTGGTCCTGCCTCAGCACAGGAGGCTAGACTTGGTGACTTCTCAAAGTGTCTTCCATCCCTATGTTTCTCTGTATCGATATGAATAAAATAGATTCAGTAGACCAGGTTGAAAACTTTTTCTCAGTTTTTCTACCAAAAATGACTTTTTAAATGAAACAAACTTAACCTTGGACTGACATGCCTACAACAACACTGCATACAATTCCATAGACGGTTTTTCAGTTTTAATAATAATAATAAAAAAATTTAGACTACGAAATTTTAGTTTTTTTCACAGTATTTTTTTTTTTTTTTTTGGGTGGAGAGGGAGGTGAATGATTGGTGGGGAAGATTTTAAAAAAATCTTCTACAAGAGGGGGGGAAATAGTGTTTTTTGACCCAGGCTAGTTTTCAATTCATCTGACAACTTTGCTTGGAATAAGCACATAGTCTTTAAAAAGAACAGGAGTACTTGTGGCACCTTAGAGACTAACAAATTTATTTGAGCATAAGCTTTCGTGGGCTACAGCCCACTTCATCAGATGCATAGAATGGAACATATAGTAAGAAGATATATATATACATACAGAGAACATGTCTCTAAGGTGCCACAAGTACTCCTGTTCCTTTTGCGGATACAGACTAACATGGCTGCTACTCTGAAACATATAGTCTTTGGTTCATTATCTTTAGAAATGAATGAATGTCTCCCTTGGTGGAAGCAAAGGAACCATTTATATTCAAGTAATAGAACTGGTCTTAGATGTGTGCTAACCCAGCATGCACTGTTCTTGGTGCTCTTAACAGCACAGTCTCTGAGTAGTTCATTTAGGCAGATGAATCCAAATATGCCGGTGCATACTGCAAAAATCTTTTATTTGGGGAAGCTGCACAACCTCTGGATATTGCTGAAAACTACAAATTGTTTAAATAGGAGAAGTTAAATACATGATCCTTTTGTGAGTAATTGTAAATGAATGCAGGCTGACGTGGACCATTTTTGATTGCTTTCAAAACAGACTAATTTCTTTACAGAGAGCAACCCAGGAAATGAATGCACTTGTTTTGTCAGGGGGCAGGTAAATACTCAGGGCTATTATTTCAGCTTCATCTAAGATTGGTGACAGCTTGCTTAATTACTGACACTTGGGGGGGAAACTGTTTTGGCAGTACAGCTAAACCGTTGCAATAATTTCCTGCTTACCCGTACACAAAAATATATTAATGTATATTTGTAGTTGTTTTGCATTCTTCTCACATTATCCAGAAGTCCCCTAGGGGGAAAATACCTAGAATCTATATTAAGTAATGGTGTATATTATTTACCATTTCCAGTATGCATTTGAAATATAAAAAGTTTAGACAATTATCATATGAAAAATACATGAGTGCTATAAAATTACAGTTTATTCAATTTTTGAACATATTAAACAGGAAGTGTGAAACGTGTCAACTACATTTGAAATAGGAGGCAGAATTCTGCTCTCATTTACATCAGTGGAGTTTACATCAATGGAGTTGTTTCAATTTTACTCCACAGTAAAAGAGAGCAGGATTTGCCCCAGAATTGTAATCTCTGTTCCACCTTCTGATCCTAAAATCTGATCCTTCAATGAGCTTTATTACTACCCCAAGCTCACTAGAGACAATTGACACTGCCTGGGAACTGAATGATGCTGTCTCTCTAGAGGTGATCCAACCAAACCAGGCAAATCCATGGGTACCATGGAAGAAATTGCATGACGACTGCCTACACTGTACCTCTTCTGCGGATAGAAGGCACGAGTATCCAGACCTGACAATCCAGTACCTGCAAGCACTAAAATTCACTCACTTGTACAAAAGAGAAATTAATAAAATATGTCACAATTAGGGATAAATTCTACCATTGGGAAGCTTCTATTTTCTGCAGCAAAGTTTGCTAAATCAAGATCTCACATATTAAGCTGTATATGCTACTTTTCTTTCAACACCAACGGCCTTGCTATATGTTTTCTAGCATACAGAGAGCTGTGAGAGAGAATTTTCAGATGCCCACCGCTGATCCTCTGTTTTTGCTTTTGAAACTTTAGGTATGCAAAAAATGGAAATCTTCCTCACAGGCTCCTTAATATCTACTAGCCCATTTTTTGAACAACTTTATGCTTTTGAATGTGGAAGAAGAATGCTTAGTGCTGGAAGGAAATTCTAAAACCAAAACAAAAACCCATTAGGTTCAATCTACCACTTTAAAATCACAATGCATCTAACTTTTATTTTTTATTACTTTCTTTATTTTGGAAGTCTTTCACATTCTACATTTATTTGTCTGCTTGTTCCTAAAGTTGTTCTTAGAAACCTGATAGTGTAGTTGAATGTAACATATGCGTCTGAATTTAATTTTGATTCATGGTGGCAAATAATCCTTAGTTACCTACAACCTGTGCGTGGTCCTAAAGGTGGCAGGGTTCACAGAATTCTAATTTTTTGTCATTTTGTGTTCTCTTTGATGTCCTCTTTATGTACCAGGTACATCATGCTCTCCATTGTGTGTCCTCTTTCTAAATGGTAGTTATTCGCATGATGAATTGAGTACTTGCCTGTTTTTAAAAGAATAAGATTTTGTTTGTTCCTGAAAATCTCCATATTTGGCTGGTAAAGTACCTCTCAAAGGAGGGAGAAACAGTATCTAGAAGAATGTCTTGTGTCTAGATGAATAAAATCAAACTCCACTAGCTTTTTTACTTTTAATTGTAGGCAATTTGTTCTGCGATGGAAAAATGTTTAAAGATAATCAATGCTCCAATACTGTTTAGAGTTTTTAATTTTTTCCCCCTCTTGGCACGCTATTACCTATTAATTTGTCAGCTAAATGTTATAACTGTATGAAGAACTTTTCTGTAGCTGAGCCTTCCTCTTTGTAGGGAAAATAAGTTAGTGGGGTTTTTTTTTTAAGTTCCGTTAAAGGTGCCAGATTCATAGCACTAGAGACAGAAATTTCTGTATCTTCTTAGCACAGTTAGCAGGTATAGCATTTGGGCAATCTTCTCTGTATTGTACTGACCTGGGGCTCCTCCTGTAGGAATGAAAGTGCAGTTTAGTGTCTTTGCTTATTCAATCTGTGGCATCTCTCAGCCACCCAGGGTGTGAAAGACTCACTTCTGCCAAGAGCTGGACTGAGACAACAGGTCATGTACTGATGAACATCTGAAACCTGAGTTGTTTTGATTGAAGAACCTAAAGACTGAAAGATTTTGTATTCTACTTTGAACCCTTTAAATCATCCAGTTCCTGTCATATGTACATGTTGACAGTATTAGGCCTTTGTACTGGATTAAAGGGAATGAATTGTTCTCCCTTTCCCTAAGAATTAAACTAGGTTTGGTTTTGGGGTTTCCAAATTTAAGGGTAACATGGTGAGGAGGATTTCTGTCTCCTTTCCCCTGCCCCCAGTGCAGAACTTACTTAAGGCCTCTAAGCTTATTCACTCATTCCTCTAGACACCATCAAGGCCCCAGTTCAGCAAAGCTCATGCCCAAGTCCTGAGAATTGAGCACACGTTTAACATTAAACACATGCTTAAGTGCTTTTCTGAATCAACTCCTAAGAGCTTAGTCTGACACCAACTGAAATCCAACACAGAGCATGATGAGGGGTGGCATGGGTATGATAACACACTGCTTGGTAGTTTGTGTCTCTAAATCTTTGATGTATGTTACATCTCTACAGCTCTGCTAATAAGATGCTGAGCAAACACTCAAAATTGAGATTCAGATTTTGTTTGTGAAAAGAGCACTTCTTTAATTATATCAGCAATAGCAATGTGTATACAGGGACCTTTTCATGTATGTTATGTAGAGTACAAGGAAAAACTGCCTTTGATCTTTTATGTTGTAATATCTAACTGAAACAAAACAGTGTTGGGCCATTTTTAATATCTATCTATCTCACAGTTACACAGGACACAGCAGGAGTGAACATTTAAAAATACTAGAGATAGGGCCACAAAGTTTTGATCAAACTCTTTAGGGATTTTTGGATCTGGCATCAGCTTTGGACTATAAGGGTACATTTACACAGCAAGTTGCAGCCTGTAGCAGTGAGTCTCATAGCCCAGGTCTACAGACTTGGGCTCATGGTACGGGACTAAAAATAGCTGTGTAGACTTTTGGGCTTCTGTTGGATCTTGGGATCTGAAGTTCAACCCCCGCCGTAGCCTTCAGAACCCAAGCTCCTGCCAGATCCCTAATGTCTAGCACCATAGCATGACCCCAAGTCTTTCTAGCTTGGCTCTGAGATTTGCTACCACTTACTGTGTCCATGCTTAGAGGGGTAGGAACCAGGTGCTAAATTTGAATCAGAACTTCACTGAAGTTCAAAGGATCTAACGATTTTCTTCAGGCCCATCTCTAAATGAGATTGATATGATATACCTTCTGATGTTCGTTATGAGAATGAAAACTCTCTGGGATGCAGTCTAGTTTTTAACTATGTGCAGTATTTTTTTTTTAAAACAGCTAGAGGCGCCAATACCTTTTTTGTTTACAGTTTATAATTTATTAAACTTTGTACATTTTAAATTAAATTGACCTCCTTGCCCTTTGGAAAATACTTATCACACAAACTCTGTTGATCTTCTTCATTAGACCCACAGTGATAGTCATCATGTGTAAGAGAAAATACAACTTAACGGTATATCTAATTCAGCAATTTCTAAATCTTGATCTTCTATTGGAATCTGCTTTGCAGGTGCCAAGGTCTTGAATAAACATTTTTCACCAATAGAAAATAATTCTTTTCAAAAGAGGAACCAATCTCTTTCAATAACATGTAATCACCTGAGTCTACCTCATTAAGCTAGTTTTCAAGGGCATATGCAAATCCTTAGCTGTATACAGTTGCCAAACCACTCAACCATTTTTGTTTTGAAAAGAGCTCCCTCTTGTAGTTTAACCTGAAACTCACAATAATTGTTTCTCCAAAAAAAAAAAAAAAAAAATTAGAACCAAAGATGTCTGAGTTGATATGAAAGTCTGAAACTTGTTCTCCCATTTCTGCTAAAAATCACCCAACCATTTAAGAAAATATGAATGGGTATCACTTTGTATCTTCAAATGCTGTACAAACACTTGAGCTGATTCTCCACTCTGCTATATATTTTTTGCAGGTGTCTCTCCATTGATGTTAACTTGGTGTAAAGCCAGTGTAAAGGCGTGGAAAATCAGGCCCACTTATTGAGCCTCCCAACCCTTTGTGAAGTAGTTAAGTATTGTCATCTGTGCCAGGGTACCTCCTTCACCTCATCGGCTTCAGAGTTTCTCCCTTGCACAGTGGGTGTTCTAGAGTAAATCGGTCTGACTCCAGAGGGATTTCCTCTTCACTCTGGTTTTATTTTTCCTTATTTACATTGTGGGCCTTGGGGTAGGCCCAGGACATTCCCGTAAGCAACATAACTGCCTCCCCACCCCCAACTCACAATGCAAACAAAAATACTTTTTCCTGGTCCCTCTCTGGGGTGTTACCCTACTATGCAGGCTCCTAGCTGCTAGTCCTTCCCCAAGCAGCTTTTAACTTAGTTTCTTTCTCTATAGAGAGACCAGCCTTCCACCTAGAGGAAGACTTTCCTTCCTGCTGCCACTATCCCTGCTGCAGCTTGTGTCTCATCTCTCCCCTCCTCTCTCTCACCAGAAGAGGATTGTTCAAAGGTGATTGGCAGCCCTTAACTGGCCTCAGGTATCTCTAGGTAACATGAGGTAACTTTTTTCAGCTGACACGGAACAGGGCCTTCACCATGCTAGGGCTAATATATCTGCCCTACACCATCATCCTATATCCGTCAGGACTGACTTTGTCATACATCCCTGTTCTTACAGATGAGGAGACTGAGAGGTGAAGGGACTGTCCCAATGTGAAGTTAAGAGCCACTCCCAGACTATGTCTCTGAGTATGTACCTAGGGTTTCGATGGGCATGTACTCGAGGCAGCTAGCCCTTCCTGTTGCTTGTGCTGCCTCATCCACATTTTGTTTCAAGCGCGTTAGCTCAATGAGAGCTGGTGCAAGCATGTCTCCTCAAACTGGGAAATCAACCCCCCAGCTCAAGTGGAGACATACCCTAAGTGCTTCTCAGTGGAGACATCTACTGGTAGAGACATTGTCTGTTGTGAAGTGGCCCTAAACTATAAAGTTGTCATTCATTTGTACCCAACTCCATGTTGGAAGCTATTCATGCACAGTTTAAAGCCATAATCTGGTAGAAATACAACACCTGTGAACAGCACTTGTGTTATTATGGAATAGTACTGAATTATTGGGAGGAAGCTTAATCCAGTGTATTAAGTTAGAACTGAGAAGTTGGTGTTGGGAGAGGAGGGTTCCACTAGGCTCTGCTTTTGGCTTGCTGTGGGATTATGAACAAGTCACTTTTGCTTCTGCCTCAGTTCACATCACCTGTAACACTGGAATCATAATGCTTCAGCGGTGCAGCTGCACTGCTGCTGCAGTGCTGTAAGTGTAGACAAGCCCTAAAGCACCTCACTTAGGACCACATGTCCTTCGAAGTGTAGCTGTTTCGTAATACAAAGAAACCTCAAAGGTTTAATTACCAGATGAAGGAGAGTTCATTAACCAGCACAAAGTAACAGGCGTCTAGGTGCTTATACATCACTGACCCCTAATGTGTTAAGCCAGTAGTACCTTTCAACATAGAAGACATATTACCATTAGAGACTCAGTTTAATTGATTGGAAAGCAGGATTGGACTCTAAATTGTTTTTGTTTGTTTGTTTGTTTTTTAAATCTGCCAGGAACAAAATATATTTGGGCCATATGGTGTGATCCTGCTTCTCTGGATGTCACTGACTAAACTCCCATTAACTTCAGTGCTCCAGCATCATGGTCATGTTTAGGAGTACTACTGAATCATGTTGATAAAGATACATGAAGCATCACTAACAAAATAGCTTTACAGCAGAAAATACTGTGTCCTCTCTTCTCATGCAGTGGAGATTAGTGGGTTCTTGGAGAATTTGCATCATAGGACCCAGAAACTCCCTGTAGATCCCATTTTGGAATTGCTCCTCTCAAGAGTGAGTTTCTGGGGCCTCTTAGGGTATGTCTCTTAGGGTAGCAAAGAAAAACCCACCGCTGACCTGTGCCAGCTGATTCAGGCTCGCAGGGCTCAGGCTGCGGGGCTGTTTCATTGCTGTGTAGATGTCTGGGCTCAGGGACCTTGCAGGGTGGGAGGGTCCGAGAACCCAGGCTCAAGCCCAAGCCCAGAAGTCTACACAGCAACGATATAGCCCTGCAGCCCGAGCACCGTGTGCCCGAGTTGGCTGGCATGGGCCAGCCACAGGTTTTCCTTAGTTGTGAAGACATACCCTTAAACAGTCTAAAACCTCCGTTTTAGTCTGAAACGATACAATGCTTGAAGGCATTTAGAATTAAAACACTTTTTTAAATATAAAAAGTTTTATTTATAAACCTTCACTATGACCTGGGAATTTATTCTTTTGAGGAAAATTCCTTCTGGCAGCGTTTGAAGCTTTCTAAATGTTTTGTTTTCAGTTCTAAAATGTCTTTAAATATATGGAGATATACCTATCTCATAGAGCTGGAAGGGACCTTGAAAGGTCATTGAGTCCAGCCCCCTGCCTTCACTAGCAGGACCAAGTACTGATTTTGCCCCAGCTCCCTAAGTGGCCCCCTCAAAGATTGAACTCATAACTCTGGGTTTAGCAGACCAATGCTTAAACCACTGAGCTATCCCTCCTCCCAGTAAATATGGATGATGTATGTTTAAAAAACTCTGACATTTAAACACACTTTGAAGTGCAGATGCACTCATTATTTCACTGACTCTCGTTTTTTGTAAACATGAGGATCAGGGTTAATAAATGACCATGTTAGTTTTATGGCGGCGGGAGGAAGGAACACATTATTTTTCTGTTAGTTTTGTAGGCTTGGGGGAATCTTCTCTTCTCTTCTTGTTTGTAGACCAAATCCTGCTCCCTGCTTAGGTAGACTTCTACTCTATTGCGCCATTCAACAGTCACTCCCCTTGAGTCTGTCATGAAAAGTAATGCCAATGAACAAAACTTCATTTTAAGAGTTTGAAACACAGGTATTCTTAGGGAATCCAAACTTAAAATCACAGTACATTCAGTTCAGTGACATACTGCAAACTTCTCCAATTAGTTCTGTTGACCTGTGTCACTCTTTAATTGATACAGTAACACCTTAATGCTTTTGTTTCATGGAATAATTGTAGACGTTTTTAATAAAAAATTTCCATTGGATTTTCACACTCAAAAATGCAGAAGGTGCCAGTAATCTAGGGGTCAGATTTCCAAATGTGTATGTTAAAGTGTGTGGACAGACGTTTGGTGTATGCAGCCAATGATTTGCACACACACAGGTATGTCTGCCTAGGAGCCATACGTGGGCATTGGAATCTGAACATGCCCAAGTAAAAGCACATGTGCACTTCAGCACATGCATGTTTGAATATTTGCACTTTGATGTTTATTACCTAGCCCTTTAGTCTTACAAGGGGTATTTTCAGTGTTCCTGAGCCTCTAACATGGAATAGCATAAGTGTGATAACTTTTACTACTTGACCTTAATCACACACACTGTCAGTTCTTTAAAAGTTAATGAGGATTTTTCTTCATTCTAAGTGCTTTCTGAGTGCATCAGGTTCTTGTGTTTTATTTTGTTAAAGAGCATGTTGGTTCATTTCCGTTATTTGATTAAATATTTCTGTGGAACCTAGTCCCCATAGTGTCTTGGTAACTTCCAATAAATTTAAAACAAAACAAAAAAAAATCATCCACATGTTGACTTAATAAAAATGTGTCAGCCCAGTATTCTGCACATCATGTTCACACACGTTTCCATGGTATTTTTCTGTCTTGCTTGAATAGCTTGCTAGTTATTGCTATCAAATAGAGGAAATAGTACTAGGGAATGAACATCTGAGATTAGTAACATTAAAGCACACAGACACTCTGGAGGAGATAGATATATTTGGAATTCTGTATTTTCCTGTGTGGAAGATATAGAACTAAAGGTAAAAATTAAGCTCTTTGGTCAGCAGAAGTGCTGTTTTCTAGCTATATACTATGGCAACTCCAGAAAGATGGGGCCAGACTCTGAAAATCTGGAGTAACACTATTCAAGTCAATAGTTTTGTCTGGTGTACCAGATCAAAATCTGGCACTATGGAATCACTCCCAACTCAGCAGCCAATTTTGAAAAATACACAGCCAAATACATTAGCAACACTCTATCCTTATGGCTCCCCAGAGACTGCTGAAAAAGTGCCAATAGCTCCCAGCCAAATTAAATATAGAAAATCTGGTTTGTTGTCCGGATGAAATTTTTAACGTCCTGTGAATGCTGTGACTGGTGGGGCAGAGAAGGGCATGTATTCCTCTCACTGAATTGAGTGATAAGAATGTGAAAACTTCATCTCCTAAACCAGAAGCACATTATTGCCCATGTGGTGATTGTCTGGGTTAACTGCGATTGACAGCCCTAATTATTATTTTTGATTACAAATATTTGCACTGTAAAAAAGATGAAAAAAATAAGTGCAGTCTATAAATGGAAGCATAAAGGGGTATATGAATGTTTAGCATACCAGGCACATAAATACCTTGCAGCACCAGCTACAACAGTGCCATGCAAACACTTGTTCTCACTTTCTGGTGACATTGTAAATAAGAAGCAGGCAGCATTACCTCCTGTAAATGTAAACAAACTTATTTGTCTTAGCGATTGGCTGAACAAGAAGTAGGACTAAATGGACTTGTAGGCTCTAAAGTTTTATCTTGTTTTGTTTTTGAGTGCGGTTATGTGAAAATAAAATAATTCTACACTTGTAAGTTGCACTTTCATGATAAAGAGATTGCACTACCGTACTTGTATGAGGAGAATTGAAAAATACTATTTCTATCTTTTTTACAGTGCAAATTTTTGTAATGAAAAATAATAATATAAAGCACTATACACTTTGTATTCTGTGTTGTAATTGAAATCAATATATTTGAAAATGTAGAAAAACATTCAAAAATACATTTAAATTGGTGTTCTATTATTGTTTAGCAGTGAGATTAAAACCAATTAATTGTGACTAATTTTTTTAATCACTTGAGTTAACTGCGACTAATTGACAGCCCTAGTAACCAGTAATTCCAATTGCCTCCATTTTTGGGATCGAAATGCATCAAATAGGCCTGTTGTTAGAGAACAAGTGTTCAGCAAATTGGGAACTCAAAACATCTAGTCACAGGTTTGAAAATGTAGGTGCTTTTTTGGTCCATTTCCCACTCTGGTTTCCTACCATATTTGCACAGTTGGTGGGTTTTTCATGCTGTTTAACTCCTGTATATGTACACATGATATTGTCTAAGTTTTCATTGTCATGATTTAGATGTATAGGAAACATGCCGATAGGTTATAAACAGTTGCTTCTATTCACATTGCATCATCATAATTTAATATGTTGACATGTATTGAGCTCTCATTAGTATTTAAACACCATCATCACGCTTACAAATATTGACCCCTTCCCCAACTCAAAAGTACTTTCTGGGACAAAAGGAGTGATTGAAATAATCCTTCTCCTCACCCCTGCAATAATCTGTGTCCATAGAAGGGCTGATTCCACATGGATCTTTCAGTTTCTTTGAGTGTCTCTAGGCAGGAGCTAGTGACTCTTCTCTGAAAACAATCTCCTGGATCTCACAGAGATTTGAGGCTCTCTCCCCCCAAACCAGCCTGGCAATCTGTGGATAGTGCTGAATAAAATCATGTAGAGATTTGAGTTGGGAATCCCAGATCCTCTGCCTGGGTGGCCAGTGGGGTCCCAGCTTGGAGGACACAGACAACTTGTTGACTGTGTTAGATCCCTAATTAAACAGAGTTAAAGAAAATAGTATATATGGTAAGGAAATAAATACAACATTAATTGCAGATTTCTGCTGTATATTTCTTCCTGTTTTCTTTTATGTGTGTGCGCAGAGATTTATTTCTTATATAGACTTATTTTTATTTCTGTGCCACATTTGGGCTCTTGCAGGCTGAAGGTGTGACAGGTTGGATCACTAAAACCCCCTTGGGAACTGCCACCTGATGTGCTGGGACTACCTCTGAGCCCAGTTTCCCTGGCAGCTTGGGACTTCAGTACCTTGCCTTGTTTGAGCCAGACACTCTTGCCTGCTGCAAACACAGATCCAAGTCTGAATCATGTCCCCCTCAAGCTGCAGGTTTAACTGAAAACAGCTTAAGAAGTGCTTCTGTCTCCAGCACTCAAATACCCAACACCCAATGGGGTCTAAACCCCAAATAAATCCGTTTTACCCCATATAAAGCTTATACAGGGTAAACTCATAAAGTGTTCGCCCTCTATAACACTGATAGAGAGATATGCACAGCTGTTTGCACCCCCCCCACCCCAGGTATTAATAGTCACTCTGGCTTAATTAATAAGTAAAAAGTGATTTTATTAAATACAAAAAGTAGGATTTAAGTGGTTCCAAGTAATAACAGATGGAACAAAGTAAATTACCAAACAAATTAAAATTAAACACGCAAATCTAAGCCTAATACAGTAGGAAACTAAATGCAGGTAAATCTCACCCTCAGATGTTCCAATAAGTTTCTTTGACAGACTAGCCTCCTTCTAGTCTGGGCCCAATCCTTTCCTCTGGTACAGTCCTTGTTCCAGCTCAGGTGATAGCTAGGGGATTTCTCATGACTGCAGCTCCCTTTGTTCTGTTCCACCCCCTTCTATATCTTTTGCACAAGGTGGGAATCCTTTGTCCCTCTTTGGGTTCCCACCCCTCCTTCTAAATGGAAAGCACCAGGTTAAAGATGGATTCCAGTTCAGGTGACATGATCACGTGTCACTGTAAGACTTCATTAACCACTTGCCAACACACAGTATACAGGAAGACTTACAAGTAAACAGACATTTACAACCAATTTTCCTGGTTAATGGGAGCCATCAAGATTCCAAGCCACCATTAATAGCCCACGCTTTGCATAATTACAGTAGGACATCAGAGTTATATTTCATATTTCTAGTTTCAGATACAAGAATGATACATTTATACAAATAGGATGAACACACTCAGTAGATTATAAGCTTTGTAATGATACCTTACAAGAGACCTTTTACATGAAGCATATTCCAGTTACATTATTTTCACACTCATTAGCATATTTTCATATCATATGGAGTGCACCGTCACAGAAGGAGTCTAACCACTTTGATTCACATTAATCTTTCACAGCAAACTTCCACATTATGAGGTTTATTTTTCCAATAATGCACAAGCATAGGGGTATTATCCTACTTCCATTGAAATAACTGGAAAAACACCAGTGGGAGCACAACTGGATCTACATTGTTTAGTTTAGACTTATATAGAACAATATCCCCTTGTAACCTGACTCTATCATAGATCTTCCTATGGAGAAGCCCTTTAGCATTCACAGAACTTGGCCTATTTTGCTACCAGCCTACAATGACAGACTGGAGAAGAAAGTAAACACATAGCTTATTTTCTTGTGCTATAGTGTGTTTTACACTCTCTAGTTAGTTCTGCCTCAGGAACTTTGCATAAGCATCTTACATAATCCTGTTATATATACATATTTAATACTTCTTGAAAGGCGGTCTGAATTAATCAGTCCTCTTTGTCAGTCTGTCTGTAGGCCCAAAAGAAGCATCAAAGAAAGTATGTTGTTCTCCCATCATCTGTCGAATATTGCTAAACTCCATAGACAATGATGAGTCCTTTCCCAGCATTACCGTCAACCCAAGCAGTTTGATTTCATAAATCCATGTCAAAAGATATAACTAATCGGCCCAGCTGCTGCATGTCATTGGCACAGTTTCTCCAGAACATCACCTAATCATTTCACAATGACCCACTTAACTCCCGTTCTCCCTTAAATTCATTAATCCTGTTTCCTGCTTCAGATAGATCTTCTTCCTAATTCTCTTGCTACAGAAATGCAAAATGAGTAACTGCTGCTCTGGATACTAAGTGACTGAGACACAGGTTCATCCTGTGATCAAGAGAGAGATTTATTAGAACAATAATTTGACTTCAGCATCCAAGAAAATAAACTGCAACCCAGTTTTGTACTTGAATCAAACAATATTTCTTTTCTCTCGTGTCATCTCAAGGCCAAACATACAAAAAATAAGGAAATGAAGATTTGGATATTCATATTCTAGAGGGCTCTTGGGATCCTTGCAAACATGTTTCCATGGACTGCTCTAGTGTCCAAGGCAATGTACACTTCTTCAGTTCCTAGTTTCATTGGTAGGAAGCACAAGAGCAGCTTTTCTTGCAGTATTGCTGGAGCAAGCTCAGGGATAGGTATCACAGTACTAAGAAGAAGCTGTTTACTGAAGCATTCCAGCCCAAATCTGCAACATCAAGAAGTTCAGGTAGTTGAAATAGCTTTGGAGAAACACCCACAACTTCAGATCATTATCCAAACAGCCAAAGTACTAGTTGACAATTGATCTACTCCTCCTGCTTTGGAGCTCACGGCTGTATCCTCAAGTGGTGTAAATTGGCATAGCGCTATTTACTTCAACTGAGCTGTGACAATTCAGACCCGATCTGGCCACTTCTATCCCTGCAGATTTAATTTTGTCTAGTTTATAAATGGTTTGTCCATCTAATGTCCTATGTGAATTATTGCAGGTAATGTTATACCACTTTAAAAATGGTCTAATAATAATGTGTAGTTAGAGGAATCTTGGACTCATGGACACAGCACTAGCCTGGGAATCTGGAGACTCTAACACTGGCCTGCTCAGTGACCATGGGCAAGTCACTGCACCTCTTTGCCTCAGTTTCCCCATTTGTAAGAAAAACATTATGTAAGAGCTAGGTATACCTGCCTCTGACTGGTGTTCCTTTTACAGCTTAAAGAATCAGACTCTCCATACTATAGAAACAAAACAGAGCAAATAAGTTTGGTTTCTTTCTGTGCTGATAAATGGTTTTTCC
The DNA here is from genome assembly GCF_013100865.1 of Trachemys scripta elegans. Classification (NCBI taxonomy): domain Eukaryota; kingdom Metazoa; phylum Chordata; order Testudines; family Emydidae; genus Trachemys; species Trachemys scripta. The sequence goes on from NC_048299.1 coordinate 96,861,540, forward strand.
CCACCCACCTTTTATTTTCAAGAAGTATTTTTGGTTACAGTACTGTACAATTAAAGTACTGTTCTGTGAAATGCTTTTGCATTCAATTGCTTTTAACTACAGCAGTAGAAACTAATGATCATTCAGTGCTGGTAATAATTTCCCTTTCATAGTATTTAGCATAATATTGTATTGTGATTTATGCTCAGTTGCAGTTAAAAAGAGAATAAAGCACTTGCTCTTAAAAAAATACAACCCTCTTGTCTCCTTTGCTATAACACAGCCTCGACTGTTTGGTTCTATCAGTTTCTCCCTTGTGAAGGGACAGTGCACAGCTCTATCATTAGAACTAGAAATAGGTTGGATCCAGCTATCCCTGAACAATGGCCCTGGGACCATATTTTGGTAGCTTGACCCCCTCTTTATATGAAAGCAGATTCCACTCAATTTAAAATTGAACCTAAAGCCCTGCTGCTGGGGTGGCACTTTGACTTATGCCTCGGAGGACCTTGTTATGTGTAACCGTCTACCTGAGATAGTTGACCAAGGTAATATAATCACAAGTAGAGCTAGGCAAATCTGTGCAAACAGGCACAGGATTATTTGTTCCAGTTCTTAAACAAATCCACTTAGAATGTGCCTGTTACCAGATGGACAGGCCCTTCACCTGTGCCTTGTTAGGTGCTTCTCCAGGTGATGGGCTTTAAGGCAAATAAAAGAAAGGCTCCTGCATAAAAGCCAGAGTGAGAGCTGTGAAAAGGCTTTCCTACAGCCATATGAGTAGTAGATAGTGCTAGAAAAGCAGTCTAGACAAAGAGGTGTACACACATGGAACCTATGAAGGGGCTGTGAGACAGGCTTGCAAGCAGGCTAAACTAAGAAGTATTCTAGAGGGTTGTAGCAATGGGTTTGAGTAAGCAGCTGTCCACTTACTTGTTATAGAGTCCCTGGACTAAGATGGGAGGAAGGGTGGCTGATTTCCCCTACTAACTCACTGAAGAAATGAAAACTCCTTGGCATGGGGATTGAAGTACTAGTGAGCCTGGAATCAGGCTGAATACCCAGTGTGAGATTGTTGGAATTCTGCATTAGTCCTTGCTAAATCAAAGGCTGCCTCCCTTCTGAAAATAAACACATTTGGAAACACTGAAATTAGTCTACCACTCCTGGATAAACCAAGGAGCATGAAGAAAAAGGACAGTTGGAGGAAACCTCAAGCTGATCAGAGTGGGACTATAAAGGCAGACTTATGCTTGGAAGCCACAGGAGGTAAGGCTGTCTTCTCAGTGCTCTTTGTATTCATTTTCCTCAAAAATCCCCATTTGGAGGTAAGAACTTAAAAATCAAACAAATCATGTTTGCTTTTTGGCAAAGTTGGTATGTTTGAGACTCAGAATTTAAATTCATATGATCATTCTCTACTGCATTACATCTGTACCATTATTATACAGAGCCTCTAAAATCTCTTCAGATAGCTCTTATGTACAAGAGACTGATGGTAAAAATGAAACCAGTAGCACCATAGTGCAGTGTGGTTGTACCCTGCCAAGTAGCTCTGTGAAAATGGCTTTGTGAGGATTCCTGTTCAGGCCTTGGTGATTCTGGGAGATGAATCAGATTTGATCAAGCAATAAATAAAAATATTTAACTGCCCACCTTGAAGATTCTGTCTGGGATCTGAAATTCAAGTTGGGTTTTCTCTGGCTTGTGCATTGTTCCTAGCAATAATGAAAATTCTGCAAGACAAATTATTCCCTCCATGACATCTGTGCATCGTGATTGACTAAAATGAGTTGCACTGGTATATCTAAGGACAATCCCATTTGAGGGATAAGTGACTGCAGAATTGTTACCTGGACTTGCAATTTATTATTGATAAACAATTTTGTTTTTTAAGCCCCAAAAAATCTACTGGAATATCCTGTAGCTGTACTGATGCTGTAAGGCTATCAGGAGTAAAAACATACTTGTGCATGTGACTAAGCCAGCAGATTTGTCTCTGAATACACACAAGGAGCACATATATCAAGTAAAAAGGTCCATGGTGTCATTTTTACAAGCTAGCTCTTCAGAGCAGAATGACCCTCTAAAATTTAAATACTAAATATGATAACATCTCTCAAACCTTCTGAATAAAACTCTACTCACAAATAGAAGGAAGACCTTTGAGTATATTGAAGGCAGATTTACGGGGTTTTATTTGCCTCCTATTTTACCATTGAGGATTTCTTAACTTACAGATGGCTTTTTTTAATAATTGCTTTTCTATTAGCAAAGTGAATCTGTAGTTGATTATTCCCCATGTCAAAGATCAATGTTAAAATGAGAGCTGACTAATAAATAGGAACAGTTCTCACACAAAAGCAACCCCCTCTCTTCCCCCGCACCCCCCCCCTCAAAAAAAACAACCCCCTGACTTTTTTTTGTCTTGGCCTCAGATTTTCAGAACTTGAAAGGATACTTGGACAGGTTAAAACCTTTCATCTTTCAGACAAAACCAAGATTAATCTAATCAAATTCCCATGAAACAAGAAATGCACATTTCCCCAGTATTGCAGAACGCTCTTGATTCTTACCATTAAAGGAAACCAAATGTAGAGCTCCTTAAAACCAGCTTCTTGTTTTATTCTCTGAGACTGTATGCAATGGGTTGGTGTTCAATTACACACATTGTTACAGCACTGCATGTTGATCTATTTTTAACTTTATTTGGCATGTCTCTCCAAATGCCCCATGATATTGCAGAGAAGTACAGCAAAACAGCACATTGTCTGCAGAATACATTTCTAGAGTATGAGGAATTGCATGGGTGGGGGTGTGTCTCATGCTATCTAGAAAGGCCTTGCTCTAAAACAAAATCCTCAGCTGGCTCATTATTTGCTATCTCTATAGCAGCTTCATATGAAGATATTAAAATACTATGCAAACAGTTGTAACTCCTCATCCCTGTGAAGTAGGCCAGAAGGTACTGGCAAATCTGGCTTCTCCAAACTCTGGTTAAGCAATCTTGTTGATTATTCAAATGTTGATGTGTTTTCAAGTTTGCATGAGTGGAACTGCAGAGCTGTGATGATTTGGGAAGATGGCCATTTCTATATTTGAAGGAGTTGGTCCTACAGGATTTGAAGTCTGTCTTCTAGAGACTGTAGTCAGTGAAGCAAGACTGTGAAAAGAATGCCCCATTGTCTATTTTCCATAGTAGTCTTCAGATTCTGAGCCCATGGTTCCTAGTTCAGGAATGTATTGTTAGAGCTTTATATGTCTACCATATTGAAACATTAGGGGTAAAATCCCAGCCTCTAGTGAAGTGAACACAGAACACCTGTTGGGGTCAGGGGGCTGCCCTAGATGTGTTTGAATCATGCAAGTTTCTTTCCAGGTACAGGCCGATTTCCATCCCCAGGAAATTTTGGAATGAAACTATTTTAAATTATTTCTGACTGTCCCCAGGTAAGTGGAGGATGAATACATAGCAATTCAGAATTCTATTTGCTAAGAGGATGTTGCTGATTGAGTCATTTAGAGATTGCAGGATCTGTCTGGCTTAGTTACAGAGCAGTTGATGCTGGGTGCCAATAATTATTCATGTCTTGGAGTCTGAATTTTGTTTTCTGAATATAAAAATAAGTTATGGTACAGAAGATTGGCCTTCTCCTGAAGGCCATTGGCTTGAATCCTATGCAAGTCAATAGCAATCCAAAGGTGATGTGATATCTGGTTGCTGTTCAGTGGCATAAGTGAAATGAGTTTGTGGTTTTTCAGTCACTTTGTAGCATGTCCCCTATAAGCCATCCTCAAAACTGTCACTAATGGGCACTCTTGTTGGAAGCCAAAGACTGAATGGGCATGGTTGAGGTCCCATTGAAAACCAGGCACTCTTAATGACTGCACCTACTGTAGGATGTTCAGAGCCCTAGGGAGTGCCCTCTGGGATCTGTAATTCCTCCCTTCTTAATATTATGTTAACTGGAGATGAGCCAGAACTAGAACTCTTCATCCAAATGATCCCTTAATCCTCAAAATTCAGTGACTTGAATAAAATGGGACCTGTATCTGAGTCAACAAGGTAAGGTCTGGGAAACCTTAACTCACTCAGTGAGGTTTTGGAAAGGCAAAAACTGGCTTTCTCAGGTCTAGTTTTCTTTTAGTTCCTGCTAAGGGTTTTTATTTAACTTTTGAGATTTGGAATATGTTAAAATCCATCACTGCCAGACTCCAGGTTTGGGAACTTATGCAAACAAAAAATGGAACAAAATCACATGCAAGGAACTTTGAACTATAACTGCCAAGTTTTCACAGCTCTGTGGTGTAAGGTCAGCCAAGTGTTAAAATAATTTAAGGGGAGAATATTTTAAAGTGCCAGACTTCTTTTAAACACTGTCAGTTTTCTTTCAAATAGAGAGATTCTAGGACGGAAGATGACAGAGTAAACACTATTTCTCACTTGCATCTATCTTAATGCTGAGTTTCCAGTTCCTCTTTTGTACTTGTATTCCAGTAGAATCTAGGAGGCCACAGCTGAGATCAGGGTCCCATTATGCCAGGCACTGTACATATGTTAAGACAGTTGATGTCCTGCAGAGCTTGCAATCTAAATGGACAGGATCGACACTTAGGATTGCAGAGAGAGAGCCTCTTAAACTGTAAAGCAAGAATAAATCAGTGCAGCAATACATGCCTGAATCATCTGCAAATAGCTTTAACAGTTCTGAGTCATGAATGTTTGGTGTGGTGTTAGCAATGTTGGCAAACTTTCACAAGTAGGCTTCAGAACTAACAGTTTCACTGATCAACATAGATGAAGAGTTGATTTTATTATACCTGCATAATTTGTGAGAATGGCATCCCCTATTTGTATCATGAGTGGCTGAAGCTTGATTTATGGGAAGAGTTTGGGATTGTATCATAACTTCCCCTCCTGCACCCAGCTATACCCTGGGTGCGCACCTCCCACTCTCAGAATTGTGCAGGGGAGTCTTTGGTTCATTATGGCTATATGTTTGGATGAAAATCAGGTCTCCAATTAGCTCTCTGGCTCCTAAGCTACCTATTTTGGCTCTAGAGGAAGCAGCTAAGGCACACATACAGTTCACCAGAGTGAGAGGGTTTTTGTTTTAGGGATGTGACAGGCTGGGTGAAATCCATTAGGGACGAGGGGGTGGTGTGGTGAAAGCTACTGCACAGTGTGGAGGAGTTTTCGAGGATAGCTGGGGGGAGTAGCGATTGTTTGGTCTGTGGGGTTGTAAATAGGGTGGTCACAACATTCATCTAGGAAGCCTCCTATCTTAGAGGTTGAGTCCTGGTCCCACTGAAATCAGTGAGTTCTGTCACTGACTTCAAAGGAGCCAGGATTTCACCTCTGGGCTCTGGCAATAACTAGATATTGAGAATGCAACATTAGGATTGGGAATTTAAGTTATTCCCTAACTTAGTATAGTTTCTTCATGCAAAAAAGTTCATTTGAGCATGGGTCAAAAAATGTACTCACTCACCTGGGCCCCAACTACTTTTTGTGTGTCTTTAAACATTTCAGTTTCTCTCACAATGTGGTGATTATTTGAACTCATTACTCAAACAGATTCATATTGCTAACAAACTGAAATTAAATACTATTTCATAATAACTGGAGTCACTTGATGCCCTAAAACAGTAGTTCTCAAACTTTTGTACTGACCCCCTTTCACATAGAAAACCTCTGAGTGCAACCCCCCCCTTATAAATGAAAAACACTTTTTAAAAAAATATATTTAACACTATTATAAATGCTGGATGCAAAGTGGGATTTGGGGTGGAGACTGACAGCTCGCAACCCCCCATGTAATACTCTTGTGACCTCCTGAGGGGTCTTGACTCCTGAGAACTCCTGCCTTAAAGCAATGTTTTAAACTGTTGCAAATACAGAACTGAGACACTGCAATTTCACCATGGAACCTGAGTAGAAAATTGCCAGACTTTTTGACTCATGATTACTAGAAAGAGAAGCAGGCATATAATCAAATCACCTCCTAACCAACAAACCAAATCTGAACAGGCTTTTAGAAAATGTTCTAGGTTTTTAATCTTCATGACTTCAGTACTTAACAGAACAGGAAAGAGCAGCCAAAACAGACGTCAACTTGGAAAGTAAAGTTTGCTGCTTCAAGTAGCCTAGACAATGATTGATAGGAAGTCAGTGAATGTGACAGGCTTGTTTATAAGTTGGTTCAAAGGCCACAAAATGTAAGTCCATGCAAGTCAGTGTGTGTATGGAATTTAGATTATACTTTCAAACTTCAAATCTAGAACAAGTATACATTGCTTGAAGAAGCTGTGTATATAAACAATTTTTGATAAATAGTGGTGGGTGGGCTGGATAGCTAAGGGAATTAATGGGTTACAGAACTCTTCATTAGCATATCTCTTCTGATCTCATTACTTTTGCATTGGTGCAGCTCAGGAGAAATCAGTGGAGCTACAGCCTTCTAAAGCTGGCATGAGATCACTTCCCCCATCTGACTTTGTGGGTCTCTATTGATCAAAATTTTGCTTCATTCTTGCTGATTGAATAAACATCCTTCTGGAAAAGTTAGTTTCAGACTTTTTTTGCCAGGTGTCCATACAGTATCACAAGCCCACTGTAAATGACCCATGCCGGCAGGCTTATTGGATATGCTGACAGATCTAGTTTCTGCTCTCACACTGTACTGCAAGCTCCTCTGGCAAGGAGCATGTATTTTCTGCTTAGAAAGCACCTAGGAACATACTTTAGACCATGAATAGCCGTACTGAAATAAGTGGGTGTACTTATGGAATAGAACATGGCTTAATATGATTGGAAAGGATGCTGCTCTAGGTGCAGGTACAGCACTTAATCTGCAAGATGTCTTGAGTCCCTTACAAGATTGGATTAAAAACTATGACTTTGCCTTGAAAAAGAACCTACTAGAGGAGGTAATTACTTAGCTATGTGAGGTGATGACTGGTGGATTTTCATTCCCAACAGGCTCCTCAGAAAACTTAAATATAAAGTGAGCCAACACATCTGTAACTTTACCACCTAAAGAGAGCTGATACTGAAATTAGACTCCTGTTGCAGTAGGGCAACAAGATAACGCTGGCTGCTTTTATTTGACCTTTAAAAGATGTGAAGTCCTTATTAATCCATCCACTAAAGAAATACAAGAATTAGTACAAATGAGTTCAGATGAAAAGGCTTGAAGGCTCAAAACTTTCTTTGTGGAAAAAGGCATTGGAAGTCTAGAAGGTGATGGTGATTTAAAAAAAAAAAAACCTGGAGGAAATTAAAGAAAAGGAATGAAGGCCTAGAGAAGCAACTGCCCCATTAATTCAATACCTTCTTTGAGGTCTAGTATTCATGGGAAGAAAGTTAGTTATTACTTCAGTTGAAGAGAAGTGGATTCCTAAAATCTTAACGTTGACAGGCAGTCTCAAGATAAATCTACACTTGTGGTGGTATGCAGAGTACAAACACTGCCCAGCCAGCCAGCTCAGGTGTAAATAGCAGTGTAGACAGTGAGCCACGGCTTAAGTGAATAGAGTGCCCTAATCCTGAGCCCCCAGGGTACATACCCTACATGGCTCTCTAAATGCCCATGCACTGTCTCCTATGTCTGCCCAAAACATTAATGTAATGTTCTGCTGCCTCCGCACAGGAGCTACCAGAACCTTTCATTGTGGTGTGTAGCTACACACCACAAAGTGCCTGTACTCAGCATGTTACTGTAAGTGTAGACTTAGCAAAGGTGGATTCAGGACCCCTGAATTCTATATCCAGCTCTGCCAATGAATTGTTACCCCAATAACAAGTCACTCCAACACTCTGGACCTCTGTTAATTGAGTAACCTTTTGTGAATGAATATACTTGCACCACTACAAGCTAGAAGTGGTAAACTGGGCATCTAATATACCCACCACTAGCCATGGTACTAAGATAACTAATTAAACAAGGACCCTCTGTTGCTAATTAAACAAGGTTCACAAATATACATGAGACTACACATTGTGCAATTTGGACTAAGCACTCACCTTGATGACTAAATTGACCAACAATGACTGGTGAATGGTAATAGGTAGTGACAAAGTATGGGAGACCAGTATATTCAATTGTGTATAATATATTAAACAAAGCTGTAAAGTGGATTGTGGCACTGTACTTAAGGCCCAACTGCTGTGATAAGGAGGCAATTAATCATATAAGAGACACACAAGTATGGAACTATAATTTTTTTTTTTGTGGCTGGATCTGAGCACCTCACTTAGTTACTAAAAACAGGGACCCAATGGGATGTCAATCAGAATAGGCCTTTTGCTGGCCCTCTTCATGCGTGAAAGTTGCCCACAATGGGACTATTGTATATTAGTAATCTAAATAGGACTTGTGCTTAAGATGGTAGCTTGCCAATGTATATTGTTAAATATTCATTGTAAAATACAACAGAGTTCCTAATATAAGTCATGCTCAAAGAGGCAGATTCTAAGGTTGAATGTTCAGCTGTAACTTTTGGAATGCCCTGATTTTTTTGGAGAGCTAACCATGGCCTATCACTGAGTCATTGAAAGCTTGAGAAGTTTTCTTTTCCTAGAATTCCAGTAAGAACAAGTTGAATTGGGGGTGGGGAGAGGGCAGGGAGTAGAATTAAATCCATTTTTAACTACTTGCCATGCAATAGCAAAATAATACCATTGTGCTGTTTTATGAGGCAATAATCCTGTTCCCTGATGGGACAGTCTACTTTGCCTCCAGCTTTGTCGTTTATCAACTAACTGTATTATAGCCTCATAAAAACCACATGATAGTACTTCATTTTCTTATGTAATATGTAGACTTCTATCATGCCCAGAAATCAGCAGTAGACTCCAAGAAAGTTAACAACACTAACTCTTAGATTCCAAAGGCTAAAGTCATAGTAGTTTTGCATTAGTGTTGCAGACACTTTTTTTTATGATCAGGGTTAGAAGAAACAAGAGGATTGAGGGATCATAATCTATAAAAGTAATAGGGCCTCTGTGTGAATGAATAGGTTCAGTTATTATGGATCCCTGGAGATCACATTAGATCATGGATTTTGCAGGATGTCCAGGATTAGGGTATGGAATCCCAACTGGCTCTGTAAGGGGGCAAAGCTCTCTACTGTACAGAAGAATTCCAGAGAATCGCAGCAAGTCCATGGACTTCTGTCCTGCTTAGCAACCCCCGAGTCATTGACTTTTTTTGCCCTTAATTAATCAAAATCAACCTAGATAAATAATATGGCTTTTCTTTGGGTCACTCGTACAATAAACACTTGACTTGTGAGTAGGAGAGCTGACCAGAGGACAATTCCATTTTGTGTCAACATTGAGGTTTCAAACTTTTTGTTCTGCATTGGAACAAAAACCAAACCTTTGTCAAACAGAATTGTCTAAATGTTCACTTGGATCAAAAAGATCAGGTTTTCAATTTGTTCTTTTTCTGCTCTGAAGTGACCCAAGAACCCTGGACCTCAGAAACCTTTCTATCAAAAATTTTTATCAGAATGAATACATCTGTGAAATATTTTGGCATGGAAACAACATATTTTGAGGAAAATACTTAGTTGAATTTTCTAACCAGCTATAGTGAGTGTGTGTAAGTGTTTTCACACTTGATTCCCTAACAGCTCCAAAGAGGTAACTGCCTGAAAAAGGAATAATATTCATTACGTGCTATAGTTAAATACACTCTCTCTCTAAACTGATGAAAGATAATCCTGGGCCTGTGTTATGAAAACACCAGTGTTATGCCTTATTCTTTGTTCATTTGTAGAACAACAGGAGTAGCTTCACTAAAGCTGGGGCATTTCACATCTACCAATTCTCATGTCTGTTAGGTTGGGGGAGGAGGAATAACACAATTTAAAACTTGCCTCATCTTTCTTTAAGGAACCTCCCCCGCCCTGCCGCCCCCACCCCAATGATTTAAATAAAAGGCAAAGGGAATTTTCATGGGAGAAATGTGGTTAAAACCAGAGTCAGGTCTGACTTTCCCTTTTGAAAAGTCAGATCTAAAGATTTGTGGCTGAAATTCAACCATTAACTTACGTTAACCCCCTAAAATAACTATTTATCAATCAGTTTGTCCTGTAGAAAGGTCTGAATCAACAGTATACTATGGGTACTTTATTTTCCACTCTGCTTCTTCCCACTGGTTTCTTCCTATCTGAGTTGACAGCAGGCAGCCACAGTGAGAAAGCTATATTCTTTCTGCTCAAGATAAAATGTTATGTTGCCTTATCTTGCATGCATGCTTTGTTTTGTTGCATCTTGCTGGCATGGTCACACTAGGATGTAGTAGCTCTGTAGATACAGCAAAGGAAATCGATCATTCACCTCAAAGACAGTGCTTCTGTAGACTTTCCTGTAACTCCTTCTCTCCCATTTCCCATAAAGCAACAACTCTTGTAGAACACAGAAGGGATTTCCCAACCTGTTTTAAATCCTTGTCATCTCTTTACACAGAGGCAACTCTTGTCTTCTGCCTTAGCAGGGATAGTTGTTGGTGAAACTGATGCTGTTCCTCTAGGCTGGTGTAGAGGGTCAAATGCAGAAAGACTGTGTGGGCCCTGGTCTACGTGTAGTGTCTTGTGCCATCATACTTCAGATATGTCCACATTCATGCTGGAGGTGTAATTTCCAGGTCAGATAGACATACCCACACTAGCTTTGATCAGGCTGGTGCACTAAATGTAGCAGTGTAGCTGCACAGGCAGCAAGACAGGCTTGCCTGCCCCCATGTAGGTGCCTAAAGGTCTCAGACTGATTATTTTTAGCAGGCTAGCTCAATCAGCGCTTGGGCCAGTTGTCTAACAGGCCTGGAAATTATACCTCCAGCATCAGCATAGGCATATCCTTAGACAGGAAACACTTAATCTATGGTGTTTGCAAAAAAACAATTTTTTTAAAAAAAGTGGAATGGCAGCTATACTGTCCATTACATCTTCTCTGTACATATATATATTGAACAATACGCAGCTAGCTCTGGTGCTCTACTAATGCTTACAATAGAACCAAAGAGAATTACCTGCAGTAGGCAGTATTGCTACTTCAATGGGAAACTGATCAGGCCTGGACCTTGTAACTCTGGCACTCTAGCTTTAAAATAACTTGTGTAATTGTAAGAGTTCTTTTAAGGCCATACATACAAGGCCCAATACTGCAGTCCTTCTGTGTATGGAGCTCTCATTGATTTTCTGTGTGTTGAGAAAATGGGATTGAGCCCAAATTTTATTATGGATGTGGGAACAAAACATTAAGTGCTTTTCAGTTCCCCTTCAATGGCTGATCTTGCATTCTGGGAATGCAGCCTTGGCCTGAAAACTGCTACACACTATTGCTGCTGTTTGTAAAAGAATAGCTCTCACCTTATGTTTTAATGTGGTACCAGACAGTGCCTGTCCACCCACACCTTATTGCTCTTCAAGGGTTCATTCCTCATGGAGTAGCACCTTCTGTTACTAGGTGCAGGTTCTGAGACCAAGATTAGAATCCATCTTTTTGCATTTCAGGCATTATGAATTACTTTCAACTTTAAACTCATTAATTGTCATTAACTTAATCTCATGGAAATATGTAGCAGAAGTACAAGGCTCAAATGCTGCTACAAATACCATAAATGGGTAAATTAACAGTACATATAAAAAAACTTGTGAAGTGATATAGCAACCTTGAAAAGACTGGTGCTGATATCTGAAAATGACAATGGGCCAATTGACTTCAATAGGAATTGCATGCACTGGGCCAAATTCAGATCTGGTGCAAGTGCATGCAAGATGCAATTAATCAAGTGGCACAGTTGAAGTATTAGAGCAGTTGTCTACTACACATAGATTCAGATTGTAACAGAGGAGGAGGGACTTTGGATTCAGGAATTTGTTCCACTATTAATCTTAAAATGTATATAGTGAATAGGTTAAATTTAAGGTACCATGCTAGGCTACATTCTGCTCTTAGAGGAGTATAACTCCAGACATCAGTGGAGTCTCTAATGAGAATTCAGAGTAGCTGAGAACAGAATGTCCCCCAAATAAATAGTTGATAACACAATAAAAATGCCTTTAATATAGTTACCTCAAGGTAACTGAGGTAATTATAAATTATCTTAAAATGGCTGTCAACACAGATCTGTTGGAATAACTAAACTGACCATGCATTATTCATTCAGCACCACATGGGACACTTTTATTACCTGGCAACATGAGCTACTGTAATGTTTCCGCCAAGTGTAGGAAAACATTGTTATATTGCAAATACCATGGTTTAGCCAGGGCCTGATTCTGCCCAGCCTTGTTCCTTCACTCAGGGAGTGCAAAGTGGGAATAAAATGCTACAGAATAATCCGTATGTATTGTGTGAGTAAGGCTGTGCAAAAATGTTCTAATCCTTGGGGATATGTGGTTTGAACATGATACTGTTACCCAGAAACACAATTCTAATTGCACATCTAAATCTGACTTGCTCAGGGCCTTCTACAAGTAACTTAACCTCTCTGGAAAGCTGTTGTGAGTTAATTAGTGGATGTTTGTGAAGGGCTTGAAAAAGGGGGAAAAATGCTTCGGTAAGTGCTGGGAGGAGCAGACAATTTGAGAGCCTCTTGCATGTGAGTAATTATCCTTTTGCATGTCTAGTATCTTTCAAGGTGGTGGTATGTAATTGCTCAGAACAGCAATGATATGCTTTGTGGCCAGCACAAGTAGATAATTCAGCCATTTTCTCTAATGAGACAGTTGGTTTTGCTTGGAAAAAAAATTTGCTTCATAGTTCTTTCAGTGAGCTAATGAGGTGAAGGAGTAAAATGCAGGGGTGGGAACAGAAGAGAAGGATGACTTAGAATTTAGGTAAAATGAACTTGCCCACTCCTAACTGCTTTAATATACTTGCCTTGAAAATGAGCAGAACTTTATTTGGGGGGTGGGGGGGGGGAGACATGTTTCTCTTCTGAGCAGAGTGAGGAGACATTGAAATCTTAATGAAAAAAGTAAATGCAGTATAGTGAGCAAATCATTAATTGAAATGCAATGTAAGTATAAAATAGCACAATTTTACTGCAAAACTTATTCTGTATTAAATGCAAATGTGTACATTTTTTATGTTCACTTTAAAGTGCTCTATTCCTAAGGGGCCATATCCTGAAGCCATGACTCTCTCTTTTTATTCAGTCCTTCCTTCGTAAAATGCTCAATGGGCCTTAGATATAAATAAAAACTGCTATTGGGAAGTAGATGTGGCATGGATAGGAAAAGTTAGCAATTGAGTTGGCTTAGGTTTCGCCCATCCAGAGGAGGTTATTCCAGTCATTGCACTGGTCTAATATGGAATTGACCAAACATTGACAAGAAGAAGGTAGCAAAGGCTGTGCTGGCCATTGAGCTGGATGAGTGGGAACATGAGGAACTAGTTCCCAACTGAGATTGGTAATGGGATATTATGGAGCTGTTGCTGGCCCAGATGGGCCCGAGGAGGCAGCAGCGGGGTTCATTGCCCGGTGTGCGCCGCACTAATAGACACACCAAGTGTGGAGAAGCAAACCAAGTTTATTTGAGATCTCAAAGTGGTGCAGGGAGACAGGCACGTCTCAAATCAAGCACAGCACATGTAAGCAAGTTTTCCCTTTTATATTCCAAGCAATTTGTGCAAGCCTTTGTCTATTTCTCCCCTACCCCTCCCTTCCAGACAACAGTTACAGCAGGTACACATTGTGCATGTTAGAAACTTTCCCTTCGCCTGCTCATCTTTTGGCCTTGCAAGGCCTGTGCAGCAGTCTTCCTCCATCTTATCACTGTTTCTGTTAGTGTGAGCAAAACAGCAGCTGTCTGCCAGAAAAAAGCTGACCATTACATTTGCTTCAGCCTGCTTCAGCATATAAGCAGTTAGCATAGAAGTAGGTGAAAGTTCACAAGATGGAGTCACTGTGGTTCACTTAGACCCAGAGCAAAGGAGTTTCATCGGCACTTATGGCCTTCCACTCCCCCAAGTTATCTGGTAGCTATGCCTAGTGACACCAACAGAGCCTTCATTGGTTTGAATCTCTGCCTAGGTTGGTAGTGTTGGGAAGCTGTCACCATCTGGCACCTGTTATATGGTCTATGTGAATTACTTTATGGTCCCAATCCCTATGCAAAGTGTTTGCTTAAATCTCAGCTCAGAAATGTGACTGAAGAGTGTGGTGTTTAGATGCTGCATGTGATTATTAAAACTGGTAGCACTGGCTGTTGGGAGTCTGAAAGGACAGGAAGGAGGGGGGAGGAGTTGAGGAGACTGGGAAAGTTAGTGTGCAGCTACAGCTTGGTAAAGAGATTTCCACTGTAAATAAAGTTCTGTTGAAGTTTAATACCTTGCCTGGTGGATACAACATTTTGGTGACAAGGATGGATCTTCTGCCTCTGAACCCACCTGCACCCTTTCTGCAAAGCCCAGGTGAGCCTCCAATTGCTTTTACTGTCTAGATCCATATGTTTGAGACTTATCTGCTTGCAATCAGTGCTACAGAGATTTCTGAAGTAAGAAAGCATGCTCTGCTAATCCACTGCTTTGGAGCAGAAGAGCAGCATATATTTTACACTTTTCCCCATGCAGATGATAAATATGAGACTGCACTCACTGCATTAAAGAACTTTTTTGTGCCAAAAGTGAATGTAGTAGCTAATCGCTACAGATTTCATCAGCGTGAGCAGAAACCAGGGGAGACTATAATGCAGTATATTGCTTCCCTGAAGAGTCTGATTCTAACTTGTGATTTTGGGAATATGGCAGATGAGATGATTAGAGACCAGCTCATTGAGAAAACAACCGTGCTTTGTGTAAGAGAACGTTTATTTCTAGAACCACAATTTACACTAGAAAAAGCAATAACCATTGCTACTCAGATTGAGTCAGCTACAGCTGAAGCCAAAATAATGAGCAAGGGTACAGGAGGCCCAGTGACTCCTTTGCAGAAAAGTTCATTATCACTGCAAACAAATAATTGCAAAAGGAAAACTAATGAAAAGCCACTGAACCAGCAAATGCAAAATACAGTAAAAGCATGCTTTTGCTGTGGATCCCCACAACATCTTGCAAGCTACACAGGATGTCCAGCAAAAGTAGCTCAGTGCAATCATTGCAAAAAGATTGGGCATTTTGCTAAAGTATGTCGCAGTAGCTAGTTCAAGAGGTGCATGCAGTTACAATACCAGATGTTACTGTTCTGAGTGTAGACAAAATCACTACTGCACATATTCCAGAACAGATAAAGTGCACTGTAAATGTTTCTGCCATACCCTCAGGCAAATCACACTCTATTCAGCTAATGTCACACTGGCTCAGCAGTATCTATACTACCCGATTCCATCTATTTGCGTTACTTTAAAGATGTGCCTCTTACTGAACCCAAACTTCACTTGGTGTGCTATTTGAAAAACCATATTCCAGTACATGGCTGCCTGCCAGCAATAGTTACTTCTGGTGATTTCTGTATAACTGCGGAGTTCTACATTGTCCACAAAGGCACTCCTATCCTTGGCAGAGATTTATTAGATGCTTTAAATCTCAGGGTAGTTAATAGACGAATTGATCTTCCTCAGCAAAGCACTCTTGAGGTACACACACCAGTTTCAGCTGGGACCCAACTCCAAGTTGAGGAGAAACTCGGCTGTGCTTATGGGTTTCTGCATAAAGTTAAAATGTGGAATAATGTGATGCCTGTATGACAAATTACGGCGCTTCCCATTTTCAGTTAGGGAAGCTGTTTCAGAGGAACTTAGAAAACTTGTTCAAAAGGACATTATTGAAGAGATTAACTCCTCAGAATGGGTTTCACCTATAGTAGTGACGCAGAAGAAGGGTGGAAACATTTGCCTTTGTGTGGACTTAAGGGAGCCAAATAAAGCTATTGTGATTGACAGCCATCCTCTGCCTCACAGGTGTTTTCTACTCTTGATTTGCAGAGCGCATACCACCAGATTATGTTGCATGAAGATAGAGACCTCAAAGCACTTATTACACATGAGGGACTATTTCATTTTAAACATGTTCCATACGGTCTCGCATCAGCCCCAAGTGCCTTCCAAAAAATGTCATTGATTCTGAAGAATCAACATGGAGTTCAGTGCTATTTGGATGATAATATTGTGTTTGGAAATATTACTGAGGAGCATGACAATAACCTGCAGTCTGTAGTAAACTGCATCAGCAAAGCAGGCCTCAAGCTCAATAGGTCCAAATGCCAATTTAGACAAACTGAACTCTCCTTTCTGGGGCATACAATTTCACAGGCTGGACTAAAACCTGATCCAGATCATATCCTGGCAATTTCAAATGCTCCTCCTCCAACAGACTTGCAAACCTTGCGTTCTTTCTTGGGTCTTACCTCCTGGTATGCAAAATTCATTCCCAATTATTCTTCTGTCATTGAACTGTTACGAGAATTACTACGGAGAAGTTCAACCTTAGTGTGGACAACGGATGCACAAGCTAGTTTCGAAACGGTGAAAGACTTGATTTTACATAGTCCAGTACTTGCACTATTCAGTCCCGCATTGCCCACAATTGTAACTACTGATCCATCTGATTATGGACTTGGGGCTGTCCTCACACAACTTCATGAGGACAACACAGAGGACTGTTGCATTTGCTTCAAGGACACTGAGTAATGCTGAGAGAAAATGTTCTATAGTTGAAAAAGAACCACTTGCTTGTGTCTGGGCTACTGAAAAATGGAGAACTTACCTGTGGGGCCGCACATTCAAGTTGCGCACAGACCACAGCCCTTTGACATTGCTCACCGCGAAAGGACTGGGAAGAACAGGATATCATATTGCTATCTGCAAGACTACTCTTTCAGTTATGAACTAGAATATAAGCCTGGAAATGAAAATGTGGTAGCTGATTGCCTTTCTTGCCTGCCTTTGCCTTCACCAGATGGTACACCGGAGGATGAGGATGTAGTAGTTGCGCTTGTAACTGCAGTAAGAGTGCTTGTAATAAGAGAACAATTTCAAGCTGCTTGTTCAGCGTGTCCAATTCAACAAAAATTATGGGAATTTCTGACAGATGGCCCAGTAACCCTAAAAATCTTGACCCAGTTTTGCTGCCTTATTTTAGAGTTCAGGATGAACTTTCTTTGCTCGATGGCTGTGCTACGAGGTACACACCGGCTACTTGTGCCAGAAGGATTACAATCAAAACTCGTACACCTGGCACACGATACTCATCAAGGAATTGTCCAAACCAAACGGCGACTACGAGATCTGTGTTGGTGGCCAGGGATGGACTCTCAAACTGAAGCACTCATAAAATCCTGTGTCACTTGCCAAATGCATGATAAGACAGCAGTGACATGTACCCCTCCATTACAGCCTGTTCCTGAATCTGCATGGGAAAAAGTGGCGATTGACATTGTAGGACCCTTTGATACTGCTCCAATTGACTGTTATGCCATCACTTTAATAGACTATTTCAGCAAATGGCCTGAGGTAGTGTTTACATTGCAAATCTCTTCTGCTACAGTAAGTTCTTCTCTTCAGTATTTAGCCAGGAAGGTAACCCCAAAGAACTGGTTTCAGATAATGGCAATCAACTTACTTCCTTGAAGTTTGAAACTTTTCTAGCAGAGAGGAACATTTTTACACAGGAGGTCATCCCTATATTACCCTCAAGCCAATGGGGAACTCGAACTGTTTAACAGACGTTTGAAAGAGAGTTTGCAAACAGCTAAATTGGACCAGTGATTGTGGATACCCTTCACTACTGATTTCTTGCAAGCATACCGGGCTACACGACATGCCACAATGCAAAGATCACCCGCAGAGTTACTGCATGGGAAACAGGTGAATACTAAACTGAACATTGCTGGATTGTTAAAGGCACGACCTGATGCCCCAAACGAGGATGATGTGAGAGATAGTTGAACAGAACCAAGCAAAGTCTAAGCCTTTCACAGACAAAAGGCGGGGTGCAAAGGAACCAAAACTTGTGTGGTCCCTTTGTTAGAATATGAAAACATGGAATCTTGTGCAAAGGGGACCATAAATTCACAGCTCCTCTTAAAATCATAGAGGAGAAGGGACCTTACCCACCCATCAGAAAGTCGATAGGTGTATGGAATGCTGCTTATCTTGCACCTGCCTATGCACCAAGGAGAGATTATGCCAACACAATCTGCATTGGATGACTTCACTGTAGAACCAACACAAGACATTGCACTGGAACCAGGGCTTGAGAGACGGCCTGTCAGATCCAGACGCCCACCTGCCTGGGCTAGAGACTGTTATGTAGTATCTACAGTGTTTTCAGTGTAATTCCTGCCACAGTATAGTGTCTTGTTTCATATTTGTTCCTGTGGTTAGAACAATGTTTTAATTTGGAAAGTTTGAGAGGGGGGGAATGTGTGGTATTTAGATGCTGCATGTGATTATTAAAACTGAGAGCACTGGTTGTTGGGAGTCTGAAAGGACAGGAAACAGGAAGGAGGGGGGAGGAGTTGAGGAGGCTGGGAGCGTTAGTGTGCAGCTACAGCTTGGTAAAGAGATTTCCACTGTAAATAAAGTTCTGTTGAAGTTTAATACCTTGCCTGGTGGATACAACAAAGAGCTAGAGCCTACAGCTGCTTTGTGCCACTGTGCCAATGCAAGTCAGCTGTAAGCTAAACCGATATAGCCAGTTAAAGATTCCCCTGCCTAGGCAATAGTCCAGTGGCCTAAGGCTACGGTAGCTATGCCTGTGCCACCCACATCTCCTGGTCTCTGTTGAAAGAGGAGTGTCTATATGGAGTAAGTGGGCATGGTTTGGAGGCTCTTGGCAGCCAGTGTAAAGTAGGGCAGTTCGGGGACTGGTCTCTATGCTGAGGTCTGGCCTAGGATCAAGGTCTGGGAAGAGCAGTACAAATGCTACCTTTACCCCCCACACACTGCTGATGTAGCCCTGGAGACTGAAACTTTTTGTACCTTGGAGGTAATCTTTCAAGGTGAGAGTTAAAGAATAGCATGGAGTAGAATGGAAGCTTGCTGCATTTCCTATGCCTGTTCTGCAGACTCCATGTTCCCTTATTTTCAATTTGCCATCTTCCTTGAGCGTTGAGTTGAACGCCAGATCCTTAGCTGCCATAAATTTGTGTAGCTCCATTGACTTCAGGGGAAACATTTAAAGTCTCTGCTGTAGGAATTAGTTTGCCATTGTTTGCTAACGGTTGAAAGCTGAACAAGCAGACTCTGGATATGTTAACAATAGTAAAAGCTGAGAAATAATTCTGCAAACTAAATGTTGAGAACTACTTGAACATAACCACTTGAGGATAATATCTGTCAAGCTAATGTAATCAGGCTGATGGCCACCAATGACTGGTTTTGAGAGCAATTCCTTTTGTAGAGGAAACTATTGGTTTGGTTTTTGTTTTTGTTTACCTAGATGAGGAATGGTGGGAAATTATCAAGACATCCTTTGCCAAGTTATTCTGTGTATCTCTGAATGGTGTTCTGATATTTTAAAGTAGAGGACTCTCTGACCCTCAAAGGAAAACTTTGACTATTTTTATACAAAGAGGGGAAGTTTTGAAGAAAATATAAATGTTATCTTATTTCAGATAGGACAGATCATGTGCAGGATCCTGACACTTAGCAAGAAGCTTATGAATAATGTTCAACAAGAATTTTCTCATTCTTCAGAGTATAAGCAGATCAAGGAATTGGGGGTAACTTTTTTCTTCCATGTATAGCATTACAATAATGTATCTGAGCATGTGGCTTTTGTTCATTATCAGCTGCATAAAAATATCAGCCCAGGTTCCTCAAGCCATGAGGCTAGGCAGAACTAAAACACTATTAATCCCTCCAGATGGGTCAATCAGGAACCATATATCTTAAAGACCAAGGCAGACTGTTAATGTGCACCTTAGTTCCAGTGAGTAATTAACCATTGGAGCAATTTACCAAGGGCCATGGTGAATTCTCCATCACTGACAACTTTTTTAAATCCACGATTGGATTTTTTTGTTAAAAGTTGTACTCTACAAATTTTGGGGAGGTTCTATGGCCTGCTATACAGGATGTCAGAATAGGTCAGACTAGATTATAATGGTTCCTTCTGGCCTTGGAATATATGAATGTATTAAATAGTCTGACACACAGAGATCTAGAGTAACTGTGACCCAGTTCTGGTTCTGCAAAATCTCCCCCATTGGTCCACTCTAATTTTTCCCCTATATCTGGAAGCCAAAACTGCAACCAAATACATGAGATCTAAGGCAGGTCTCTTGATAGCATCATTGTATATGTACTTCAACAACCTAGCTAAGACATTAAAATGTTATGGAATTAACCAAATGCCTTCATTAGGCTAAGATAGGACCACCGCTTCCTAGAGGTTCAAATTATCTCTAGGTATGGGCATATTAAAGAAAGCGATAGGTATGCAACTGAGACACAAAATGGCATCTGAAAGTATTTATCTACTGTAATGTAGATGTGAAATAGGATCAGTATGGATCTGCCCTAAATTTATTTATAGTAATCTTTTTAAATTCAGAACATTCACATGCTGTGCTTGGGAGAAATTAAGCACAATGAATTTAAGAGAAATCATTCTAGAAGTGTAGAAAAATGAGCATGCTGTTATATCACATTTTCTGTGGTGGTATCAGCTGTGAATGCCTTTTTTTGATGCAGGCCATTAATAAGCTTAGCAAGTGTAGCATAGGAACTATAGCTTGCTGTTTCAGCAAGGAGGAGAAGGGCCAGCCAGAACACGCTCATACCCTATCCAGAAAAATAGTGTAGCATATCTTATGTATATGGTTGGGTAGGTTAAAAGACAGGAGGGTAAGATTGTTTTGATCCTAGAAAAAGGGTAGGTGCCTGACCTGTGCAGCTATCAGGGGGTAACTTTGGGAGTACAGAACTGTAGGCTCTTCAGAACACTTTTTTTTTTCATAAATGTGTCCTAGTATGGTTTTTAAAAAACTAAGATTTGGGGCCTGACTTTCCACTTCATTGCACCAGTTCTATACTGGTGTAACTCCACTACAGTCAATACCTGATCCCATCTATTGTATTCTTGTGTCCCACTCCCCTAACAGCATGGCTAAGGGACACATGCCATTGAGTATCTCTTGATCCTGCACTCTACTCCTCTGTGAGGGAGGCTTAAAAGTGAAGAGACAATGACATCAGTAACTACTTGGGTTCCCAGTGACGGACTAGGATGCCCTGGAGAATGGCTGTAGCTTTGGATGGACAATAGGATGGAATAGTCCTGAAGAGGAGGAGCTTTCTGTGGAAGGGCTTTCATAGTCTGTAGGGTTGGGGAGGGGGTAGGGGGAGCATTCTGTGCTTGTGCAGCTCCCCCACTTACCCCTGAGTGCTTGGAAGCTTTTCTGGACCATTTTGTTTTCCCATAGTCCATAGCTGAGAAGAATTTGACTCAAACTTTTATCTGGCATATCTTCATGGTCTAGTTCTGGGTGTCGGAAAATGTTAACACTGTTTCAATGTGGAGATTGGGGGTGGGAAGTGTCTTTCCATAGCCCATTTGCAACAGCTCTAATTCTACCTTCATTTCTCTGATAAAAGATCTAGACAACTTAATAGTGTGTAAGAGTTTGCCGTATTGTTCCTCCTTCATTCCTAACAATGCCTCTTATCCGATCATTTGACAATCATTTAATATAAGGTAATTTTTAAAGCATTTTTATTCCTTTAAAAAATGCAACAAAATAGCTCCTCCCATGAAATCGTTGATTAAATTGAAACACCAGATATAATATAGAGTCTGAAAATAGTTCAATATTATAACTGTTTTTCTCTTGTGAATTCTTATTGTTGCTTCTGGTTTGTCCATATAGCTTGTCAAGAAATCTCTATCAGTGGTCTCATGATGGGTATATGCCTTTCTTTTGAAAGGATACAAACACAAGCTTTGCTTTGCAGTTACTGCACCAATATCGCGGACAAGACAACATGATTATGTGTATGTGGTATGGATTAATGTACTCACTGAAACAAGCACCAAAACTGCTGTCAAATAGATTGAATCTTTGCTTCATCTACTGCCAAAAAGTCACCATTTTTGCAAATACCAGAAGAAATGCAGTACATTCCCACAAAAATGACAGTTAAACAGTACAAATTCAGATTGCAAAAGAACATCTCTAGTTCTAAAAACAAGAAATAAGCACTTCCCTGCATGACCCAAACACATTCCACACTTTAGCACTGCCACAGAACAGTAAGGAAAAGAGAAACCAGTTTTGAGGGATCTCCATAGGGAACACCCTAATGTCTAATCCCAGGCATGCAAACTTGAACACTCCACCTGATTTGAATTACCCTTTGTGGTAGATAGGAGAGAAATGAACCCTGATTCTGCCACATTGTTCCTGAGCTCTGCACTAGGGAGGAGAGAGGGTGCTTTGCCCATCTTGCTGTAACATTGAATACTAATATGCCAAACAGTGCTTGCAGCAAACACCAGCTAGTAACTTTTGGATAACTACTTAAGCTATTGCATGCTGGATGAGTGCTTCTTTGAGTACCAGCTGGTTTCTTCTGCCTGGATGATTGTTTTGGGGTTACTCCTAGCAGGTAATGGGGACTTTGACATTGGTCTTTAGCACATATTGGCCCATTTTGCTATATATCAGACTTTCATGATGGATACATAACTCCTCAACACAACTGTTATGCTCCCACTCCTACATGTTACCAGTATTTGTAGTAGTGCTTTTTAAAATATCACTCAACATGTATTTTCTTTATATTTTGTGGAATAACTTTATTCATTGTCTGGTTCTAAGGGAAAATACATACATGTGGAAAATTCACTTCAACTGGATTACCAAGAAATGAAGGACTGGATTATCATGCTTTGAAACACTTAATGGGAGTTGCCCATTAAAATCCTCAATGCATCACACAGCTAACTTACCTCCATTTAGTATTTTTTATTCTTTGCCTCAATGCTAATCTTCGTTTCATATCTGAATGGGTTTACAATGTTGGCTTAAGTTCATAAATGAATTTAACCTGATCATTTTAGAGATGGCCTTAATTACGCTGCTTCTGCCAATCATAGTAGCAGCAACTGGGTACCATTTCCTTTTGTTCATGGTAATACCCTCTTCCCTTTTTTACACTATTCCAACATCAGTTAGCTGTGCTGGCAATACAAAAGATATATGGCATTACCAGGTTCAAATGCAGTTTTAAGATTGATGTAATTTACAGCCTGTTCAGGAAGTCTTAGCCAACTATTATGTTCTCCAAACAGACATGTACTACTATTAAAGGAATGTATCCTTGTGACACTAAGCACCCCTGTATTCTTGCCTAACACAATTATAATAACTTTTGTACGAAATATGCCTTGATGATCATTAATATTCTTGCATGTGATGTGTACTGGGAGTGATGACATTTGCTGGAATGATCACTAAAGCGTGTTTAAGACAGGAATGCCAGGGGGTTGGTAAACTGGTCTGCCCCAGACAAAGGAATGTAGCTTTTCCCCACCTGGCAGTTGCTTCCAAAGTACTTTGAAAGACCAATGAGAATGTCTACATATCACAAACAGATCCATCACGCTGACAAGGGGTGGAGGCAAACCTTGCAGGAACAAACAGGAAAAGAGCATGGCATCTAGCCCTGGCAGGAGAGCAGTTCAGTCCGGCTTTTACTTTTCAGAAGAATCCATTTCAAAGGTTTATTGGCCTATAAAGAAAGGGGCACTGAACCTTAAATGATAAGCAATTGACTCAACTGGTTGTATACATTATTGTATTAGTGTATAGAGTGAGGCCTTTTCTGAAAGCTGACACACTGGTGATTAATATCACCGTGAAATGTATGTAAACACTATATAAGGAATGAGGCTGTACTGTTTGTCCAAACAGGAGGGAATGTCTCAGCTAGCTACCTGTCTCCTTTGTAAATTAGAAATAATGGAAGCCTCATTTATATTGAAATCCAGTGGGATTGGAAGCCCCTAGGAAAGGGTGAACAGCATGAGCTCATCCTGCGTCTTGAAACCAAGTCATTGAATTTTATCTCTTCCAAAGACAGAAACCATCCCTAGCATCCATTATTGGTCACAAGGGAACAGTTCTCCTGAGCTGAGAAAGATGGGGCCCTTCAACCAATGGAAGTATTGATGTCTGTAGAGCTGATTTATATAGGAGATAAACCTGCTTAGGCAACAATGTTTCACCTAAGAAAAGGGTACAAAGGGTAGCACCTTGCACTTTTGTGGAAGGTCCTGATTGAGGGAAAGAGTCATGGCTGAGAAGATAGTTTCTCTCCATCTCCAACCTATCTTGAACAAAGTCTGTATCTTGCACCCAAGAGGCTGAAACTTGATCTAGCATGTTTTCACTTCTATTTGCTTGTAACCCTTTCTAACTTTAGTCAGCATCACTTAACCTAAGTAAGAGATGTCCTGTTAAGTGTGGTTTTTTTACTGTAAACCAACTCAGTGCTGTGTTTAAAAGGAAGGTTGTATCTACCCCGTTTAAGTTCATAAGCGGTCATGTGCTTTTCTCTTTAAAGGAGCAACACCTTACTTCTCTGAGCTGTCCAGGAAAGGGCTTGAGGCCGTGTGGTTTAGGGGAAATTCGGGAGTGTGTTGGGGTCTCCATAACCAACGCTGGTGGGAGCAAGAGTGAGGCTGTAGACAGGCTGCTCAGGTCAGTGCTGCTGAACCAAGGCTGTTTAAGCACACAAATAGGGTGGGACCTGGATGCTGCTCGCTGACTCAGTGTCCCAAGCTGGGACCTAGAGTAACAAGGCATCCAGGGTTGCAGGGCAAGTGGTGACACAACCCCTCACTGACTTAGATTGCACACCAGACGACGACAAACCCTAATTTTATTTTTTTAATTGTAAGCTCTGTAGGGCAGGGAGTGTCTTTGTTCTATTCTTGTATGAATGCACAATGGGCATTTTCTGGTAGCTACTACCAAAATAAAACCTAATAGTAATACATCTTTCAGGATAAATTTCAGTGTTTTCTCCATCTAATATACTGAATTAGAAACATGTTGCTCCTTTGTTTCTTTTCATGAGCAAGATTTTTAGTCTCCATCATTGGGCCTGGCCAAGCTGTAGATGTGGGATTGGTGTGGGAGTGAATGTGACTCTACTGGCCAGTCATCTTAGCCCCCCTGCAAAAAAAACAAACAGCTTTCTCATCACTGCCTTGCCCTTCATTATAATGAATGAAAACAGCATGTCAGTAGTTCTTGTTTAATGTGCCTGACTGTATAAAAACAAAGTTTTATTCTCACACTAGTGTAAATCAGGAGTAGATTGGTGTTGCCACTTCTCACTTTTTCCATTCTTGTACATCTCATGTTGTCTTTTGGGGTTTTAAAGCCCAAGCTTCTGGAGTCATGTTATGAGAATCTTGGTGGTTGACAGCAAGCCACAAACATTATTTTTGAAGCAATTTCCTTTTTAAAGCCAATCTTATTACTTTTTGGGGGTTGGGGGAAGACCTCACTCAATTTTTGAGTTCTTGGAGTTGTCCACTCCATTGAAGTCAGTGGAGTTACTCAGTATCAAAGACAGGTTTCAGAGTAGCAGCCGTGTTAGTCTGTATCCGCAAAAAGAACAGGAGTACTTGTGGCACCTTAGAGACTAACAAATTTATTAGAGCATAAGAGCAGTTCTGAGACCTAAATTGAGCTCTTTTAATTATAATGCAAAATTACAAGAAGGCCTTTTTAAGCCTTGCACCTCCATCTCTTTTGAACAGTCCAGCTTCTCTTTACAGCCCAGTGATTTTAGCAACTACACAGAACAGTGGAAGCAGAAGCCCTTCTCAACACTGTAGCATAACTTGGGGTCAGAATAGGATTATGATGTGAATGCTAATTTGAGTATCTCAAGTGACTTTCTGCAGTAGTCTGGACACATGGTACGCTGACTTTAAAGTGTCTCAGACGTCAACTGAGCTCAATTGAGAAGCATAAACATTTGCCAAACTTAGACTTCAAACAAGAACTTGAACGGTAAGGATCCCTTCTTGCAGCTTTGTGAAGCTCTTCTATTCCTCTGCCTTTCATCTCTTTATGAGCCCATGGGACTTTTGCTTTCTGAGAGTACAGACTCTCCAGGTCTTTGGTAACTGAATGAAGAAACTATTCCAGAGTAGCAATCATCCTCATACAAAGAAAGTAAGGCTACACCTACACTGCAACCAGGGTTGTAATTTATAGCTTGTGTAGTCATAGCAAAGCTAGCTTTAATTTAGCTAGCTCACTGAAAACAGCAGTGTGCCCTAGCTGAGATTTCGCCGGGGGTGGAAATCAAGGAGAAGTTGCTGAAGGAAATTACTTTTTTCAAGTAGGGAATGGCCTTGATCAAAACATCAGATCTGAATACCTTTGTGTGTCCATAAGCAAGATCCTGATCTAACTCTTCTAGTATAAATCCCTTTCTACTTTCACTCATGATGCATCTCTAGTATTGTGGCAGCAAATAAACACTATGGAGGCATCTGTGGTTGAATGACTAGGAAACAAATGGCAGTTTGTATAAAATCTGGGTTCAGGTCTTGGCTCTGACTTAGGGTGACCAGATGTCCCAATTTTATAGGGACAGTCCTGATTTTGGGGGCTTTGTCTTATATAGGCACCTATTTACCCCCCCCCCCGGCACCTCTGTCCTGATTTTTCACACTTGCTGTCTGGTCACCCTACTCTGGCGTTTATGTTCGTGTTTATCGAAGGGCAAGAATGATGCCCATTTATCTAGCTAAGGATTGACCTGGCCCTCTAGTTCAGTGGCTCTCAACCTTTCCAGACTACTGTACCCCTTTCAGGAGTCTGATTTGTCTTGTATATCCCATTTTCACCTCACTTAACTACTTGCTTACAAAATCAGTGTGCTGTGATGATTTTGTATGTCTATTACTGAAAAATTGCTTTTTTCATTTACTATAACTATAAAATCAATTGGAATATAAAGATTGTACTTGTGTTTCAGTGTAAAACAAGTCAGTCTGCTTTTACGTAGCCTTTTGTAAAAACTAGGTAAATATCTAGATTTGATGTACCCTCTGAAAGACCTCTGTGTATCCCCAGGTGTACGTGTACCCCTGTTTGGGAACCACTGACACGTCTACTGCACACTTGGTACAGAGAAGAGAATGCAACTGAAATGTCATTGTTGAAATGAATGAAGACACTTGTGTCCCATCACCATACCTCAGTGAAAATAAAGAACACTGATTAAGCAGTACTTGAGTCCAAGTTCCTGCTGTGTACCAGACATGGACATCTAGCTATTGTATGAAAAAATACAAAGCAAGTAGCATAGGGATGAATGTACTGGATAGCTGTTTTTAAAAAAGGAATTTTAATTGGTCATCTTGCTAGTAGCTTGAACTCAGTGTCAGCACTAGTAAACTGGAAAAGTACAACCGAATCAAGCTGAATACATCTATGATCTGATTTCAAACATCTGCTTAGATTTTTATATCAAAGCCAAAATATTCTCTCAATTTAACATATACATGAAAATTTAGGCCTATATAATTTTTTTAAATGACTGGTGATTTTGGGTGTTCATCTTAAGATGTTATAAAGGCCTCCAATGGGACTATTTGAATGTTAAGCAAGTATTCAAGAGCTATTCTGGATTGGAGACTACATTTGGATTAACACAAAGGAAAAATTACACTACTTCAAATCTAAATCCCAGAGGAAAACTTACTCAGAGGAAGTATGTTTCAGTGTGTACAACTGCTTCTTAAAGGGCCTGATTCAAAGCCTGATGAAGTCAGAGGATAGATTCCCAATGTCTTCACTGTTTTGAATTGGATCCTAAATAATGGAATAAATGAATTTTATAGTCTAACACAGAGGCGGGCAAACTTTTTGGCCTGAGGGCTGCATCGGGTTTCAGAAATTGTATGAAGCCCCAGTTAAGGGAGGCTGTGCTTCCCCAAACAGCCAATGGGGCCCCTTGCCCCATCTACCCCCCTGCTCCCCGACTGCCCCCTGCCGCCCCATCCAACCCCTCCTCTCATTCCTGACTGCCCCCTAGGATCCCTGCACCCATTCAACCCCCCCTTGTTCCCCCACCCTCTGACTGTTCTGACCCCTATCCACACCCCTGACCACCACCCCAAACTCCTCTGCCTTCTATCGAACTGCCCCCCTCCTGCTCCCTGCCCCCTTACTGCACTGTCTGGAGCATCGGTGGCACTACAGCTGTGCTGCCTGGCTGGCACCAGCCGTGCCACCACACAGCACAGAGGTTGGGCTCTGCAGCTGCCATTACCTGGCTGCCCAGAGGATTGCGCTGGCATCACAGCACGCTGAGGCTGCAGGGAAGGGAAAAGAGTGGAGGAGGGGGCTGGGGGCAAACCTCCCAGGGCAGGAGCTCGGGCCAGATGTGGCCCAGGGGCCGTAGCTTGCCCACCTCTGCTCTAACCACTTAAACCTTCTTTCTGTTGGAGAATTCTAAAGGAGCTGACGTTAAACTGAGCACCTGGGCAACTACAAGCAAGTAAACAATTTTTAAAGTGACAGTTCAATAACATGTTAAAACAACATGGCTGTTAATGTTAACTTTGTTGCATTAGAATAAAATTGTCTAAAGGGTGCTTTTGTTGTTCTAAGAAAACAGCATGATTTGGTTTCCAAACACCATGTTAGGCATTTTTTTAAAACATCAAAGCTAAACATAGCCTAAGGGGGAATAATTAAATTATTTACTCAAATTTGTTGTTTTCTGTAACAGTGTGGAATCCATCACTAATGATTTTTTAATCTTATTCCAAGCTATACCCTGAGGCCAGAAGACTAGGTAAAGCTAATTACACTATTGATAACTCCAGTCTTGTCATGCCTGAAGTTGTGCCCAAGAACTGAGATCTTCTGAGAAGCAAAACACATAACGCATCAATATTGCAAACCCAACAATTCATCTTGTACAGCCAATTGTGGAATGGAGATACAGAAGCCCTTCTGGATGTTAAGTTGAAGAGATCATATCCTGAAGCCTGGGACTGGAATACTCCAACCACTACAGCCAGTCACATAATAGCCAGTGAATAACTGACTTGCTGGATTTAATTTTTGTTTTGAATTAGTTGACAATTTTGTTCAGTTACTAGTTATAGAGCTGCATGAAAATAGCTTCACTTGCTATAGAAAAACTTGATTTGTAAAGCATTAAATGCTCAGTAAGGCATGTGGTGTGGCTAAGAAGTGATACGCTAGTAAACCGTATTTTTACATGTAGTGATGTAAAGTGTGCATGGGGACTCTTGTGTCCAGAGTAAGAGCTGTATTCTGTTCTAGCTGCTTCAGTGGCTCTGATCTCCTTTAGGATTCCCCAGATCAGAGGAAGCACTGAGTGGTGTAGATTGGTATAGTGACTCAATGCACCTCCATACCTGTGAGTACTGGGAGAGCAGGTCTAAGCATGGCAACTCCCACCTCTAATTGGCCCATGATGTCCACCTCCATCACCCACTTGCTAAACTTTCAAACAAGCACCTTCATGCTGCCCCTCAAGCATGAGAGGCTTGCTATGTAAACCTCCACAAAGCTGCCTCCGTATTCTCCTCAAAATTCTTCTTTGTGATGCCCACAAAAAACTTGACAATGGTTAGGCTGCTGGAATGCACAGACCATAGCCTATGATGCTGACCAATATGGTCTTTTATAATAGACAGGTAGAAGAGTACAAGTCAATCTCTTGTATTCTACTTGGATTGTAAGCTTTTGGGGCAGGGGCTGTCTTTTTTGTGTTTGTACAGCAGCTAGGACAAAAGGTCCATGACTACACTCTTCCACATTGCAAAATACTAATAATTATACACCATTAGGTTCTCAGCTGCCAAAGTCCTCTGGAGGCTGTGGGTAGCCAAGCATAAGTTTAAAGCAGCCTGAAGGATGCACTAGGATTATATCAGGGACTGGTCTCTAGCATGTTCCATCATTTGGGGAAGTGGCTTAAAGCCAAGTGCAATCTCACTTGGATCAATGTATTTGGCCTAATAAGCATCATTCATGCCAGGTGAGCTTACAGGTTTTTGCTCTTTACATAACATGAAGGAATCACACAGATGCAGTGGCTTCCAAAGTACCATGTTTAATGAATATTTTAATGTGCAAAGCCTAGTTACAGATGCACTGCTGCTCTGGGAGGGTTCTGGTGACTTCTGAAATGTAGACAGTGAGGGCCACTAGTGGTACATCTGCGCAGTCCATATCCGCAAGTCTCAGATTGTGGGTCAACAGGCTCAGGCTCATGCTACAGCACAGAAAATGTCTGTGTAGACATGGCAATTTGGGCTGGAGCTCAGGCTCTGAAGCCTAGAGGGGTGTGAGCTTCAGAGCCTGCACTTTAGCCAATCACAACATCTAGACAGCCATTTCTCCTGCTGTAGCATGAGCTGAGTCTACCTGGACTCTGAGTACAAGTCTACACTACTGTGCTACCTTGGTGCAGCTGCACCTCTGTAGCACATCTGGTGAAGACCTGCTATGCCAGTAGGAGAGACATAGTGCAGTGTGGACAGCACTTAAGTTGATACAACGTACATCACTTGGGGTTGGTGTCTTTCACACCTTGAGACATATAAATTGCATCAATTTAAGCAGTAGAGTGGACGACCCCTCAACTTTCTGCTGCTTGCTATGTAGATGTATCCTGGAAGGCTCAGAATATTTAAAGGGACACTACTGAGTTCTTACATTATACTCTTCTCCTTTTAATGTAAAAGGATACCCTCTCTCAAAAGAAATGTTGAATGAAAGCAGTATACTTGTACAAAACATGCTTGCTACAAATTGGCTGAGGTAGATTACAGCTTCCCTCTGGATAACCTCTCAAGCCTCACAACAACCTCTGGAATAGTGTCTGTGCTACTTGGTATTGCTGATCCAGCTATACCATCTTCCTGCTCTGCAGCGTTTGGTTCTCTTGTGTGTGGCTTTGTTTAAAGAAAACCAGTGAGCCTTTTTCTATTACAAGTCACTGTCTTGCTGTATTGTAGGTTCAGTATTTCAATAGGCATCACTGGTGTAGAAAATACTTTGGCACTTGTGCTCAAAAGCTGGCTTGCATGTCCTCACAATGACCTACTTATTACTCCAGGTTTCCAATGAGTTCTTCATAGCTTCTTACCGTACTAAGGCTCTTTAACATGAAACATGTGGTTGTGAGATTAGCAACCATTTGATCAGTGTTTAATATTGCTCTATAGATCAGGTTTGAACAAGTCTGTGACCTTAAATTATGCTTCACACATGCATGGTGTGTTTGTTTTTTGTGGGGGGGGGGAGATCTCCAGGTGCTCTTCATTGGTCACAGGAACTAGCAATATATCATCCAGGTAACAGAGTGCCAAGAATACTGGAATATCGCTCCATGGTTTGCTGCCAGATAGTTGTTACAGATGCTATTTGAAATAAGCTTTTATGTGTGTTAATTGTGAAGTAGTACTTGCACTCTCCTCGGTCACCTTCTGTACAGAGACTCAGACTCTAAGGTCAGAAGGGACCATTATGATCATCTAGTCTGACCTCCCGCATGATGCGGGCCACAAAAGCTGACCCACCCACTCCTGGAAGAATTCTCTCCCTTGACTCAATTCTTTGATCACCTCTATATTGCATCAGCCTATTGCTGCCATGGTTTTTGCTGATTAATTTTGACTTAATGTCTTTTCTTGCTTGGAAACATCTGCTTACTCAACCTAAAATGTCAAAACT
Source organism: Trachemys scripta elegans (assembly GCF_013100865.1). Classification (NCBI taxonomy): domain Eukaryota; kingdom Metazoa; phylum Chordata; order Testudines; family Emydidae; genus Trachemys; species Trachemys scripta. The sequence goes on from NC_048299.1 coordinate 96,893,228, forward strand.
TAGCACTGTAATGTCTACATGACAAGCTCGGGGTGTGATTCCCAGCCAACATGCACACACTTGAGCTAGCTCTTGCAGAGCTAGCATGAATGTAAATAGCCATGGTAGCATGGGCAGCAGCAGCATGGCTTGGGTAGGTCCTGTACATACCCACCAGTTTCAGGCAGGTTTGTACTTGGCACACCTAAGCTGTCTCCATTGCTGCTGCTTGTGCTATTGTAGCTACACTACTACTTACATTCATGCTAACTTGATGAGAGCTAGTGCAAGTATGTGTACATGAGCTGGGAATCACACTCCTAGTTTGTAGTGTAGATGTAGCCTTAGTTGCTTTCAGTGCTGGGACCTCATTGTATATGGATACCAGTGACTCCCAACTTTTGATTGAGAGATCACAAACATGGTACTGGTTTCTCACAAATAAAAATTCTGATCTTGGAAGCATTCCACATTTAACTCCCTTCTAGTGCTCTTCATCAGTAAACCTCAAAATGCTTTACAAAGCAGCGTACTCTCCATTTTACAGAGTAAAACAGAGGTGGACTGACTTGTCCAACTGTGCTGTATTGAAGTATATTAAAACTGTAAGCTATCATTTTAAATATTATGGGTTTTTCCTGGTCTTACTTTCCCAGAGCACCCTAGCTTGCAAGCATGAGATCTGAGCCTAGCAGTAGCAGTCAGTCTGCAGGCAAGCAGCCTAGAATAAAGTGGGATGAGTTGTGGCTCTGTTCTAGGGAGCATCCTGCTTTGTTTTTGGTTAGTGTGTTAGGAATTCTAAGAAATAGTGTTGCACTACAACCTTGCAGCAAGGGGTTTTTCTCTAACTTCTCTGTGTGCATGGTGTGAACATAACACCAAGGTTGCACAACAGCTCAATGCCTGGGAATAGAACCCATGTCTCCTAACTCACAGACCAAGCCATTAGGCCACAGTGGTATAGGTAGGAGGTACACCTTTCCCTTTGGCATGGGCACAGTAATCATGTGTTTGTACTGCTATTGTTCCTGTACAGAAAGGGGAATAACTACACTGGTATAAGTACCTAGTTATACTAGTATAAAAGTTGTCATTTTAACCAATAGAATCAAAATAGTTATACTGGTTAAAACTTTCTGGTGTAGACCAGGCCATATAGACAATGGTGCAAGGGAAGAGGCTTCAGAATCCAGTCCACAAACCTGTTGAATTTTGTAACTCACTAGACAACTCTGAGCACCAGCGTTTTAACCATTCATTCTTTTAATCAGTGGGGTAGCCTCCCAGTTAGAACCCAAGTGATTACTACGTGAAGAAGAGTAGGATGTACACGGATCAGATGCTCTTTTTGTAGTAAAACAGCTATGTAAATTACGTAAATAAATACCAAACTAAACTTAAACTCTGCTTTTACACAGATGAGTGTTGCAAATTCAAAGTTAAGTTATTCCACTCACTCTTTATTTGACTTGCCATTCAGCATATAAGCATAGTACTAGGCTGTTTAGGCTTGATTAGTCACATGGTAGTGGTTGTGTTCCTGTCTGACTAACTTATTGATGTATCTAGTTCAAATGCTTGTAGGAAAATAAACTCCTTTCTTGAGTACTCAACATTGTATAATGTTTAATGTGCTGTTCTCGAGGATTTTGTCAGTTACACTCTACTTGGAAAAGGGACAAGAGCCTAGACTAAACAAATTCATTTACATTTGAAAAAATACATGTGGAATGGTTTATAACCAGTTCTAGTAAGGAAGCTGATCTCATAATTATCATGCTGCATGTGATTTGATCTGTAATTCCATAGTCTCACACAAATCCCCCCTTTCCTTCCACCATTAAATGAGGCAACAACTGTAATGTACCTGGCTCCTAAAAATAGAACAGACAAATTAGCCACATAATCCTATGATAAATATTTCACTGATCTCCTTAGGGATATGTTGTATGTAATGGGAGGAATTTCACTTCTTGGTTTGAAGAGACTAACTTTGATATTTCTTTACACTAATTTCATCCTGTACTATCTAGCTGACCTCTACGTTATTTCCAAAAAAGTCTAAATATTATACAAAGCTTAAGGAAAAATGACATCCAAGAGAAGCTGATAGTCTAACCCTTTTTGTGTGAGATGTACATACATGTAGATGCCATCTTGGGCTGCCATCTCATAAGATTCTAAACCAGTGGCTTTCAATTTTTTTCCCCTTTCAGGCTCCTACATTTCAAATGAAAGTGTGCACCCATTTGGGAACTTTAGTCTGTGGACCCCCAGGGGGTCCAGACCCCAGGTTGAAAACTACTGCTATAAACCATTTGGCTTGTGCAGTATCTGCATGGACCCCTCCAATTGATACACAAGTATTGCAGAAAGTGGTGGTGGTGCTTTAAGAAACTGTCAGTGCTCAAATAGTGCTGGGAAGCACTAGGGAGCTGTGGGTACTGTCATTCAGCTGAGATGCAGAACCAAAGGTCTGATCATTTGAAGTCATTTAAAAAGCTGATGGCGATCGGTGCATGGCTGAAAGAAATGGATGATAGTTAATAGTCTGGGTAACCATTTATTTTTATCTATTCTGAAAGTCTGAACTGAAATCAATTTATTGCATTCCTATAAATAGTGTTGCTGACTTCATATCTCTCATTACATTAAATAGCTGAAATGGAGCCAAGAGATTTTTTTTTCCCCCTAATTTGAATCTTCCTTTTTTTTTTAATAGAAGGTTTAAGGCTCCTCTGGCAATCCTTCAGTGATCACTTTTTGAAAACTATGGATTCGTGCATGTCTTACATGATCTCTTTGAGTAATCACAGTTGCACATCAGCATAGTGTATACTTGCTCTCTAGCCTAATTCATCTCTCTTCTTTGAAAAGAATGCAATGAGTGTTTTTCCTAATGCTACCTCTGTCAGCTAAGAGCTTCCTCAATGCCAGGGGAATCCAAGCTGTACTGCTCTGGCCACTTAGTTGCACCAAGGGGCTGGAATGTAGCCCCATGTTACTGTTTTTCATGGATTTCCAAAGGGTTTTTGGCAATAAAACTCTACCCACCCATTTTAGATGGATATACGGAAGTAAATATGAGAGCCTCAGTTGGTATGAACTCTCATATTTCCATTGACTTGCTTTTCAGACACAATGGCTTAGTTCCATTCTGGAACATTGTTCCCATAATCACAGTTGCATCTATCCATCTCCCCTGTAACATTAAACCCTTTAACCCCCCCTCAGTTTTGGCCTGAAAACTGATTGGATTACTTCATCCCTCAAGAGGATGAGGTTCTTGATCTAGAGATTTGGTCAAACTGAGTGATGCAGAAAGATGAGGAGATGGGTTCAAAAACAGGTGGTTCTAGATGGTGTAAATTAATATAGCTCCATTGACTTCAGTTGAGACAGCAATTTACACCAGTTTGAGGATCTCCCTCTGAAAATTCTGAACCCTTATCAATATGCCTCAGGGCCCGTGTGTGCATGAAAAAGGCACCATCAACTTAATCCCACTTGCATTTTTTTAAGCTGTAGCATTACAAGAACTCCTAAAATTACTATAACTGAAAGCTCGTGTGGAAAAATTGTTTTTTCCAATAGCTTATTTATAATCCTCACTATACATAGAAAACAATGAAACCAACCACCTACACAGTACTGTCAATCCATTTCTAAATCAGGAGACTTGCTGAAACTGTCACTTTCTTGCAAACAGTTTGTTTTGACAAATTAACATTTTTTCAATGGGGAAAAACTGTCACCTTTGAAAATGCCCTACCACTCTAAAAACATGGTCATAAGCTCACAGTATGGCCTGGGCACCATGGTCTGCCTTTAAATAGTGTTCAAGTGGATATGTTTAAAGGGACATATGGAAGGAATTGGGTACCCAGTGCACATTCAGAGTCCAGTATGCTTGTGCAGTGTCTTAAATGTGTTCATAACTTCTGTTCCTGTTGGAGAGCTTTTGATGACTGAAATCCACAACTAAGCAATTGCCAACTTCTAATCATGCTCTCCTGCAGGGACAGATTTTGGGAGGGGTTGGAGGGACTCAAACCATGTTGACTTGGTCAGCTACTTAGTTTCTTACTGGTGGAAATTTATTAATAGAAGTCAGCTGACTCTTAAAGGAATATAGTTTGAGGATAAAACACTGGATTTGGTAGTCTGGAGGTTTGAGTTCCAGTCTCTGCTCACCCACAAGCTTCCTATGTGACCACAGGCATGTTGCTTGCCTCTTGGGCAGCCGAAAAGAAACGAAGTGAGAACATTCAAAGTTGCTTTCCAATTTTGAGTCTTGTAACACTGGTCAAGAGTGAGGCTCCAAATGTGGTAAAGATGATTATTCTCTAAACATGACACTAACGCTCTACTTTGCCAAGCTTAGGATAAAATGGGGGTTGGGAAAACCAATATTTTTTTTTCTAGAACTTGGAAGAAACAAAGTATTAAGAAAATTAAAATAGACAGGGCTGTCCTGGAAGCCAAAAGAAGAAAATTTAAATATCTTAATGTTAACTTGAAGTAATTCTGCTGGGACTAGACGAACTATAATATTTTTTTTAGTCTAATCTTTGTTATGCTTCTCAAATGCCAGATTTCTTCCATCCTTCTTGCTCAGCCCTACATTTAAAAGGTTAACTAAACTAAAATTTCCACTCAATCTAAAAGTTACTTGGACAACTAACATTTTATATCCTGTAGTTGGCCATACAGGTACATTGCATCAGGGCTGGAATAGCAGGTATGGTGATAATTTAAAGTATGACTACAAGTTTGGTTGGTAAATTCCAACCTCCCCCCTAATATCCATTTAATTTCCATACCTAACCCTGTCTGTTTACTTGGGTTTTGGGTAGGAGGAGGATCTCACATTTTGAAACGAGCTGTAAAAAGTAATGATGCTTAGGTTATGATATTTGCATTACCACACAACTTTCCATAAAGACTGTTTCCTGTCAGATATGGTGTGCAAGACAAACTACACTAACAGTAATGAGGATTCTGTACAGAAAAACATGGGCCAAAACAGTCTAACAATGGTATGCCAGATCTTCAGCCTCACCTGGGGCTCAGTCTATTATACCCCCATGTCAGAAGAGCTTTTACACCTGTTCCTGGGGGCAGGTAGAGGAACCATGAGTTCCACCCCCCAGAGAACCTGAAGTAAGCAGTGAAGGTCTGTTTCTTCAGACTCTCTATTGTTTCCCTGAGAACAAGGTGGGTGAGGTAATATCTTTTACTAGATCGGCTGCTGCTGGGGCGAGAGAAGCTTTTGTGCTTGCTTACATAAAGCTCTTCTGAAGAGCTTTATGTAAGCAAGAGCTGGTACAATACAAGATATCATCTCACCCACCTTGTCTCTCATATCTTGGACCAATTGGGCTACAGTACTGCATACTGTTTCTCTGGGCCACTTCCAATCTCCATCTCACTCCAGGCCCCTTTCAGAGAGCGACTCCTTCCAATGCTTTTTCCCTGGAGGCTCCAGCAACGTGTGTTGCTTCCTGGCCATTTTTTGGCAGATGCAGAGTCCGCTCAGGCTCCCAAGCAGCCCCTATCTAATCTGCAGGCTGTTCTCTAATCTGCCCTTTAACCCTTGTGGTGGCAGTCTGACAATTTTATACAGCACTTCCCCAACCTATTCTTTCTATTAGTGTAGAAAAATCCTATCACTGTCAATAGGAGTTACAAGGTACACACACCCTAAGATGCTAATGAGACACCATAAGGGTCTGATCAAAAACCCAGTAAAGTCAACAAAGATTCCTATTGATTTTAATGGGCTCTGCATCAGGCCTTAAATAAGGCTTTCCTGTGCTTTAAATCAGCCTAGATATTCAGGTTTTTGTTTAACAATACATTTCAAAAAAATTCTCTGGCTGTCAGTTACTTTGAGCATGCCACTTACAAAAGAATCAAACCTCAATCAAGTGATTACGGTGATGGGCTGGACTCCCTGGGATGTCACCTGATATGCTAGGACACCACTGAGTCAGACTAGACTGCCAGCCTGGGTCCCCTTTACCTGGCCTTGCTCCCCAGCTTTTTCCAGCCAAGCACACAGGCAGGGCCACACCCACCCGCACAGAGATACAGATCCACTCTGGGAAGGCTCAGTTTAAGGGGCTTGCCACAGCATACAGATGTCCACCCTTCTCCCCCCCCCCCCACTTGGGGGTACAAACCCAAAATTATATGAAATTTGCCTCTTCCCTCAATGTGGAAAAGGGTGTACACAACTTCTTGCCCCCCCTCCCCAGTTAGAAATCACATAAATTGGGTTATGTTGTAAACCCGAAATAAATGTATTAACTAAACAGGTATATTTTAAATAGTTAAGGAGGTAGCAGACAGAACAAGGCAGATTATTAAGAAAATAAAACCAAGCATACAAACTAATCTTAATACACTAAAGAAACTGGTTACGTATTCTCACCCTAAATGTGCTTCTAATCTTCACAGGCCAGCCCCCCCTTTCGGCCTGGCTCCAGTTCTTTTCCCCCAGTTCAGTCGTTTCCAGCAGTCATCTGGGGGGGAAGCAGGGGAGAACTGATGACCAGGATTACTTCACTCCCCACCCTTACATAGGATTTGCATAAGGTGGGAGTCCTTTTGTTTCCCTAGCTTGATCCCTCTTTCCTTACAGGGGAAAGTTACAAGAAATTCCAGGTCATGTTTTTATTATCAGGTGACAAGACCGCCTGACTCTGTAGGATTACAGTATCCACGAGTCAGTGGCAGTATGGCACATCCACAGGAAGGCCAAGCTTTTCACAGTCCATTGTCCTTGCTGGTGGGCCATCAGCCCTGTCTGGCTTTTCCATTGTTGTACCTGAAGTGTTAGCAGTGGGCATCACCCAAAGTGGCATAGCTGAAATACAGATAGAGTCAATATTCCTGATTTCAGATACAGAAATGATACATGCATACAAATAGGACAATTGCATTCAGTAAATCATAACCTTTCCAATAATCTCACATGACCCATCTTGCATAAAGTATGTTATGTCATATTCCTATGAGCATATTTTCATAAGGAATATGGAACAACACCTCACAATTACAATACAGATCTCCTCACTATTCAGTACAACAACTGCTTCATTTTCTAAACTAGTTGGCTGCCAATTTGCTTCTCACCAGATAAATGCCATAAATTAGTGTCTATTAAAGAACCTGCTGATAAATAAATGATAACACAATCTGCAATATGTGGTGATGTCACTCCATTTCCTTTTCTAGGCAGCACCTATTTATGTACAGTGTCATGCTGGGTGTTTGCCAGCATATGGCAAATTGCCAAGAGTCTCAAGCATTTCCTCCCATCATTAAAGCTTAGTTTAGGTTTTCCCCTCATTCAGTAATCCCAGAACAAACAAACAAAAGAGAGGTCAACTTTCAATGTGGCAGCTATAAACAGGGCTAGGATAACTCAGATCAAAACCAGTTAGAATTCTGACTACATCATATAATGTGCTGGAGTAAATTTGTTTCCTACATGTGGCTGAATAACTTACTGCTAGTCATGCCTATTGTGACTCAGGGCAAAAATGAGCCCCTTTCCTTGCCCTTAACAGCTTCCTAATGTGATGTAAAATAGGAAGTTACTATACTGGTATAGCTGGTCGGTGTTAATGATGTAAGTTCTCTATGGGCTTGGTTGGGCCATTCAGGCATATCCCAGCATTGAAGATGTCCTGAAACTAGGAGGCATGCCCATGGGGAAGGGGTGGAGCCAAGATTCCATTTCATTCCCGCTCTGTAAGGTACCATGTTCCTGTGGGGAAACAATCCATGTGATCGCAGGGACTGGAATTCTGCTTGAACCTTAGAAGCTATGTCTACTCAGCATTTTGGAGTGAACCTCCCAGCCCCCAGGTTGAGAGCCTCAGCCCAGGGTTCATGCTACTGCTCTCAAAATAGCTGTACGGACAGTACTTTGAAGGTATAGCTCAGGCTGGAGCTCTGGCTCTGAAGCCTACAAAGTGGTGGGCTTCAAGAGTCTAAGCCACGGCTTCAAAGCACTGTCTATACAGCTATTTTTACAGTGCTAGCATGAACCCAAAGCTATCAACCTGGGGCTAGGAGGCTTACTCCAAAATGCTGTATAGGCATATCCGTACCCATACAAGCTATGCAAGTGTGCAGTGAGGAAGGGCAGATGCTCCTTGAGCATGCCTCTTGCTGCACCCCCATGCCAGGACCAGGTACAATCCAACTCCATGTTAGTAATTCCTGCTTGTTAGAACAATTGTACTAATAGATTGCATCTTATGACTGTTTTCATAGATTATTCAGACAACAGGAACGCACATCCAAACAAGCTTGTCCAACAATATTCTTAAAGTACTGTCATTAAGCAAGGACAAATGTTCCCTCTAGGCTGTGTAAAACCAAACTAATATGGACTTCACAGTCTTGATGTTAATTGAATATGAAACCAGCCTTCTATTCTTAGTAATACATGTGCAGCTTATTTATTCTAAACAGAGCTGCTAGTGCTGCCCATTAAGGATGCCCAACACTTTTATAAGATCCTGTTTTCATTTGTTAATAAACTTTTTGCAAAAGTATTTTCCATGCTGGGTATCTGCCTGAGGCTGATGTTTTCCAAGACAACTCAGCCTACATATTTAAGCCTTTTTCAAGAACAAAGTTAGGGAAAAATACATTGTGCCCATGTTAAATTGATTTTCTTTGAAAGCTGGTAGAATCTCATGCTTTGGAGCAGGGACTTGAAATTTAGCAGCAGCTGGCTTCTGTGTGAGGGCTGTGCCTTTGATCATCCATGAAAATCTGCCCAAATTTTTAGTCAATTTATAAGCATTTGGAAAACTGCTCTTTGTACATGCTCAGGACAGTTAGAGATTTGCAGTTTAATTCCACAAAGATGCCACCCACACTAGGCATGTTCCAGCCCAGTGTGTTTGTTCTTTTGTGAGCTCCCCTTCTGCATATGCATTGTAATTTTAACTTTTAATCACATCACACACACTATTTTCCACAAGACCTCTGCCTCATTCAGTGCATAGGATGGTTCAGGGTGGTGTAATGAAGTAGCCTGTTGTCTCTAGGACCCTTCTTCCACCCCAACTTCTACAGGAAAGGAAGCACATGTAATGAATGTGGGAGAGGACTGCACTGACTTCAGTGGAGTTGCTCCTGTTTTACCCCAGTGGGAGAGGTGGGACTATAAGTGACCTGGCCAGAAGGCTGAGTCATGAGAAGAGGCAAATCACTGAGGACTCAGAGGGGACAGTGATGGGGGGGGGGGGGAATCCAGAGTCTAAGATTGCTGCAGCATTCCAGACCATGAAGGGGAGCACTGGCCATTCTACATGGTCTCTGAAATATATCTTTTTACACTTAAAATATTTAGCAGAGAGCTAACCCACTAACAGTTTATGGAGCTTTTCACCTCTTGGTCACCAGTTCAAATTTAAACTACACTGATTATTAGGAGGAGTCCAGTGGCACCTTAAAGACTAACAGATTTATTTGGGCATAAGCTTTTGTGGGTAAAAATGCATCTGAAGAAGTGTGGGGGGGTTACCCTTGAAAGCTTATGCCCAAATAAATCTATTAGTCTTTAAGATGCCACTGGACTCCTCATTGTTTTTTGTGGATACAGACTAACATGGCTACCACCTGATACTGATTTTAGGGAGGGAGAAAGAAATAATTCTGTTGTGGAATATTTGTATGAAAATACCTTTTTGGCCCTGTTTTTTTTTTTTCTTGGACTAGACATTTTTAACACTTGACTATACCAACATTTGAAAATTTTACTTTTTTACTTCAGTTATGAAATGTGCCTGATTTATTTTACAACCAGCAACTTGTTACTGGTAAGGGAACGCCAGGTTCTAGCACTTCCATGTTTTTGTGTTCACAGAGAGCATTCCCCACTACAAATCACTTACATGGAGGGAAAATCTAAACCGGTATTACATGTGGGTAAACATTCTGAGCAACAGAAGTTCAGTTTTAGAACTGATATTTGAACTCAAGTTCCTGGCTTATCGTTCTTAGTGACAAAATTAGGCACAGTATTCCATCACATTCACACAAGTGACAAATACAGAGGTATTGTATAATTTCTCTATTCCTACTTGAGATTCCCCTGTTTATGCATCCCAGTATCGCATTAGCCATCACATAGAACAAAACTCTGAAATTAGAATTCTGCCATCCATTTGGATGTCTTTTCAGTTTGGGCTGCCATTGTTGTCAATTGTTTTATTTCCTTCTTGTATGGTGATGTTGGCCATGAAGTAGTAGTAATCCTGATTCTGTGGCTTTGCCACCTGGGAAAACATCTTTTTTTTTTTTTTTCCCTCCTCCTCAGCTTGTCCCCACCTCCTCCCCCCGTGCCACCTCCTGCTCGAGGAGGGGAGCAGCAGCCCAGGCTGAGCTGAACTTGTGCCGCTGCTCAGGCCGAGCCTGCAGCCGGCTCGCAGGGGTCCTGGAGAGCGGGAGGCCTGGGCACACTGCCCTGCAGTCACCAGCTGCTCTGCCCCGACCCTGGCAGCCAAACCCCGCAGCTGCCCCAGTTCGCTACACATGAGAGCTACAGGCGGTGACCCCCCCCCCCCCCCGCAGGCTGCTGGCTCTATCTCCGGCCACGCCGCAGGGTGACCGCCCGGGACTCTGGGGTGTTGCTGAGGCTGCTCCAAGCCAGGCTCCCCAGGATCCGCTGCCCCTCCAGCCACAGGGGCCCTAGGCCAGTGTGGGAGCCGGGCTGCAGCCCTGCTCTCAGAGCCTTCTCCCCTCCCCGTGCTGCATAGCAAGACGTGGGACCGTTGGCAGGGCTGCCACAGCCATTTCAGACTGGGATTGGTGCCAGGGGAGTGGAGGTGATTGTGCCTTGGCTGGAGAAACCAAGCAGACCCCCACTGCTTGCTCCTGCTGGCATGGGGCTGCAACGCCCAGCTTTAGAGGGCAGTGCCAAGCCCCTGGGCATGCTTGCGGGGAAGGAGAGACAGGAGGCAGAGCTGTTCGGTGTCTCCCACGCATCTCCAGGCCCCTCTGGCTACTCGGCAGCGACAGCCAGGCTGGATAGCCGCCAGCAGCATGACTTGGTCCGACCCGCACAGACCATGTGAGCCCTGGGGTCGGCGCTGACATCCTGCTTATGCCAAGGCCTCCAGTGCAGAGCAGCCCTAGCTCTGCCCAGGAAGACAGAGCCCAGGTCACTCCATGGTCGGCCCAGTGAGTAAATGAGTACACTAGTAGGAAATTGTTTTATTTCACTAACAACAAAAAAAAAATGAAAACAGAATTTGTAATTTTAAACAGTCAAAAACAAAACAAACAAAACCATTCAAAGTGCAAACATGTAAAAGCCAAAAAAAAGGGGGTGGGGGATAGCCAATTTTTTTTTTTTTTTTTTTTTTTGCTTGGGGCAGCAAAAAACCTAGAGCCAGCCCTGGTCTTAAAACACACTCCTGGGAGTATCCCTCTAGTGTGCCAAACCCCTAAGGGGTCACCCTTTTTTCCATAAGGGTAGGCTACATGGCCTCAACAACTCTGAGACTGGGCCTCCAGGCTCCAGCACTCCTGTTCCTCGCTGTGAGCTCTGAACAGTAAGTCTGACCTGAGGTAAACTCTGTTCAGAGATCTTTAAACCTTCAGGTAGCAATGCACCTCCGTTAGTATTTGCAGTGGCACCAGGCAGCTTTTTAGAACAGGATTGGCTGCTATAGTCAACCAGGATACAGCATTGGGAAGTCCGTAGGTTAGCATAGAGAAGCAAAGGTTCTTTTCTCTGTTACATCCCTGCAAACAACTGACTTCCATCAGGGCCTGTGAGTTCATAGATCTCTGCAAGTGTCCACGTACACAAGTTATTTTGTGTTCTGACCCTGAAAGAAATGGTCATTTTGCTAACTTTTCAATCTATTTCTTACCTGTAAATGTAAAAAAGATTTTTTTTAAAATTTACTTACTGACACCTTTGATTCCTACAGTGTCATTACTACAGCACGTTTCCAACTCGTAATTGGATCAGACTAAACACATTAGCTAATGTGACTCCTGAATTGTGTTCACCCACCCTCTAAAGGATTTCTAATATAAAAATAACACACTTTTCCCTTAAATGGACAAACCGATTCAGCAACAAGGCAGTTACTGCCTAGATTTTCAAAGCGAAGTGCATGCAAATATGTTTACATGTGCCTGGTTCTTGTATCTAGCCAGGTACTCAGGTAGCCCCTATCACCATAGTAAATGCCTTCACAATCATTAGTGGGTTTTGTCCTCACAGCACCTTTTGTGAGGTCGGGGAGTGCAATTTATCCCTATTTTACAGGGTATAGTCTAAGTGACTAGTGCAAGCTCAGCCAGAGGCTTCCTGTGAATTGAATCCAGGTGTCCTGAGTCCTCATTCAGTGCCCTATTCATTAGAAGATGCATCCTATCCATATATGCACATGCAAAATCTATGCAAACAAATCAGATATCTGCATGCTTACTGTTAGTTTCCTAGGTGGGCAGTGAATAGACACCTCTAGTATATACTTTCATAAACTGAAAATCTGACCCTTTGTGCTTAACAAATCTAGCAGAGTCTACAGTTGTATAGCAGGTTTCAGAGTAGCAGCCGTGTTAGTCCGTATCCGCAAAAAGAACAGGAGTACAGGTGCCACAAGTACTCCTGTTCTTAGTTGTATAGCAGTAAATGAGGGGAGAATTTCCCGTTGTGGGATAGGCGATATACTGCTGTCTCTTCTTCTGATCTATCCAGAAACTATTACACTGAGTCACCACGCATGCAGATATAGAGGTAGATACATTGGGGAGACTTTGAACTGGCAGATTCCCAAGATAGCTTGGGACAAGTCAACTTCCAGCAAGGAACTTGCTCAACTAGTTCAAAACTGGACAGTCTCTCCAATAATAAAAGCAAGCGAGAACAGCCCAAGCTGATCTGAAAAGTCACTGCATTGCCCCACACATCCTGACTTCAATGGGAAGCAGATCAGGCCCAGGGATTACATTATAGTGATGATGATTGCTGCCATTTTACCAGCTTATTCAAAAAACAAACCTCCATGCTGAACTGGGCTTGGGGGTGGAGGTCAGTCATTGGATCCTATATCCTTATTACACTATGAATAGTAGCATGAAAAGTAGCCACTGCTGAGCATCTCAGCTGTCGTTTTTTGATGGTTAGAATCATAGACATGTAGGACTTCGCAAGGCTACATTTTTTCTAACTCTCTAGTCTATGCTACAGTGAGGATGTAGAAAAGATTTGTTTTTATGATGTTTTTAGCTTAAATAAACCAGAAAGTAACTGACTTTCCAAACAAATCTCCAGAATTTCAGTGGTTTCGGTTTCTTTATACATTTTACCAGCTGGTCCTCTTTCTGCTCTGCTGAGGAACTGCACAACCTTTGTTGACTCCTCATGTCGCACACTGGACCAGCCAAGTAACAGTTTGAATGAATTATTCTTTTTTTCTTGAAAAGATTACTTCTGCCTAATCTTCAAAGACTTTCTGATGGCTCAACAGCTGACCGCCCAGCAGCTTGTTTGAGTGTTCCCATCAGAGGAGCGGTGGATTCAAATATAGGAAATTCCCTTGACTGAATAGTCAACAGTGCTATTTTAGGATATGATGGAATACTGTAGTCCCTGAAGAGAGAACATTTTTTTTGTCTTCCTTTCTAAATTGGGCTGCAGGGCTTACTGTCACCTTGGTGTTGGATTAGGGCTTCCAAAGCAGTCAAATATACTCCACTACTTATCTCAGGGCCAGTCAGGATTTAGTGTTTTTAATCACTTCTCTTATCGGGTCTAAGAGTGGAATGAACTAAAATCCTTCTCTTAAATTGCAACACTAATTACACTTTACTAAAATTTAGGCGACAAGAATTTTATTGCCTGCAAGAACTAAACATTTCCTTTGCATGAAATTTTTGAAAACGAGGTTCTAAGCAATATGGTGTTACTTTTGCCTCTCTCCAGGCTACACTTCAAATAAGTCACCTCCATGCTCATCAGGAGGTGCGCATAGTATGCAGAAGATGTCATTAGCTAGGCCTAAAGGGAGAGTTCTGAAGCTAAAGCTGTATCAAGCTACTAATTGGAAATTGAGGCTCTGCTCCACCCACTGCCACTTCCCTATAAAAACGCATGCTTTTCTTGGCTCAAGTTTTGTGACCCTCTAGTGGCCTCTGAGGCAATGAAAAGGGGAAGGTTCCCAGCCCCACACAAGTCATGGGACAGACTCAAGAATATGGCTTTTTAATACATGGAGAGTTATACTGGGGGCAATAGGGTCAGTAGTGTGCAGGGGTAAGAGGAAGCTTTGTATATTACAGTGAGTTCATAGGGATGTGTGGTGAAGAGAGGAAAAGGGTCCTTTAAACTGCTCTCTGCAATCTATTGCTGTTGTTACCACTGAGGTTCTTTCTGGTATTAATCCTCTTCCCTCCCCTTACTCATGTCTGAGGTCTTCTATGAAATGCACTAGATTACAGGACAAATCATCCTTAATGTATGTAACAAATCCACTGGAATCAGTGGAGCTACATCGGACAAGGATTTGGCTGTAGTAGTCTGAATGGAAGCCCTGAGGGGGATGGAACCAATGTACCAAACACACACATTAGTAACTTCTAAATGTTTCATCGAGCCAGCCTGGTCCTTCATTCATTTTCTTGAAAATAAAATGTCAAAGTCTTGTCCCATAAAACATGAAGGAAGATGCAAAGAAACTAAACAGGAAGCACTTAGCTAATGAGAGCAACTTGTCTTTTCTTCAAACCACACCAACTTCTTTGTGAGGTCCAAATTCTGCCAATGAACAGTGGGATTCCACTGAATAAGAGTAGGAATAATGATAAATTTTTTCAAGTATAAAGTGGGTGGGGAGTGGGGAGGGAGGAGCTGGAATTGTGCAGGCATAATTGGAAATCTGAACCTCACATGATTCTTAATGATTTTTTTTCTGACACATCTTCAGCAATGTGCAATAATCACAATTTATTTGCAGCTTGTTATAATAATTCAAGCATTTGTTTTTGCTGAATTGGCCATTTCCTCAACCCAGAAATAAAAAAGGGTTCTCATCAAAAGGCAAAGATAAGTAGTGTATGGTAGTTTTTATTTTTTTGTGTGCTCAATGGCCCAATCCTGGCAACCTGACTCTGAAATCTCTTCACCTGAATGGTGATTGTTTGAGTAGCATGGATCATTTTCTTTACTTCACCCTGCCAATGGTAAGACCCACAGTTTTAAAAGCTACTGAATACTTGGCTACGTTTCATATTGGCTCAGTAAAATGTCTGTCACTGCTGTTTTATTTAATTGTGATAGAGGAAATAAACAGGGAGCTGAGTATTCAGTGTTTCCCAGCTTTTCTACATATGGTTGTTTCACTAGCACACTTTCGGTAGTTAACTCCAATACAGTTACAGAAGTCAGCTTTTGCCCACAATTGCCACGTAGTGGTATCTGAGATACTACGCTTCCCTGCTATACTTAGACTAGGAAACAGCAAAGGTAACTGATGTCTGTTAGTAAATGTTAACCTTTTTATGGTGACCGCAGTAGTTCAACTGAAGTTTGGCCTTGACAACATCCTTTAACATAATTCATTCTGCCATCCTGTTTCCTGCTATAAAATTGGTCTGTATTTGTTTCAGAGAAAACCGAATTATACATCTCATGAGGGCAGGGGATGGGACTGGATTCGATGACCTTTCGAGGTCCCTTCCAGTCCTAGAATCTATTAATCTCAGCAGCACTCAATATAGGCTAGGTTTATGAAGTATGCAGTGTAATATCTGCTCTTTGTATAAACTGCCAGCATCTGAAGGAGGGATCTTCTTAGATCCCAAAGTTTGTGTATCCTAATTTATTTGTTGGCTCAGTGAAAGATATCCCATTTCCTACAGTGTGTGGGTTTTTTTTTTAAAGTTACAGAATGGAAAACATACAACCTCCCTCACCCGTTCTTAAAACATGCTCCTTGAAACATTTCAGCAATAATGGTCTCAAGATTCTATCAAATCTCAGCTCAGACCTGTACCCCACAAACCATACACTGGTACTGTACTGTTAAATTATAAATTCACAGGACTGGGAGAGAGCTGACCTGAGTTCTGTTACTGCCTCTGCTGCTGAGCTGCTGTGTGACCCTGGGCAAATCATTTAAATTGTCTAGGTAAATTCTGGCCCAATTGAAGCAAATGGCAAAACTCCTATTAACTTCAGGGAGGCAGGATTTCACTTTCTAGTTTTTAATAGTTTCCTCATCTAGAAACTTCTTGTATAGCACTTTAAGGTCTACTGGCATGGATGAAAAGCAGTGTAAGTACTAACTATAATTAGGCACATCATCAGCAAAGTCTAGATGTTCCAGACACTTACCAGCTATTCATACTATGCCCAAGTTTGTGTTGCTAATGTCCAGTCTATGGCAATAACCAAGAACAGCAGAACTAAAATACAACCCTTTTCATGCCAGTGTCTGTGATGAATAGGGTGACCAGACGTCCTGAATTTATTGGGACTGTCCCGATATTTGCTTGTTTGTCCCCCGTCCCGACCGATGTGCAGTTAGGACACTGGACAAACAAGCAATTTTGCCCTCCCTGGAGGGCTCTCGCCTCCACCCCTCCTTCTCCCATTGGCTCCCTCCCCAAATCCCCGCCCTGGCCCCGCCTCTTACTCAAGCACGTGGCATTCCTCCTCCCTCCCAGGCTTGTTGCTGTAATGGCGGCAAGCCTGGAGGGTGGGGGTGGTAGCTGGCTTCCAGTTCCTGGAGCTGGTGAGTAGGGGCACCGGGTGGGCAGGGGGGCTGGCAAGGGGGCTGCTCCCCCAGGAGGGCGACGGGGGGGGGGGGGGCTCTGGACCCCAGCAGGGGCCAGAGCCCCTGGGGCCGCACGAGTGGCCATGTAAAGTTTATCGGCTCGGGGTGGACCCCGGCGGCTCCTCGCCCCTGTAGGGGGGTAGCGTCCACCGCTCCCCCCTCGTCCTGGCTTCTCAGCTGAGCCCCCCATCACCCTCCTGGGGGAGCAGCCCCCTTGCCAGCTCCAGGAACTGGAAGCCGGCCACCCCCCCTCCCTCCAGGCTTGTGCCGGCATTCCAGCTGCAAGCCTGGAGAGAGGAGGAATGCCGCTCAGCTGAGGAGCCAGGACGAGGGGGGAGGGGGGACTCGGTTCCTTACCTGGCCTGCAGCGGCCGGCGAGACATGCTGGCGCGGGGCGGGGATGCTACCCCCCTACAGGGCAGGGCGAGGAGCCAGGCGGGGTCCCCCCCCAAGCTGATAAACTTTGTGGCCACTCACGCGGCCCTGAGCCGCTCTCCCCCGCCGCTGCTGGGGTCCGGAGCCCCGCGCCTCTAGCTCCAGTGGCTTCTTCCCCGCGGGGCGGTGGGACGTGCCACATGTGCCCGGGGCCCTGATGGGGGGCGGGGCCACGGCCGCGGCGCGGCCAGGGCCTGCTAATTCCCCCGGCACCTGCAAAAGGGCTTTTTTTTTTTTTGCGCTCCCTCCCCCCCAGCATCCCGATATTTCCTGTCAGTGATCTGGTCACCCTAGTGATGAACCACTGTCTGGTTGTTCACCCTTATAGCACACTTTGCATAGCTGCACATAGCATTGATGATGACTTCAGCTGGAATTTCATAAAACTGAAGAGTATTTTACAATGTATGCCTATGCAGGCTATCAAATGCCTTTTGAAAGTCAATGAAATTGATAAGGGGAGGCTTCCATTCTGTACATTCTTCTGTGATGGTCACAGGATCTCTTGGGCCTGAATACAACCTGTTCTTCCTAAGCTTTATATCCACTACATCCTGCATAATATCATACTACAGAAGACTTTTCCTACAACAGAGAGGAGTATGACTCTATTCCAGTTACAATCAGTAAGATCACCCTTTTTGGTTATCCTGACAATTATTGCATGTTTCCACTGGTCAGAAGGGGGCTGTCACAGACTTCATTGAATAACTCTGCCAGTTTAGTTAGGGTGGCAGTGTCAGGTGTACTTTGCATTTCTGCTGTGATTTGGTCATCTCCCACCACTTTGATTTTCTGCTTCTTGACTGCAGCCAAATCACTATTGGTCCAATAGTGATATCAGGATGATCAGGTTCATATACTTCATTGAACTCCAGTGCTGAGATAGGTCTATGTCTGGGGACTTCTTTTAAAGGCTCTTCCCATTTGTCTGTCCTACTTCAGCGTTTTGGCATCTTACTTTTTATTGGCCCACTTCGTATTTTGACACTTCCATACAGGATTTCTTGTATTCCTCTTCTACTTTTTTCCAATATTTCATTGGTTCAAGTTGAAATTTCTCTCAGTACTTTTTTAGTTCTGTACTGTTGATTTTCATTGCTGCTTTCTGTTTAAAGTTTATCTATCTTTCTCTGTTTTAATTGCAATTTGGCAATGCAAATGTTGAGGTTGCTGCTGACATCTGCTGCTTGACATGCACTTGCATTTTGGCCAGTATCTGAAGTTGATGCAGATGTGATCAATCTGTGTTTTGTTTTTGTTTTGCCATCTGGTGAATTCTATGTGTAGGCCTTTGTGGAAGAACAGGGACCTTGCCAAACATAATTCAACTAATGTCTCATCATTTTGGTTGATTCCCAACCCATGCTTCCATGCTGCTCTTTCCATTCCTTGGTTTTCACATCTTACGTAGCATGAAAGTATCCCATCACAAGGAGCAAACTCACATTTTGGGATTCTATCAATCACACTTTGGAGGCAATTATAGAACTTTTTATCGTGGTCACTGTTACTGTCAGAGCATAGTACTGTATGAGTGATTTCTTTAAGAATATGGTTTGGAATCTTACATGTATGATGCGTTGATAACTGATTACCCCCCCTCCCCCCGAATCTGTGATGAGCACTACGCCGTCTGAGTGTACATTGTCATTACAACCTGAATAGATGAGATGTATGTTCTCTTGCTTGAAACTCTTCTAATCACCACCTGTCAGCTGCTCTGACTGATGCCAAGGATTTCAAATTGATAGTTGTCCATCTTCCTCATGAGTTTCAAGATCTCTGGCATGTCAAATGACTCTGAAGTGTCTTTTTGCTGCCAGAATCACACTTTTGGGGGGTCCTAGCTTTCAGAGACTGGATTTCACCAGGAACTTTCATGCACCACAAGAGATGAGCAGTGTTTTCTACTGAGAAACCATTTATTACCAGAATGGTAGCCTGCTTCTATTTTACAACAAAAGAAACCTCATTGATTTTGTCTTGTTTTTGTTTTTATTTTTTTAAATGGGGTTAAGTGTTTAGCCTTGCACTCAACCTTACCTACTTTATCCTGGCTGGGGACCAGCAGCCACATCAAAGGTAGCAGGTGGGGTTATCACAATATTTGCTGAACTTGTAGTATTGCATAGTGCTACATTTTATTGATTTACCAGAGTAAATACTAATCTCTTAAAGGCACCCACTGGATTCAGTAGGGGTGTGTGTGTGTGTGTGTGTGTGTGCGTGTGGGGGGGGGGGAAATCCAATAATAGGTTGGATACATCCAGGATAAATCAGCTAGTGTTCTCCTGGATCTGATCACTTTCTATCAAGGGTTAGTCTAATGTTCTCACTGGGTGTTTTGTAAGAAGGTTAGGTAAAGAAACTGTGCTATCTACTTTATTAGCTTTTGGGCAGAGGACTCATCTCAATAACTGTCAGCACAGTATTGTCATAGGGTGACCCTGCTTGCCTTAATTGCACCTCTGATACCCCAAGGACTCCACTGAGAAACTTTCTTGTCTCAATAACCCTCTTCTTGTCTCAATAACCCATTTATTAACAAAACATTGTGTAAATAGTGAAAAACATGAGTCCCAATGTCTAAGTTTGTATATCAACCCCCAGTTCTTAAAAGCTAGTTCCTTGTCGCCCCACATAACACACTCTGGTGTCTTTCACCATACCTGGCTCTCTGGTCCTCTTCTGTCCCCCTCCCAGCACAGCCAGCACAACCCTAGTTCTAACTTTCAGAGCCTCTGTGCTAGGAGATGATTCACACCTCCCCATCCCACCCACTCACTGTTCCTCTGGGACCAACTGTCTGGTGTGGAGACATCAGAGTACATCCCTCTATTGCTGCCCTGCCTTCAGCTCTCTCCAGCCCTTGGCTTCAGCTCTTCAGCTTAGAAGGCAGTAGACAACTCCCTTTTGCTGCTGTCTGGCCCTGGCTGTCTCTGTTGGAGAAGTCAGCCAGCAAAACCCTCTCATTGTCCTCCCGCTTTCAGTCTTCCTCAGGAACCTCCAAGCATCCTTTGGGTTTCAAAAGAACTCACCTTCTTTTCTCATTTATATAAATAAATTAAATAATCCCACGCAGCTCTCACCTACCTCTTTTCTGCCTGATTTACTACATCTTTTCCCTCTAGGGACCAGGTCCCCTCTTCTAGGACCAGTTAGAGTGAGTCACAGGTGCATGGGCCCTGCTCCCTATCAAAAAGCTAGAATCACTTTTGACAGGGATGTAGACCAAAATTTTAGAACATAATGCCTAATGCGCCGCATCTCTAGAAAATCAGACCATGTAGGCATCTAAATAACATCTATATCTGTCACTTATGTTAGAACTAAGCAGTATTAATTAATTAATGGGAATTGCCGGTACATAGCCCAAATTTTCAGGAGGTTCTACTTTTGTTTAGGAGCCTAAATATGGATTTAGATGCCTAACATTACACACCCTAGCTTGAATACTTTTTCCAGTGCTCACTTACTCAATACAAATGAATATCCCAATTAAGATGTATCAACATAACTTTCTATTTTTGTTTCAAATTCATTAAATTCTGATTTTTTTTTTTCAATTGTCTCAAAGTAGTGGTTGGTGAATACAACTTCTGTAAAGTCTACGTATCTTTCCCACCCCCCAAGAGTACATATTGTATCCAGTGAATGCGTTGTAAAGTTAGAGCTAGAAATTGCATTCACATGGAAATTGCTGGGTTTCAGGTTTTGTTATTAAACTCAAAATTTTAACCAGGTTCTCTATTGCCCACTGAGCTTTTGAAGCAAACCTGGACTAGTTAATGGTTTAACTTCAGTGAGCTTTGAGTCAGTTATGAAGTCAACTGAAGTCTTGTCAATGACTTCAAAGGGATTAGGCCCTATGAGGTAGGGATGTTGGTGGTTTGGAGGCTTACATTGCCATGTGGCTGTTATGTGAAACCAGATGAATCTCAGCATTCATACTGAGTTTTGCTTTGAGATTCAGGGTTAATTTAAAAATGAACCACTGATAATTTTGCAAAATTGCCCCAGTTTATCCCCTTGAGAAATGAGGGAGACCCAAAACCTTTCATTCAAATCCCTGTACTCTGTTGATTTTTGAGAGCATTAGATACAGATCTATATCAATGCTTATTCCTGGCACTGTACCCCCACAGTGGACAACAGTCCACCTTCCATTGCATGTCAAATTATTTAAGTCTGATTTCACGCACAATTCTCTGAGTATTTTAAATCCCAACAAGGCAACTTGTATCTTTCTCAAATGTCAATATTTTCTAATGATTCCAGAGGGGAGCAAACTTCTGGTGGTGAATAACACCAGAGAGCTCGGTGAGCCAGTATGCTTGCTTTAATAATGCCACCCCAAGCACAGAGTTAATTTAATGTCTTCACATATATGGAATTTATTTATTCACTTTAATACTTATTTTATTATAATCCACAGAGACTTGTAAGCACAACATTTTAAAGACCACTATATACAAAGCCTGAAGACTGCAGTGCATGTATGCTAACTGTGGTGACCGATCTTCATCACTCAAGAGATGGAATTTGTTTGGTCTAGATTCATGGGTTCAGAATTAGGCAGTAAATCTGAAATAGTCAGAACTTTCGTTTTGCATTTGGGTTGCTGCTGCTGACTGCAGCATGTGTGTCCTTCGGCAGCACCAGCTTTGAGCCGAGTGTGTGTCGTTGCCCCTTCTGCTCACTGAGGACCACATTTTTGAATACTCGTTAGGGCATCTGCTTTTGGATGTAGCAGTGTTTATTGTTCCATGACCTCTGAAAACTGCCATTCCCTGCATCTGCTAGTGGCAGGGGTGTGATAATGCCAACTTTACTGTGGAGACCCTCCATGTACACAGCAATGGCTGTATGGCAGCACATGCTTTCTCTACTGGGTGGCTACTGCCTCTCTGGCCCACTTTGCCACATTTTGTCTACCCTTTGCCCCTGCTCCAATAACCATTTCTGGATACAGAGCACCATTGATCTTTGCAGCTAGTCTTTGCTTCTTGCTGATGAGGGAGGATCATGTGGACAGTGTGTTCTTGTCATTTTTGAACGACATCTGCTAGCATGCTTCTCGTGATTATGTTCTCTTCTGTGATTTCAGTGATCAGGCCCAAGATATGCAGATAGCACATAGGCAAAGCAAAAACATGAGTTAATTGAATTTGAAACTAGCTTGATGGTGTTTAGAGGCAACATGTAATATCCGTTGTGAGAACTTGTGTTGAGAATTAAATTAATTCTCATTGCCAGTGGGTGAATGTCTTATCCCCTGCCATAGATACTGATCTGTTTCCATGGAGAGGGGGAAAACTCTGTATATATCCCCCCCCCACCACTTCCCATACCACCCTGAAAAAAGCCTGAGCTGTCAACATTGGTGTAAACTGTATTGGGGTGTATTTATCAATTAAGCTATCAATTAGCTAAAATATCTACATTTAGCAGGACCCATCTAAAAACCTGATACTTACTCCATAAGCTGGTGAAAATTTCTAACTCTGTGATAGAAGGTCAAAACCATGGGGATTATATTGCATGTATGACATGTTTTTTATTTGCACACTACATATGCTACCTTTATGAATTCTCTAATAGTCCAAATGATAGCATTGGGGTTTTAAATAGTAGGACAGATAAAACCTTTCTGTTCTGCAGAATAAATATTGGTACTAGCAGACTGTTTCTATTTTCAAGTTTTTAATATTTGTACTACAGTACAGCCCAGAGAACCCAATCAGGATCAGCACCCAACGGTGATAGGTGCTGGAAGATACAGTCGCTACACATTATATTCATAGTACTTATCTGGCCCCCATCACCATTTTTCATGTATTTACCCTCACAATACCCCTGTGAGGTAGGGAAGCCTCTGTTTACAGTTGTGGAATTGAGTCAGAGAGGCTAAGTGAGTTGCCCAAGGTCACACAGGAAGTCTATGGCAGAGCAAGGAATTGCATTTGGGTCTCCCAATTTGCAGGCTAAAGATCTAGCCACTGGATGATCTAATGTGATTATTCTTAATTTGGTAAATGCTAAATGACCTCTTAATTTTACAGAAGATTACAAATAAATTAATAACCTTAAAAAATCCCCAAATTCTCCTATTCTTTAGGAAATCTCAGACTGGCCAAAAGAAATCCAATAGAGACTGGAGAACAAGTTAAACTACCCAAGAGTCAAACCAAACCAGAACACCAGTGTTGGCATTTATAAGAATCCTGCACTTCTGCCACCAATCTGCATGAGAACCCCAGAGCAAAGCACCTAGCATTGTTCCAAAGCATCAACAAAAAAATTCTTACATTGAGAGGGCCAAATCCTGTAGCCCTAAATACAAAATGTGTGTGTGTGCCTGAATAAGAATGCAGAGTTTGGTACATAATTATTTTTAACAAATTTTAGAATGCTGGGGAAGTCTCAGAAGACTGGAAAAAAGCTAACATTGTGCCAATATTTTTTAAAAGGGTGTATGGGATGATTTGGGAAACTATGGGCTCGTTAGCCTGACCTTGATCCTGGGTGAAAATATAGGAAGGCTGAAATGGGACATGATAAACGAAGACTTACAGGGTGGTGCGAAGGCTGATTTCCCCTCTCTGGCACTTTGAGTGCAGAAGGTGGGGGCCCGCAAGGATTTTAAAAATTAATACTGGCCACTCCAGCCTTGTAGTAAACTCTCAAGGTTACAGCTTTTTTCTGACCTTGGATGGGGTAGATGCTGCCACCACCCAAGTTCAAAAACCCCTTTGAGAACCCAGGAAGATGCACTTGGGAATTTCTTCTTGTGGGATACCCTCAAGCCCTTTCACCCCCCCCCCCCCCCCGTGGGAAGAGCTAAGAAAGAAAACAAAGGAAATTAGCTGTTGCCACCAGCTAATTAAACAACATATGCACCAACCTCTTAGGACACACAATCCAATCCTGTTCTTAAAATTTACTTTTTTTTATTATTATTAAAAACAAAAAGAAAAAATACATTTAGAATTTAGGCTTTTTGCTAGATTAAAAAAAAAGTTATAAGGATTGAGCATCAAAATAGATCTCTTGAGGCCCAGCTTAAAGGTTAGAAGCAAAACAAAAGCACCTGGAGTTAGCACAGAGGAGTCCACAAGCCATAAAGAATGAGAGAGAAACCTAATTGTGTCTTCCTAGACATTTCCTGATCTACGTGCATATCTGGGGTTTCAAATGAGTAGTTTGTAGGTATGATCTAATGATTTTTCTTACCTGGCACAAAGCTTTTTACAGCATAGTTCCAACCCTGTCTCTGGGAGAACAACACAGACACACACAGGGGAAGGCTCCATAGAAGGGAGCTTACCCCCCACCCCTTCATTTTTATATATATATATTTGAGAGAGAGAGAGACACACACACACACACACTCCTAGAGCTGGAAGGGACCCCGAAAGGTCATCGAGTCCAGCCCACTGCCTTCACTAGCCAGGACCAAGTACTGATTTTGCCCCAGATCCCTAGGGATTGAACTCACAACCCTGGCTTTAGCAGGCCAATGCTCAAACCACTGAGCTATTCCCCCCAGATGGTAGCATAATTAATGCCAGCCAACATAGTTTTATGGAAAATGGGTCTTGTCAAACAAACTTCATATGCTCTGATGAGATCACAAATTTGGTGGATTAAGTATATTATGAGATTACAATTATCTTTGACTTCTATATGGCATCTGACTTAGTCCTGTATGATATTCTGATAACAAAATTAGTGCTATACAAAATCAATGCAGCCCATATTAAATGGATTGATTAACTGATGTCAAAGGATTGAAAATGTGCAGATCATCATCCAATGATGGTGTTCCTGGTGGAGTCCTGCAGGGATCTGATCTCAGCCTGATGTCAGTCAATATCTTTGTCAATGATCTGCAAGAAAATATAAAATCATTGCTGGTAAAATATGCCAATGACAGCTGTAAATTCCTTTTACCCTGTCCTTTGTTTGCTCATTTGAACACTTCTCTTAACAAAGGACCTTGTTAAAAAAACTTAACACCTCTGCCTTCAGGCAAGGAGAGATAAGATATGCATCTATCTCCAGCTCTGCTTTTCAAGCAGCTAGAAGGAAAAAAAAATCTCACTGGCTTTTGGGTTTAAAATGATCCCACCGCTCTGCCACCATGTCAAGGCTGTATCCCCACTTTGAACTTTAGGGTACAAATGTAGGGGCCTGCATGAAAACTTCTAAGCTTAACTACCAGCTTAGCTCTGGTCCGCTGCCACCATTCCCTCCCTGGGAAGCCTTGAGAAACCTTTCACCAATTCCCTGGTGAATACAGATCCAAACCCCTTGGATCTTAAAACAAGGAGAAATTAACCATCCCCCCTCCTTCCTCCCACCAACTCCTGGTGAATACAGATCCAACCCCCTTGGATCTAAAAACAAGGAAAAATCAATCAGGTTCTTAAAAAGAAGGCTTTTAACTAAAGAAAAAGGTAAAAATCATCTCTGTAAAATCAGTATGGAAATTAACCTTACAGGGTAATCAAACTTAAAGAGCTCAGAGGACTCCCCTCTAGTCTTAGGTTCAAAGTACAGCAAACAAAGATAAACACTCTAGTAAAAGGTACATTTACAAGTTGAGAAAACAAAGGAAAATTAACACGCCTTGCCTGGCTATTTACTTACAAGTTTGAAATAGGAGAGACTTGTTTAGAAAGATGTGGAGAACCTGGATTGATGTCTGGTCCCTCTCAGTCCCGAGAGCGATCGCACTCCCAAAACAAAGAACACAAACAAAAGTCTTCCCCACCCCCCAGATTTGAAAGTATCTTGTCCCCTTATTGGTCCTTTAGGTCAGATGCCAGTCAGGTTACCTGAGCTTCTTAACCCTTTACAGGGAAAAGGATTTTGGAGTCTCTGGCCAGGAGGGATTTTATAGTACTGTACACAGGACCGCTGTTACCCTTCCCTTTATAGTTATGACAACAGCTAAATTGGTGGAGTAGTAAACAATTATTGGTACAGATCAGTTATACAAATCCATCTGGAGCTCTGGGTAAGGTGTGCTCATTTGAGCCACATATGTTTTTAATCTAGCCAAATGCAAGGTTGGGGGAGGGATAGCTCAGTGGTTTGAGCATTGGCCTGCTAAACCTAGGGTTGTGAGTTCAATCCTTGAGGGGGCCACTTAGGGAGCTGGGGCAAAATCAGTACTTGGTCCTGCTAGTGAAGGTAGGGGGCTGGACTCCATGACCTTTCGGGGTCCCTTCCAGTTCTAGGAGATAGGTATATCTCCATTTTTTTTAAAGGTCTTACATGTAGGAACAAATGGACACAATATTCTGGAATTCAGTGACTGAAAAGGACTTTGGGGTAATGGTTGAAAACAAGTGAACATGAGCTCCCAGTGCAATGCTGTCGCTAAGAGGATGAACATACACTGGGTATATCAAATAGAAGTAGCTTGGTATTACCTCTGTATATAGCATCTGAAACTATTACTAGAATATTGTGTCCGTACTTCAAAAAAGACATTGAGAAATTTAGAAAGGGTTCAGAAAAGAACTACAAGAACAATTCAAGGTCTGGAAATCCTATCTTTGTAGTCAAAGGCTGGAAGCTGAAGTATCCAAATTCAGCGTAGAAATGAAGCACATTATATATAACCTCACTGTCTATATGTGTAATGAATTGTTGGAACAACTCACTCAGATACAGTGGATTCTTCATCACTTGAATTCTTCAAATAAAGGCTGGATAGCTTTGTAAAACAGAAGCTTCCAAACTTTTTTTTGCTATGCCCCCACCCTGCCTCCCTTCTCTGTGGGAGTCTCATAGCAGGGCCCAACTCCTGTCTGTCTGGGGAAGAAAGTGACTCACCGAGGGAAGTAGGCAGCTTATGCCTAGGGCAGTGAGCTCCATTCCCAGAGGAGCCCATGACAGTGTGGTATGGAGCAGACCAGGGCTCCTTGCCCTCCTTTCCCCGGTCCAAAGCCTGCCTCTCCCGCAGGCTGCAGACAGCTTAAAATATGCAGGGCTGCAGCTGGCTGGATGTCTGGGCCTGGAGTCCCCAGTGTTCAGGGAGGGAGAGAGCAGCAGGCTGCTATTGGGGTGGGGCTAGGCTGAACATCTTCCTCTGATCACAGGAAACTCCTTGCACCTCCCCCCTCCCGTCCCCCCTCCCCACTTTTGCTCTGGCCTGGACACCCAGCTTGCACCCCCAACAGTAACCTTGTTATGCCCCCTGATGGGGGTGTACACCAGTTTGGGAACCTCTGTTCTAAAAGATGCTGTAGCTCAAACAGAAGCTATGGGTTTGATATACAAATTATTGGGTATGATTCTGCAGCTTATGTTGTGCAGTCTACCGATCATGATTGTTTTAGGCCTTAATCTATGAAAATATAGTGGATTTTTAAATCTTATTGAGAGACAGCACAACAAACCCCTCAAATCTTGTCTTCCAGTTACTTAGCTTATAAGGTAGGTGGGTGCACGGAGCCGGGGACTGGATCTGGTTAGTTTTAGTTTTTGAAAAAATATTTTGGCATTATGAGGTAGGCTGGAGAATGACTCTTTTAATTCTTATGCTTGGTCCCAGTGTGGAGGGGACAATATTTTTCCTATTTGAAAGTTGATTCCATTTCCAGAAAGGAATAAATGAGAAGGTTACATTGTTTTAGTAAATTACTTCCAGAATGTGTTTCTTGAAAAGAGATTGTTTTCAGAGCAAACAAAATCCATCCATCATTTTATTTCCTTGGTTATTTTAAGGTTTAAATCACTAAACAGCCCTTGGTCTTTTGTCTGGGGGGAACAGAAGAGAAATAACACATTTTGAACCCCTTCCTCTTACTGGATTTCAAGGTAAGAATGTGAAACCTGTTTGCACCACTAAAGTGTATTCCTCTCTTCATAAATGAAATAAATATTAAGGCCCAAATTCTTAAAGTTGAGTGCCTAAATTAGGCTTCTATATCCATATTTAATTCATAAAAATTGTATGAAGTGACTTTTATATAATGTACCCATTACCTGGAGCCTGAATTATTTATTTCCTGCTGTTTACATATGAGGTGGTATTGCCACTCTGAGGGAAAAAAACAGTGATAATTCCAAAAAATCATGCATTCATTCCCTTCCCAGGCTGTTAATTGTCTGTGTGAATATTTTCTATTGCCTCACAGCTTGTTTTGATGAACATTAACTGAGGTTTTTTCCCCCTTGGATGAGCAGAACTTTATTTACCAAACTTTCTAATACCAGTATCTAAAATCTTTTCTGAGGGTGAAGGGCTAGTAACTCTCTCACTGGTGATGAATGAAAAAAGAACATGGTAGGAATGGGGATCATGAACACCTGCAGGAAGAGCTTGCAGCAGATGGAACACTTTACACACATATCTTTTCCCCCTCTGAGAATCTCATAGCATTTTAAACACTGGGACAGATTTATTGAGCCTTGGGCAACCAAGATCATTTGGGTCATGTGGGATTTCACACAGAGAGGAGGGTTAGGTATGCTCCCCTAGCATCCCTGTTATAGGGGAGGGTGCAACTTTAGCTTATGGCCTAGGTTCGGTAGGAGCCTGACTGGCAGTGGCTTTTGAGGGAGAACCATTAACTCTTCCATCCTGTGATCAAACCCCTTTCCATACAAAAACATCTCACTTTTGTCTGAAGTACCCCTTTATGATCTGAATCTCCAGGTAACTGCTCCCCAGTCTTCCCACTGGCAATCCCCTTCTGTCCTCCCACAAATACCCTAATGGATTTTTGTGGGAGATCAGACTGTTCTAAACAGATCTAAGGGTGTCTTGGAGTCGGGGTGGAGAACAGTCATATGTAGCCAATAAGATTAATGATACACATCTCTTTTCCTGCTCTTCAGTCAGAAATAGTGGTTTCTAAGGAGTTGTATTGTCACTTTATCTCCCATTTGGAATGTCAGTTTAAACCACTCTGACATGACACAAATTCATGGCTATAAAGGAAAAGACGTCCCAAATACTACTACTGAGAACACTCAGACCTGCTCTAAAGTAGGACCAGGTAAACCTAGATCATCCCTCATGTTTTTTGTCCAACCTGTTCTTAGAAACCTCCTCTGAGGAATCAGAGGGGTAGCCGTGTTAGTCTGGATCTGTAAAAAGCAACAGAGTCCTGTGGTACCTTTAAGACTAACAGATGTATTGGAGCATAAGCTTTCGTGGGTGAATGCCCACTTCGTCGGACATGCATCTGACTAAGTGGGCATTCACCCACGAAAGCTTATGCTCCAATACATCTGTTAGTCTTAAAGGTACCACAGGACTCTGTTGCTTTTTACAGATCCAGACTAACACGGCTACCCCTCTGATTCCTCAGAGGAGGTTTCTAAGAACAGGTTGGACAAAAAACATGAGGGATGATCTAGGTTTACCTGGTCCTACTTTAGAGCAGGTCTGAGTGTTCTCAGTAGTAGTATTTGGGACGTCTTTTCCTTTATAGCCATGAATTTGTGTCATGTCAGAGTGGTTTAAACTGACATTCCAAATGGGAGATAAAGTGACAATACAACTCCTGAGAAACCACTATTTCTGACTGAAGAGCAGGAAAAGAGATGTGTATCATTAATCTTATTGGCTACATATGACTGTTCTCCACCCCGACTCCAAGACACNGTATTGGAGCATAAGCTTTCGTGGGTGAATGCCCACTTAGTCAGATGCATGTCCGACGAAGTGGGCATTCACCCACGAAAGCTTATGCTCCAATACATCTGTTAGTCTTAAAGGTACCATAGGACTCTCTGTTGCTCCTGTGAGGAGTATCCCACAACCTTCCTTGGAATTATATTTCAGAACTTAACTACTCTTTTTAGCTGGGTTCTTCCTAATCTAACCTACATTTTTCACTGCAGGTTAAGCCCATTACTTCCTGTCCTGCCTCTAGTGGACATAGAATTGATCACCAGCCTCTTTATAACATATTAACTTAACATATTTGAAGACTGTTATCAGGTGTTCCACACCCCCCACCCGACTTCTTTCTCAAGACTAAACATGCCCAGTGTTTTTTAACTTTTCCTCAAAGGTTTTCTAAACCTTTTATAATTTTTGTTGCTCTCCTCTGGATTCTCTCCAGTTTATTTCCATCTTTTTCTGAAGTTTGGTGCCCAGAACCAGACACACAGAACTCCAGCTGAGGCCTCACCAATGCTGAGTAGAGCAGGACAAATAATCTCTGAAAGTTCCTTAGGAGAGGAGAGCTCTTTCCTTCCTTAGACATTTGACATTTTCTTAAAGAATGAAGATCGCTTACCATAGTAGTTACAGTACAAATTCAAATGGAAGCCAGGAGTCTTGAGTGGTTGCTGTATTCATCCAATTCCAATATTTACTATAGACTAAACTGAAAAATATGCTAGAGCTAAGATATTTACAAGAGCTACGGTTAGTTAGGTAGTTGTGAAGTAGTATATGTGAGTTTATGGGAAGTGGCTTCAAGATTTTGTATTTTTTTTTTTAACTGTAAATTTTCCAAAACATCATGATATATTAGTTTTGGGGATTGCATTGTTAGGAGAAACTTTGCCAATAGATTTTTTTTTTCCCATTGGAGGGCACAAAGTTGGATGCTAAAGGATTCCCCATCCCTCTGATCTAAGGTGAGTGGGGTTGGCTTGTTTTTCTTTGCTAATCCTAGAAAGAGCCATGAATGTTGGCCCAGAAGTTGACTGATAAAGTTGGAGGAAGAATGTGCACAGGCTCAGAATACAGGCCTGTATGGGCGGGAGCTAGGAGCTCTGACCTGCTCTACTGGTAACAATTGTAGCATTGGTTCTCATGGCTGGCTCGCTGAGCAGTGTCTCCTAGCAACTACCATGGAAGCCAATGAACCTGAGTCTAGCCTTCTGTATCTGTAGCTCCTTTTGCTCTCTCTAGTGCTATAATGATATAGTGCTTTAAAAAATGTTGCCCTTCTAACTGCTTTTTAAATGTAGAGAAACGGAAGCTGAGTGGTGACTTGCCCAAAGTTGATCAGTAACTGAATTCAGATGTCCCTATCCTGGCCTGAGAACACTAGGCGCTCTCTCACACTTTTAACATATAACTGTGGCGATAGTGAAATCTTGCATAATTTAAAAAATACTCCAGGAGAAAGTATGGTGGAAAAAATGATTGCAGTGGTGTAACACCCGAATGCTTGCAACAGTTAAACATAGAGCTATTTCTCTCATTTGAATTATTGTGCAAGGAATAAAGCACATAGTGCTGTCAAGGAAAATACCATGGGATGGGAAAACACATTTGGTAATGGCTCCCACTTCATTAGTAGTTTTAACAGAAATAAGATCTTACTTTTAGTAAGCAATGACTCACATCCCTAATATTTAGCTCTATTTTGCCACAATGCACTAGCACTTTAAGCTGCCCACAGCCTGCAAACATCTCACTTTAAAACCAGTACCTATGATACGTTAGTACCTACATCCTTGAATATAATAAAGTCTGGGTAACATCAAGAAGGGAAAAA
Organism: Trachemys scripta elegans; assembly: GCF_013100865.1. NCBI lineage: Eukaryota > Metazoa > Chordata > Testudines > Emydidae > Trachemys > Trachemys scripta. Next base: position 96,924,954 of record NC_048299.1, read on the forward strand.
CCAACAATGTCAAAAGGCCAACTTGTCAGCTACTGTAAATGGGTGTAGCTCCACTGAAATCAGTGGAGCAGCGCTTTCCAACACCAGCTCAGGATCTGCCCCAAAGATTCAATTCTTCTCTTTCCAAGTATCAGTATTTACAGTGTGAGCTTGCATCATGTAGAATACAGTAGTGTTTAATTCCCATAAGGGCAGATTGACTTTGGATCACAGCCCATTCTTACATCTTGGATTTAATTTTTGGGAAAGATTTATATATTTACAGTGCTTTTGGGTGGTGGGAGAGTAGGAGGGAAAGAAGTTGGAGGGGAATAGGATGTTCTTTGTAGTCAGAATTGAATAACAAAATGCTTAGATTCAATGGCCTTTGCCCAAAGATGCATTTTGCTCTGATGTTTAGCCTTCTGTCTGTGTGGTCTGAGTTCAGAGGAGAGGGCTTGCTTCTGTTTCCCACAAGGATGAGGCCTAGCTGACAACGTTATGGAAAATATCAGGGAAAACAACATGCTGAGAGTGGGAGAGAACACAAAAGCATTTTTTTTAGTTGTTGTTGTGCTGGAGAACACATAACAGTAACTCCTGCCAGGCCTGAAAACAAACTCAGCTGTTAAAGGTTTAATGGAAGACACTCATAACTTGCATCTCACCATCATTTGTATTGAATATAGATTCAGTCCTGCAAGGTGCTGAGCCTTCTAGCCTTAGGCGTGTTCTTAAAGTTACGCAGACGGATAGTTGCATTGAAGTAACCAAACTTACCGGTTCAGTATTTACTTAGGGACAACCTAGGATAAACAGATTTAGTCATATTCAGAAAGGGTGGATAATGTAACTCTAAAAGATCAGAAGTTTAGTTAGGTGTGTATTTAATTACTTTTGGTGTCCAAATAATGGAGAATTCTCAAATATACCAAACATGTCTTTAAGGAAAAACCAATAGGTAAGAATTCTGTTTTTACTTCCATTTATTTTGAATCCAGAGAAGCTACCCAAAATTAGCATTCCATAGAGACGCTAGGTAACAGATTGTCAGTACGAATGTCATCCACTAAGTGCTATGTTGCAATGAGCGCCTCCCAGTTTGATGCCAGACATGTCCCTGCACAGGCCCTGATCCAAAGCCTGTTGAAACCAGTGAAAGGCTCCTGTTGCTGTAAATGGATTTTGAAGCACCAAAAGCCTGGGTAATTAAGACATTCCTGCCTGATGATGTTGTTTAGGATGAAAACCCTGAGAACCATGTTTAATTATAATGGAACCATTGGAAAGGCGAGGACTGCCATTTCAACTGGTGCAGAAAGAGGGCCTGAGTGGATGTTTGAGATTCACCATGGTGACAGGAGCAAAAAGGAGAGAGAGCAAATAAACTCCTATTTTTTTTATCTGCTCAGATGTTGCTTGTGAACGAAAAGGCGTTTGTTTCACTGATTAGTTCTATTGCTACTGCTTGAGTATACAGAAGCCACACAAAAATTAGTGGGATACATTGCCCAGATATATGTAGTCATATTAATGTTTGAATTTCTGTTCAAAATTGGCCATCTCAAAGTACGGTCACTTCTGGCCAATGAAAGTGAAAAATTCTACTATATCTTGTGGTCACTTCCACCCTAGCAACAATGGCTCACAGAGGTTCGGCTATGTTGATCAAACAGAGGCAGGGAACTGAGCCTTGAAACAACAGAAGGAGGGTGAACAGACTTGTGTGGATGTTAAGTTTTGCCACTTCTGCTGCATACAGGGATGAGGAAGAGTGATACAGCCAGTCAGTACCAGACAGGCTAGTGAAATCATTAATATACTTTACACTTACAGGGTAGGTGCTTCCACTTACATAGCAATAACAATAAGGAATAATGTCTGATGCTCAAGCCTCTACTTTATTAGTCATTATTGACTGAATATTGAATTATTGCTTTTTGTCTGCACTCCTGGATGCTGGTGAATTTTACCTGCATGTAAAATTTAAACTCTGCGTGTGATAGAACATCCTATAAACTGAGGCTAAGATGTTATTACTCCTGACTGCACTATTGACTTGTTTGTCACTGAATATATTCAGTACATCTTTTTAATATTCCACTGGCATACTCCATCATATGTTGATAGCACTTAGCAAATATCCTGAACTCATTATTTTGAGTTTGACAATAGAACCATTTATAAACTTGTTTTGGTTGCAAATTAATAACAGATTTTAGTTTCATTGGTAAACAGATATATTAATACTAATTCTCCACAACACTTATATAAATTTAATTGCCTGTTTTTTAGGACAAAACCTATAGAAATTATCCCAGCTCTGACTCATTAATGTCTTCTCTTGAAATCTGTGGCCCTGGATTTACCCTTTTCAAAGCATAGCTGGAAATGCTATTTCTGCCATGATGCCTCCACCTAAAGTGACTGACCACCCATGATTCGGCTAGGAAATTACTATATATAATCATAGAGATGCACACTTAGAACCACAAATACACACCAAAAATACTCGTGTAAGCAAATGGGAAGAGATGGAAGGGTGAAAAGACAACATTGGATGTAAACCAGTAAAAGGCTATTGGAGGTTCAGCTTGGTCATAAGGATCTGGCCTTCTGGATAGCTTGTAGGATTGGGGCCTTAATGATCATACATCTGAAGAAGTAGGTTTTTTCCTACGAAAGCTTATGCACAAATCTGGTAGTGCCACCGGACTCCTTGTTATTTTAATGATCATACAAATATCTTCAAACCTCCCAACACCATTAACATTAAAATTATTGCCAAGGTATTTTTGGGGGGGGGGGTGAATTTTGGGTAAGAATATTTGGATAAATGGAGAATTCTATTTTGAACATTGACTGCAGTAATACACTAGCCACAGCTTTGTAATAAGTCAAAGTTAGCAGACTATGCCTCGGCTAATGTGTCATCTTTCATGACTCTAGCTGCAAAAGAGAAATGTTAACACAAGAGAAACCCAGCATCTTAAAATCAGGTGAATGATTAATAGAATAACTGGTAAGTTCAGCCATAAAAGTAAAAATGACTGTGAAAGTGTTCTGAAGTTGAAGGATAGACTTGTATTGTGTAGCAACTCATTTGTGTGCCTATTGCAACCATGAAGATTGGCCGAGATGCAATCAGTGATTCAACGGGCATACCTCGTGGAGGAGAGTCAACAGCAGAATGAGTTGGTGGTGATGCAAGCTGACTGCAACTTCCCTGATGCCAGAGAGGGGGGTCGCACTCAGAGGCTTACTATGTGAAAGGGATCACCAGTAAAAAAAAGTTTGAGCACCACTGTGTTAACAGGACTAAAACTTACAATTCTGGAATCAATGTACTGTCAAAAGACTAATTTTTGAAGTGACATTGTCAGCTAATTAACAACCCTTAATGGTATCCACACTTGTCACCCATGTATTTAAGGTCAGTGACGTTTGATGAAATTCGTGGCCTGGTGTCCCACTGTGATAAGCAACCCTCTGTTTTCAGCCTTTTAAATAGCTTCCTGCTGTTGACTCCCTGATCCCGCCATTGGATTTGCACTGAAAATCTAGCAGGTTGGAGTCTCAGGGCCTCACAATGACTTCAGTAGGCCTTGGAGCTGGCCCTTAGTTTGCACTGCTGCTAAAAGCTTCTCCTCACACAGGCCTGCTCTGTTATTCTAAATGCTGGAAATGAGACTTGGATAAGAAATGCCAAAGTTGTCATGGCAGGACCTCTTTAGTTGACAACCCCTGCTTCCTCCCGAAGGCATTCAGTGCCTAAACAAATATCATAGAATATCAGGGTTGGAAGGGACCTCAGGAGGTCATCTAGTCCAACCCTCTGCTCAAAGCAGGACCAATCTGCAGATAGATTTTTGCCTCATATCCCTAAATGGCCCCCTCAAGGGCTGAGCTCACAACCTTGGATTTAGTAGGTCAATGCTCAAACCTCTGAACTATCCCTCCCCCGTATTGCCCTCACACAGTGAGTTTTTCTCTCCTTCTCTGTTTGTGGCTAGCGCTTCAAAGACATGTAGGGCAAAATCTGGAGCAACAAATTACATATTAGATTCAGAACCTTTCCCTAATTTTCCCCAGCCTCCTACCACTTGCTCTTTTATTTATTTATTTTTGGTCACTCTAACACTGTATTTAATACCAGAACAACAACAACAAAAAAGTTATTGACACTTATTATTATGGAAGGTGCTGTTGAGCAAAGACAGTTTGCAAGCTTGGCTGCACATAACAGAGAAAACTTATTTAGTGTGGTGGTTGTGTGGTGATCATTCTGCCTATCTTCAAATCCATTCAAACACTGACGGCTTAGAGTCCTCTTCAACTCCAGCACTGAGGCTCACATTCTATTTAAGACACTGTGGTGAGGAGGAGGAAAGGAGCAGAGATAAAAATAACCTGTATGGCACCCATCTCTGGCAGTCTGGATTTTGAGTCTCCTCTCCCTATTGCACAGGCTTAGCCTTTGGCTGAAACATCATAAAAGGACTTAAACTGCAAGGCCTATGATTGTTTTATGCAGTGCTGTTGTTGTAGTCATGTCAGTCCCAGGATATTAGGGGGACAAGGTGTGTGAGGTAATAAATTTTATTGGACCAATTTCTATTGGTGGGAGACCAGCTGAAGAAGAGCTCTGTGTAAGCTTCAAAGTTTGTTCCTCCCCTGAACAGAAGTTGGTCCAATAAAATACATTACCTCACCATCTTGTCTCTCTAAGGGCGTGTCTACACAGCAACACACATTCACGGCTGGCCCATGCCAACTATCTTGGGCTCAGGCTGTGGGGATGTTTCATTGCTGTGTAGACTTCTAGGCTTGGGCTGGAGCCCAAGCTCTGGGATACTCCCACCTCACAGGATCCTAGAGCCAAGGCTGCAGCCCAAGCCCAGGTGTCTACACAGTAATGAAACAGGACCCGCAGCCCAGGCCAGCCCCAGGGTTTCTAGTTGCTGTGTAGACATACCCTAAAAGGGCTCTGATTCTCCTTGCTGCTCTTTCTGGCATAGTTCCTCTTGCCTTGGAATTTGGGCTAGTGAGGGGAACTGCATGGCCCACAGTGACTTCGTCACCTGAAATTATCAGTTTGAACCAGCTCCAGGAGAGGCAGCAACTGTAAGTTGTTACCAGGGCTGACAGCTGTTTGTGGAAATTAGGTTTTTTGTTTGGGTTTTTTGGCCTTCATTCCAGATTGAAAAACCTCTACCAAATGTTGGTATCTGTTGGCAGTCTCAGCTAGGAAGCTGAACACTGAGTGAATGTGGAGACAGAACTATCTCTTGCCTAGAGTTGATGAATGTTTTGCTATTGGAAAATACTGATCTGTCAAAATTGAAACATTCTGTGGGTCCATGTTGATGTCAATGAAAAAACAAAACCAAGCATTTCAACCTTATCAGAATGTTTCTTTTTTTTCAAACAGCACTTTGTTTAGAATTGTTTTATATTTAAACTCAACATTGAAACAAAATGTTTTGATTGCCCCGAAACCCTTTTTCCCTCAAACTTCATTTCAGAACTTGGGGAACTTCTTAAAACTTTTTGTTTTGGAACAAAACGTTTCATTATGTCGGACTTTCCCCTGGAACAAAAATTCCGGTTCATAACCAGCTGTATTCTTGCCATTTCCATGTGAGGAAACTGCCTGGGCTGTCTCTGTTCAACAGAAGGAAGAGTTCAATCTCAAAGACTATTAATCAGGGACTTTCCATGAGAATTCTCTCAACATTTTTCTTGTTTAAAAAAGGGAGAGAGATTGGGGTTAGTGATGACTTCTCAGCATGTAGCCCAGGTGCAAATGAACATAATGTCAGCATTGCATGATCACTTCCTAACAACTTCCTCTTCTCCCCCTCTCTCACACTATCAGTCCTAGCAGCAGCATTCTGTAATTAGAAGCCTTTTAAAAGCAGACTTGGGTGGAAAAGCCCTAGAGAATTTAACAGGAATGATGCCCACAGGGGGGTTCTATAGAAATTGAACAAAATGCTATAGGAAATACTCTAAAATCTATGTAACTTAAAAGAGAATGAGACAGAATTTCCAACCCCCAATTACCAGTAGAATAGTCATGTTTTTAAATGATCTATTCAAAACTGAAATACTGTAATAGTACCTCTGCCTCATCTTTGTTCTTCTGTGTATAACCCATTCCCTGGCTATTCATTTTCTTCACTTTTTTAAAAGTAATTTACTACTGCATAATTGATAATAGATGGGCAAATAATGCCCGATAGAAGTAGGTGCTTCTGACTGATTCAGAGCATTGTGAAACAATTGAAAGTGGTGATGGATTCAGACTTCCCTATTGTTTCATAATTTATTTTACACAGTCTTAATCATGCACAGTGCATGTAATTCTCAGTAATTTAGAGAATATAATGTAGGAAAACAAAACCAAACTTATTTAGTCAATGTGTTTGGAATTAAATTAGACTAATTTTGACACTCTTCTGCTATTTTGAGAAATCTCGATTTCTCTTCTATTTACTCTTCAATCACAGCATTTATGATACAGCTCTCGACTACTGTGCAATAATACTTGATTCTAGGGTCTAAGTTGCATATCTTGGATTTATTTCTGGAAAAAGTATGCAGTCTCTCAACCACTTGCTGTTCATGTGCCAGTTGTCATATGGTCATCATACTTTTTCATTCTCTTCAATTGTTTGTGCTTGATTAAGACAGTATCCAGTTTCTTTCCTTCAGTGTAGTCTACTCTTTTTAAAAGGCCTCTTATGTCTTTGTGTTTTCCTGCTAACCAAATTCAGAGGGATTAAATTTCAGCATAAAAATTATCTATGTCAGCAGAGCGAGAGAACTAGCATTCTAAAACTCAACTAGTGTTCTCTAGGTGATGGGTGTCAGCCCTACAAGATCCCTATCAAGGAACAAGCTCTGCATGGGTGGACCTCATTGCGGGATTAGGGTCCAAAGCACTCAGCAGTTAACAGCGGGTTGATCTGTAAAACTGGGCTGCAAATCTCACAAGAGCAGGCTCTAGGAAAAGCAAATGTAGTCTAGTGGCCTGAGCGTTGGACAAGGAAACAGGATTTGCCATCCTACCTAGTCCTATGGCTCAGGCCAGATATTTTTTTTCCACTGACTTGAACACTGATTTGATTTCCACTAGTCTGCAGTACTCAATGCCACTGGAAGTAAAGCCCTTACAATGTATATATTCTTAGAGCCCTGAAGAGTATATCTCACTTTGCCTCAGTTTCCTCTTCAGTAAAATAGAGGTGGCACCTACCCACGTCATAGAATTCTTGCATTAGTGAAAGTCTGCAAAGTAATCTGAAGAGAAGATGACCAGTAGTGGAAAGAATATCTGGCTAACTGTGAAAGCCAAAGGCAGGTAGATGTGGAGTCCAGAAATGTACCATGCTCTGGAATACCAAAATCAACAGTAGAATAAAAAAAATAGATTAACCATATATAATAGACTTCATAATCATCTGCGAAATTAAACATATAGAGTGATCAGACATATTACTAAACAAAGGCAAAGAATTCTCAAATGCCCCTCTAGCAATTGCAAAATGTCAGGGAATGCAGGTGAGATGCTGTCATCCCACAAATTGTCTGATTGTATTATCTTAGTAGGGTTTTTGGCTTTGTAGGTTAATACAATACTGGCAATCAGATATCCTGGTTAGGATTGTTTACCAGGGTCAGGAAGCAATTTCTTCTTGTATAGGGTTGAACAGTTTGTCAGGTGCATTATTGTGTCTGGCAATTTCTATGTAACAGTTATTCATTAGGACTAATCTGGTAAATGAAATTACATTAACACCCTCTTCCCCTCTCATATGTAAGCTCAATGACCTGTGTTTGGAAATACTACTATAAGTGACAGCAGGAAAATACTTCTAGTACATCAATATAGAACCCATTAATACACACGGCATTACTAAAACCTAAATGCTGATGTATGAACCACTAATTTCTCACCAATCTAGTTTTGCATTTGCTCTCATTTAATTCACCAAACACACAGCTCCTGCCCCACGTTACAAGGATCCATGGGGTCTGCTAGACTGATTACTCATTCTAACATGTCTGCTACTGAATACACACAAAAATCCCCCTCTCTATTCCAAATGGGGCATAAATACTGGCAATAAATGAACCCATTCCCTGCATCATACTTCAATGTATTAGTCACTCTAATATTGTGGAGAGAACCGCATCCACCTCCCACTCCCAACTCAGTGGCTGTAACTAGTGCTTAGAAGCTCTAGTGCATTGTAAAGCAAATCCAGCACAGGGAAACTTGTTCATAATTCGTCCTTCTACCAGCATTTCTACAGAATCAGTCCCAGTGCCCCCCAAACAGTAATTTATGCTATCTGGCAACTGCCTATTCTGAATACCAAAGGGTGAACCAAATCAAATCTTATTTTTGAAGTCTATAATTTCTATATATTGATATAGAAAAGCCAAACGTTAGCTAAAGAAACTGCAAAACAAAGTCCCTGTTCATGTCATTGTCGGAGATGTAGGAAACTGGCACACCAGGTAGCTTTGCTGAAACATTGCCTGTGTTTAATCATCACCCTGCTTTAGTAGCAATAACTTTCCCATGCAAACCCAGACAAACCCCTCAAGCAGAGGTGTGTGTGTGTTTGTTTTTATCCCCCAAAGGGAGAAGTGCCAGAGATTCCTGAAGTCCACAAGGGACTTCACTATTTTTTTTACATGGAAGGCACTTAGATGCTATGGTGATGGACAGCAACATAAAACCTTGAGAGAGTTTTATTTTTAATAATACTCTGTGCTTCCATAATGACTTCTCCCTGAGGATCTCAGACTGCTTTCAGCGCAGTGATTATAAAGCCTCACCAATCTCTTGTGTGCAGAGGTGCTGGAACAATTTTTATAGTGGGGTTGCGGAGAGCCATTGAACCAAACTGTGACCACTGTGTATATAATGGAAAAACCACTTCAAGCCAGGGGGTGCAGAAGCACCACTAGTTTCCCCCATGCTTGTGGGGGAAGGTAAGCATTCTTACCTGCAGTTCAGAGTGGCAAGAAATGAATGCCCAAATGTTCTCACTTAAGTGTGTCAATTCCAATTTAGGCAGCTAAATAAGTAGTCTGAGTTATTGGCCACTTCTTTGGGTGCCTAGCTCAAGGCTCTCAAGTTTCAATATTTTGGCTTTAAATGCCTTGTACAAGATCACACAATAAATCAATTCCAGAGCGAGGAGTAGAGCTAGGAGTCCTGACTCATTTTCCTCTTTTACTAGTTAACAACACAGCTGCCCTCATTCAGCAGTTGCTCACGACTCTCTCATGCAATCCACATGAAAGTAGTTAAATACCCACCCATAGTTTTGAAACCAGTGAGGAAATTAATTCTAAGAGAAGCTGTGGTTTCTAAATGAAAATGTGCACATGGTAGGTTTAAATTGTGCAATTGACTACTTATGATGGGGGGATTTTCTATCCATCAAGAAAACAAAGTGAACACTGATTCTCCCTCTCTCCGCCGTGATGTAAGTCAATGGAGTTTCAATGGTGGAGCTGAGGGACAGAATTCCTTCTCATAAAAGCAGGTCTAAGGCACCTGAGTAGGTGATCCATGTCCACTGATTATAGTTGGACTCCCAGTATGCAGGGATTATGGCTAGTGGACCTCCACGTGGTGTTGGGGACTGATCCTTTCAGAGCTGAGCATCCCAGACAGGGAGTCTGGGTGGAGTGCTGTGAAGCTCTCGTTATGCACAGACACTGCCAGTTGGAACTGGATACAGATTCACACATAGCCTCTTGCAAGAACTTTAAGCACTAAAGTGATCACGGAATACCACATTACACACCCACTGCAGATGCAATAGCCTTGCTGCTGTCGTTCCTGTGGCCTGACCACAATCTACTTTATGCAGTCCACAGACACAGGCCATGTTGCAATACAGAATTTTCCATGAGCCTCAGGATTTAATCCTCAGTAATCAAGCCTAGAACTAGATAAATGCATACCTAGAAAAATGAGGACTAACCCTTCACCCCCTTCCAATTGATTAATTTCATTTTCAGTGTTCAAATGTAACTTTGCCTACTTTCCCTTTATGGGATCTCACATTCCAAATATGTTGCTATGTTGTGGCTAGGTACAACTGTGTGGGTTAGGGATACAGCTTCAGTCTTGATTCTGATCTAAATGCATAATAGGAAGGAGACTTTTTAAACACTATTTTTTAACCGTTGTTTTTCTGGGGCTCAGATTGGGAATGGCTTGTCGCAAACATGATCTTTCAAAAAAGTCTTTGCTCAGATAGTATCATAAAAATACCGTCTGTATTTTTGACGGTGCACACGAAGCTTGATTCATGTTAAGAGAATTCCAGAATAAAGTTAGATAAAACTACTTCCGTTGTTTTTGACAGAATGCTGCCTGTTTTTAAAGGCATGCTTTACTGCCCCATTGGGGCTCATCTATTTTAAAGCTTGGTGTCCTGATCCATTTGTCAGCTGTTCAGAGGTGTTCAGACCTGGTGCCAAACAGCTGAAAATGAGTGTTCAGCTTTTGCAGAAGCATGGAGGTTTACCAAACAGTCTTTCTTGTGTTTTTCTTGTAGTTAACTGTTCAGAGCTCAGCTTTCGCAGCAGTGACTTGACTTCCGCCACCAGTGTCCTCAGCATTTTGACACACATGCGGTAAGATCACAAAGGGAGCAGCAGATAATTTCAGTACATTCAAGTGGAGGACTTCATTACAACCAGAGTTCACAGACCTTATAGGGTAATATATTGCAGGCTCTAACTCTAATACTCTTCTGCATTCCACAGAACTCCCTTTGACTTCACGTGGGCCTTAGGCATTTGAGGGTGAAGCTCACCCCAGTACAGAGGACCAGCACAGTGCTGGGTGCACCACTTAGCTTAATTGGTACTTAAATGACTCTGAGGCTGGGTCTACACTACCCGCCTGAATCGGCGGGTAGAAATCGACCTCTCGGGGATCAATTTATGGGACATGACAATCAATCCCCGAATCGACGCTCTTACTCCACCAGTGGAGGTGGGAGTAAGCGCCGTCGATGGGAAGCCGCAGGGGTCGATTTTGCCGCCGTCCCTACAGCGGGGTAAGTCGGCTGCGATACGTCGAATTCAGCTACGCTATTGACGTAGTTGAATTTGCGTATCTTAAATCGACCCCACCCTGTAGTGTAGATGTAGCCTGAGTGAGCCAACAGCACTGGATTTCATCTAGAGTGAACTGGGAACCAGAACTGTGGATCTGATGGAGCTGAAACCTCTTTTCTCTGCGAGCGGCTGTATGTGAGAACAGAGTGAAAACACCCGTTGATTGGGTGCATAAATTCTCCATAGAGCTCATTAGGGGTGGGCTTAAAATCATTCTTGGGAATAAGGAATTCCTTTATTTCTTAGCAGAGGAGAACAGAGACCAGCATTTCCAAATGGCTGAGTTAGATGGGTTAATGGATAACCCAGCAATGAGGGAACCACATAAAAAGCCGCTGCTTCATTAACCCAACCTGGGTATAAATAGAAGAAAGTGTGTTTAGGACCTTGCCTTTGTGCTGGCTCATTAAACCTGAGGGTGCCTGTCAACATGAGAGTTGACTTGAAAGCTATCTTGTACTGAAAGTCTCTCTTGGATGTAATGGGTTGTAGGATTTAAACTGTTCTCCACTGGGAACTTGCTCCATCTCCCCACCCTCTTTGTGCTTGGAATGCCAAAAGCAATATGGATATCTGTTAGCAAGGTCTGACTTCCATGAAATAGACCTGATGAAAGGCAGATCATATAATTATATTCCTTCTGACCTGCTCCCTGCCACTCCCCACTTCCCCTTATTGACCGCAAAAGCCTCAATACCAATGAGACCATATCAAAATTCACCTCTGTCTAAAATGCATCGACACACTGGCATGTAGAGCTGGGAGAATGATTGATAGGTAGTAACACATTCTGTTAATTGTATCTTTTTTTTTTCTGATTGTGAATAATCTATGAGCAGGTGATGGGTTTCCTAAATCTATTCATTATCAAGAATTATTTGCTGGAAACTTTCTGCACATTTTTGGTCTGTAGTTAGTTTGGGAGTAGTATTCAGTATTCTAAACTGGAGCATTTTGGTTGGTTTTGATTGCATGCATGGTATGGGTCCCTACCCTAATTAGATTAACATAACACTTAATGCTTGTGCAGTGGTGGTGTTGTAGCTGTGTTGGTCTCAGGATATTAGAAATAAGGTGCATGAGGTAATATATTTTATTAGACCAATGCCTGGTGGAGAGAATGACAAGCTTTCCAGCTACACAGAGCTCTTCAGGTCTGGGAAATGTACTCAGAGTGTCACAGCTTAAATACCAGGTGGAACTGATTGTTTAGCATAAGCAGTTAACTCCCATTTCAAGGGACTATTGAAGGACTATTGACAATTAGCACTTCTCCAGTCATAGGAGGGGAGGAGGAAGACATGTCTACTCTGGCACTTCTATCGTTAAAACTATTGTCACTCAGGTGTGAAAAAACAACCCCCCTCAACGACAGAAGTTTTAACAATGAAAGCGCCACTGTGGACAGCGCTTCCTCAATGGGAGATGCTCTCCCATCGAAGCTACTGCCCCTCATTGGAAGTGATTTTATTTTGCTGCCAAGAGAGCTCTCTCCCAGTGATAAAGAGCGGCTACACAGCGCACCTTACAATGGTGCTGCTGCAGTCGCACAGCCATGCTGTTGTAAAGTGTACAGTGCAAACATAGCCTTAGGGGGTTATAGACTGTAGTAAAAAGCCATAAATCCAGAGTCTCTAATCAGTTCATGCCTTGTAGTGTCTAGGAAAGTTATTAATTTGCTCATTTTAGTAATGTGATTCTATCAATTCGGAATCAACAATTTCTATAATATGTGCTATTTCCTTGCATATTCTTGCCAATAAATTAATTCTTTCACATACTTTTGGAACATGAAGAGAGCGGTGATACAAACACAAAGTAAATTAATTTGTAAGACTCAGTTTAATATTATAAGTTTTTAAGTATTTGTGCTGCTTTAATGTGTTACAAATGGAATTCTACCCTCTTCTTTCATATGAACAAGTTTTCTGAGAACTGTTTTCCTTAAAGGGAACATTGTATCCTTCATTCTGAATTTAACAAGGCTTCTTACAATATTTTTTTTACATTAGATGCTACATCCTAATGAGGGTCACTTGTACAACCTTTTTGCATTCATACTAAATACTTGACACCATTTCTTTTCACTTCAGACTTGATGATTAGGTCCACAATATGCAATTACATTGCTGTCTTAACTAGCTGTTTTCCTCAAGGATCACATTGCAAATGAGCATTATGATGGTTGAAGAGTTTTTTTTCTGAAAAATAAAATGAACTATAACATACCCACAGATCTGAACTCTGTTTTTGTAACACAGCAGCATGACTGGAATATGAAATCACTGGAAACGGAATAAAAAACAAAAATGTAAAAATTCTGTCTGCTTGGATTTCTCTGAATATGTATTTTAGACCTGAGGGCCTGTTAATTCAAGTGAATCTTATTTTAAAGCCAGTTACACTGGAGCTGTTCTAATTCTATCAAAGTCACCATATATCTTACTATCTAAGAGCACGGCTACCCTTGCAGATGTAGAGTGCCGGGAGTTAAACCAGGCCTTGGAGACAGCAGCAGGAAAAGCGCTTCCGTGTGTTTACACTGTCAGTTGCAAGTGCAGTAGCATGGCCACATTAGCAGCACTTGCAACGCCACAGAGAGCAGTGCATTGTGGTAGCTATCCCAGTGTGCAAGTGGCTGTAGCATGCTTTTCAAATGGGGGGGGGGTGGAGTGTGACAGGGAGTGTGCTGTGTGTATGTGTGGGGAGAGACTGTGTTTTGGGGGGGCAGAGAGTCTGTCAGCATGCTGTCTTTTAAGTTCAGACAGCAGCAGGGGAAAACCCCAATATCAGCTTCTCCCCCCGCCACACACACATGCCTGCCTTGGCAGCACCAGCATTCCACAGCAATGGTTTGCTTTGTCCCCGAGCAGGTAAGTATGCCGGCTGTCAGAAATGTAGCTTTGAAAGGGGATATCCGCATTCCTGCAGCCGAGTTCAAAACAATGACAAGAGTGGCCACTTGACTTCAAGGGATTATGGGACGTTTCCGGAGGCCAACCACAGCGCAGTAATGTAACACGTCATCCACACTGACACCCAGGCATTTCAGCCAGGGCACAGCAAGCTCTATGCTTCTCGTGGAGGTGGATTACCAAGAGCGCTCTAGCTGCAGAGTCCAGGCGCTCTAAGTGCCTTGCCAATGTGGACACCTCAGGAGTTAGGGCGCCTGAGGCTGATTTAGTGTGCTCTAACTTGCAAGTATAGCCAAGGCCGGCTGGGGGTGGGGGGAATTGCACAGATGCTCAACACAAATCAGAGTACTATGGGAGCAAATACAATGCCAGCTTTCATGCTTGCTGGAGAACAATTCTAAAAGCAGGATGGGTGACTGGCTGTCAGTGAAATGGGAAGGTTCCTAGAAGAATTGAGTGGGAATGGAGCAGAGAGAACTGAGCTGCCTGAGGCACATGGAAAGAGAAGGGGCTAAACAAAGCAACAGAACTGAGCTGATAATCAGAAAGGAGGTGGAAGAAATTGTGTAATAGAACTGAGCTGCCATGCAGCTCAGAGGAAGGGCCTACTACATACCGACCAGGCAAGTGATACTTTAAGGCAGTGATGAAGTGTCCAGAATGAAGTGCTCTGAGTATGGCTAAACATAGGGCTAAACATCTGTGTGTGTTGCCTGTTTACATCCTTGAGCAAAGGTCAGTGGTGACTGAACATGTGTCTCACTGGAGGTGGAAGGTGTAATTTCCAACTCACGTAGACCACCTCATGCTAGGTCAATCACACCTAGTTTGCTAAAAATAGCAGTGTAGGAGCTGCAGTGGTGTGAGTGGTGGAAGAGGCTAGCTGCCCTGAATATGACACAAAGCTGGGGGGAGAGGTAGATAAGCTGGAGGATAGGGATAAGGTCCAGAGTGACCTAGACAAATTGGAGGATTGGGCCAAAAGAAATCTGCTGAGGTTCAACAAGGACAAGTGCAGAGTCCTGCACTTAAGAAGGAAGAATTCCATGCACTGCTACAGGCTGGGGACTGACTGGCTAAGCAGCAGTTCTGCAGAAAAGGACCTGGGGATTACAGTGGGTGAGAAGCTGGATATAAGCCAGCAGTGTGCCCTTGTTGCCAAGAAGACTAAGGGCATATTGGGCTGCATTAGAAGGAGCATTACCAGCATATCGAGGGAAGTGATTATTCCCCTCTTTGGCACTGGTGAAGCCACATCTGGAGTATTGTGTCTAGCTTTGGTCCCCCCACTACAGATAGTATGTGGACAAATTGGAAAGAGTCCAGCAAAATGATCAGTGGGCTGGGGCACATGACTTACGAGGAGAGACTGAGGGAACCGGGCTTTGTTTAGTCTGCAGAAGAGAAAAGTAAGGGGGAATTTGATAGCAGCCTTCAACTACCTGAAGGGGGGGTTTCAAACAGGATGGTGCTTGGTTGTTCTCAGTGGTGGCAGATGACAGAACAAGGAGCAATGGTCTTAAGTTGCAGTGGGGGAGGTCTAGGGTGGATATTAGGAAACACTATTTCACTAGGAGGGTGGTGAAACACTAGAATGGGTTACCTAGGGAGGTGATGAAGATGTATAGCCTCCTAATTTAGGATTCCTATCCCTCTAGGGAGGTGATGGAATCTCCATCTTTAGAGGTTTTTAAGGCCTGGCTTGACAAAGCCCTGGCTGGGATAATTTAGTTGGGGTTGGTCCTGCTTTGAGCAGGGGGTTGGACTAGATGACCTCCTGAGGTCTCTCTGTACCTAGGGTCTCAGATGGGTTTGTACTCAGGATGGTTAGCCTTTTCTGCTGCTCACACCACCGTGGCTACACTTCTATTTTTAGCATGCTAGTTCGATCAGAGTTAGCATGGGTATGTCTGTTCAAGTTAGAAATTATACCTTCTACCTCCAGTGTAGATATACCCAGAAGATAGGAGAGTTTGGATCTGAGCTTTTCAGCCATGTGTGGGTATTTCAAAGGCAGTTTTGTAGGAAAAGCGAGCAACAGTTTAGTTGTCCAACTAAGCCACAGTAGGCTGTGTAACAACTCCTAGAGCCATGCAAACTTTGCAATAGCTGCAGCAAGAAAAAGCTTGGAAGATTTAGGCCCAGAGTTCACAGGTAATTACTTTGTTGGAAAGACAAGCAATAATTTATTTCATAACCTAGCCACAGTAAGTTTTGCAGTGAAACAAACAGCAATTTATTACTTTCACTGGTGTTGCAAAAGACAATTTGAATTGAGGAGGGAGATGGTTTCTCACTATCCTATTGTAAAAGCCTAGCAACGGCACGCTTAGCTGCTGAAAGAGCCAGTTTAATTTGTAAATGAACCCCATACTAGTTATTTTAAACATATTTGCATAAAAACCTATGTACACACAGAGTTGGTAGGCTTAAAAGATTGAAAAATGTCTGGGGTGCACAACACCATCTTGTGTGTGTTTGCGCATGCAGGGGTTGGGGGAGGGGAGCAGGCTGATAAAAATAACCAGCAGAAGATAATGTGAAAAGCCCTGGGTCATGTGCATATAAAGCATATGAATAATATAAGAAATTTGAGAAATGTGTTCTCTGTAATGGAACTTTCCAGAATTCATGGAACTCCTACAGCCATGGATTCGGTGTAAGAAGGATGGTTTTGCTTAACTTGAAGAAAGCATGCGAAGCTTTCTGATGAAGGCAGCTCTCTTAAGTAGGTGTAAGACCTCTAGAATTGACATCCTGCATATTACAGAATTATAGAACCATGGGGTTAGAAGGGACCTTAAGTCACCTAGTCTAACCCCCTGCCAAGATGCAGGATTTCTTGTGTCTAAACCATCCAAGGCAGATGGTTATCCTGTCTCTCTTTGAAAATCTCCAGTGACTGCTCTACAGTTCATGTTCATAAATGCAGAAAATGCTGTACTATGTACACACTCTCCTATTCAATTGATTTGAGAAATTCATCATAGAGGGGCAAAAACTTGCTCTTTAACACTCAGACTCAAGTTCTCTTTAGTCACTTGGTATGCAAAGATTTTCAGCACTTGCAGGCCAAAAATGGCTTTAATGATGGATTAAACTATATTAACGCCCACAGAGTGAATTAGAGAGCCAATTGTAAAGTCTCTATGGGAAGAGTCTCAGAAACGTACAAAAAAGCTAGGTTTATTACTATGTTGGCTGACTGATTCAAAGACTAGTCTGTAGCTGAGTGAGACACTGTACATCTGCTTTGTGCGGGTTCTGCCCTCTTCTCTTTGTGGTGACTAGTAGTTTTGGAGTCTGGGACAGCAGTTACTGTTAGGGAATTAAAACAGCTGTAAGAGTTGTGGGGATCAAGGCAGAAGCACTGAAATCAGATCTGGTAGGCCTGAATGTGGGTGGAGCAGCGGTAATTATTGGCAGTTCATTAACAGGCAGACCAAGCTTAGACAAGACATTTCCCATGCTGCTGTTTTGCACGTTCTCAGCCAATCTTAGAATGGCTGTGGCCTTGATATTTTAACATATATCATTTCTTTGCTTTAACGTAAGGCCAAGTGGGAGACAGACCCACTGAAAAATGACAATTAGTTCAAAAGAGAACAAGCTGACCACAGAGAAATTCCTTCAGACAACCATAGCAGCCATTTCAGGATCACTCATCAGAATCAATTTGACTCATCTTGCAGGCCAATATGAACTTGAACAGCAATTGTAGAAGTCTCCTTTATTACAAGAAAATTTCTCCTTATGTTTTTATTTTTTTTATATATAATATATAAAAACAAGAAGGGAGTTAAACTTGGATGCCTGCAGGAGACTGGTTTGGGCCTTCTCATTTGGGTCTCCTCTTGCTCCCATTGAAGACTTAGGAGCTTTGTCACTGACTGCTTTGAAGCAATATCAGGCCCTTGATTTTCAGTGGGTCCCATCGCTGCAGTGAAGGCTAGGGATTAGGACCAGATTCCTTCAATGGATAGTGTGAAATTAAAATGTTTCTTGCCTCCTTCATCTTTGATTGATTGAGCATGCATGGAAGGTCTCCAGCTGGAAGATGCATGTATATTTAAAAGATGTAAACCTGTAAAGCCTGGCTTTGGGGAAATATTTATTCTGGTTTCCGATAATATGACCCTTGCCACTTGGCATGTGTTTAAACTGGGGATTTCCAAATGCAAATAAAAAGTCTGCTTTTAAAAAGAAAATGATCTGAAATAAATATTGCCCTCCCTCCCCCCCCCCACCCCACACACACACTTGGGAATGTGCTTCCAGCACAGTCAGCAACCAAGGCAAATGACCATCAATGTGAATCCACTTCAAAGTCACGCATACCAAAACGCTCTACTCCTCTCACTTTGGTGAGATCACAGTTCACAAGAAGGGCTCTAGAGTAAGTAGTGCATCGTCAGCAGCAGCAACCCCTCCCCACTGCCCCAAACCAAAGTTCGTTCTCGTGCAATTGTAGCTGGATCCTGCTCCCACTGAAGGAAAATAGCAAAACTTTGATTCAATTAAATGGAGCAGCAGCAGCAGCAAGACCTTAGTTGGGGAACAGCATGTTAAGAAACAGGAAACTCCTAATACAACAGCTGTTTTTTCTCATGGTGTTTCAGAAGTCAAGTGAAAGAGGAACTTTTACAGGAATTATGGAGTTAATGGTTTGTGGTCGGTCACACAGCACTGTAGGAATTTATTTCCTAAACAAAGAACAAGTAGCTGAGATTTTAGATCATTAGGACTCATTGTTCTGGTCTCTTTTGTTGTGGACTATAGTATTTTCAGAACAATCAATGTGGGGTCTTTTGCTCAACGGAAATGCCAGTCTCCTTTTAAACAGAAATAAAATGTAACCGTCTCATTTTAATTTGTGTAATATTCCCATTAGTTTCCACATCTATTGAAAGACCAGTAATTT
The DNA here is from genome assembly GCF_013100865.1 of Trachemys scripta elegans. NCBI lineage: Eukaryota > Metazoa > Chordata > Testudines > Emydidae > Trachemys > Trachemys scripta. The sequence continues at coordinate 96,943,929 of NC_048299.1, forward strand.
TTCCAAAGGCCAACAGTGCTCTTCAGTATGCCTCTCAATCAGAGATCTGACTGATATCTGTAATATGTTCATATAAAGCAGCATTAGTTTAAGGGAAAATCTTTTACGCTATTTATATAGACCAAGCGAAAGTCTGTTTCTAATTGTCTGTCTGTCTGTCCATAAAGATGGAACTACTATAATTTGGTCTAGGGTCATCAGGAAGGAGTTGATGTTGCTTACCATATAGTTTGGAAAAGAGTTACACATTTCATCTTTTTTTTTTCTTTAAGAAAGACCATTGATCTTCATTATGGGAGAAACACAGAGGGGTATAGCTTACCAGAAAGTAAAAGAAGAAAACCATTAATGTGTGAATAAATACAGCTGTGAAACATTTGTCTTTTCATTGTTTTGTTTTCCAATTGAATACCTGACCATGACCTCCTATAACAGGAACAAAGAAACTGTTGACCTCGAGAGAAATTTGTTTTCAGAAGACAAAGGTGTTCAAGTGATAACCTCTCAAATCTGGAATTTTACTTTTAAAGAGCTCAAGATGGCAGAAGCTTCTGCATCTTCAGTACATAATGCAAAGCCTGCTTCTTTGAACTAGCCTTCCCTTTATAATACCAGCTTTATAAAATAAATATAAGCCAGTTTCAGCTAACCTGAAGGAAGAGAGAGAAAATATATTTTATTTAGAATGAAAGCTCATTTAGGCAGGGACTGTCTTTATTTGTACCGGGCCTAGCATAATGGGCCCCTGCTCCTGTAATACAAATATTGTAGTATGAGTATTTCATAATTTTTGGAGGCTCCCAGATAGCCTGGTGATAAGTACCATATAAAACCCTAGGTAGTTATCTTGGTCCACTGTGAAATTTATAAAGATAAATGTCTAAAAGGTTTCATTGACCTGCTGAACACTTTTTTTTACTTAATTTTGATTGTAGGAGTAATATATTACACAATTAACTATCCCACAGCACGTGTAACTTTCAGCCCGCCATTTGTTGTCTGTGTGAATAAAGTATCTTGGTCAACGCCACTTGTTTCAATCCCTGAATACAATTGGAAGAACTCCACTGGAAGCAAATGAAACTGTAGCTCTGAGTAAAGTTCAAAAATATTTGTTCATGTTTGGTCACAAATGAAGCAAAACCGTGGTCAAAAAATGAAGCATTACTGTCTTCCAAATGTGACGTGCCGATGCGAGACTTGTTTTTCCTTAAGGCAACTTTTGATATTGCTTATCTAATCTTGAAATTAAGGCTTATTATTTGCATACATACTCCCATAGGCACTGGGCTTAATGGGTTTTTTTCCATGGAAAAATTTTTTCAGGGCAAGATTTTAAGTATAGACTAGTAATTTTGGGTATCTCAGATTTAGGGTACCCAACCTGAGACATCTTAGAGGCCTGATTTTTCAGAAAGTGCTGACTATCTACTCTCCTGAAAAATTGACTACAAAAAAATTAAACCAGTATCTCCTTTCCCATCATAACCAAATGTTGAAACTCAAGTCAGTGTTTTATTTGTTGAATGAAGATATTGCATTACAACAAGTTTTATAACTGGTGTTAGGGTCTATCTCTAGCCTCACTTGCCCTCACAACACAATCCTCCCCTTCTCTCTCACAGACTTTGAAGCTGATGCTGGCCTGTTTCACAGAAATATTGTATAGCACCACTAACTTGGAAATTCACCTACTTAGCTTGCACGTGGCCCTGAGGCTATGACCCAGGGCACACTGGAGGGATTATATCTCCCGGTTGGCCTGAGAACATTGTGGAATCCTTCAGGAGGAGCTGGAATGTGTTGTGGAGGAAAGGGAGGACTGGTCCTCCCTACTCTCTGTGCTGCTGCCATGACCCTAACCAGGAAAAGCAGTATAAAGGAAAAAAGATGGCTTCCACACTTAGACTCAGAAGCTTATAAGTGATGTATGTCATGTATCAAAGGGCAGGGTCGAGTCCTTTATAATGAATTGTGATAGCTGTCAGTGAGGGCAGAGCAGATTATCCATATATTTTGCTGTTGCTATATATAGGAAATACACTTTAGCTGTGACAATATTTCTGCTTTTGTAGGCTGATCATTTCTCTTTCATTTTGACAGCTAATGGTTACAAATGTGCAACACCAGAAATTAGTCATGTAACATCATAAAATAGGGTCACTGATCTGAAATTTAATAGAATCATAGAAAATCAGGATTGAAAGAGACCTCAGGAGGTCATCTAGTCCAACCCCCCGCTCAAAGCAGGATCAACCCCAACTCAATCATCCAGCCAGGGCTTTGTCAAGCCAGGCCTTAAAAACCTCTAAAAATGGAGATTCCACCACCTCTCTAGGTAACCCATTCCAGTGCTTCACCACCCTCCTAGTAAAATAGTTTTTCCTAATATCCAACCTAGACCTCCCCCACTGCAACTTGAAACCATTGCTCCTTGTTCTGTCATCTGCCACCACTGAGAACAGTCTACTTCCATCCTCTTTAGAACTCTCCCTTCAGGTAGTTCTAGGCTTCTATCAAATCCCCACTCACTCTTCTCTTCTGCAGACAAAATAAGCCAAGTTCCCTCAGCCTCTCCTCATAAGTCATGTGCCCCAGCCCTAATAATTTTCATTGCCCTCCACTGGACTCTCTCCAATTTGTCCACATCCTTTCTGTAGTGGGGAGCCCAAAACTGGATGCAGTACTCCAGATGTGGCCTCCTCAGTGCCGAATAGAGGGGAATAATCACTTCCCTGGATCTGCTGGCAATGCTCCTACTAATGTAGCCCAATATGCCATTAGCCTTCGTGGCAACAAGGGCACGCTGACTCATATCCAGCTTCTCGTCCACTGTAATCCCCAGGTCCTTTTCTGCAGAACTGCCACTTAGCCAGTTGGTCCCCATCCTGTAGCAGTGCATGGGATTCTTCCGTCCAAAGTGCAGGACTCTGCACTTGTCCTTGTTGAATCTTGTCAGATTTCTTTTGGCCCAATCCTCCAATTTGTCTAGGTTACTCTGGATCCTATCCCTACCCTCCAGCTTATCTACCTCTTCCCCTGCCCTCCCCCCCCCCAGCTTAGTGTCCTCCACAAACTTGCTGAAGGGGCAATCCATCCCATCATCCAGATCATTAATGAAGACGTTGAACAAAACCAGCGCCAGGACAGATCCCTGGGGCACTCCACTTGATAACTGCTGCCAACTAGACATGGAGCTGTTGATCACTACCCGGTGAGCCCGACGATCTAGGTAGCTTTCTATCCACCTTATAGTCCATTTATCCAATCCATACTTTTTAAACTTGCTGTATCAAGAGACTGTATCAAAATCTTTGCTAAAGTCAAGATATATCATGTCCACCACTTTCCCCATATCCACAGAGCCAGTTATCTCATCATAGAAGGCAATCAGGTTGGTCAGTCATGACTTCCTCTTGGTATATCCATGTTGACTGTTCCTGATCACCTTCCTCTCCTCCAAGTGCTTTGAAATGGATTCCTTGAGGACCTGCTCCATGATTTTTCCAGAGACTGAGGTGAGACTGACCAGTCTGTAGTTCCCAGGATTCTCCTTCTTCCCTTTTTAAAAGATGGGCACTATATTTGCCTTTTTCTAATTGTCTGGGACCTTTCCCCGATAACCACGAGTTTGCAGAGCCATTGGCCATTATCTCTGAAATCACATCAGCCAACTCCCTCAGCACCCTGGGATGCATTAGATCCAGACCTATGGACTTGTGATGTGCTTTTCCAAATAGTCCTTAACCTGTTTTCACCACTGAGGGCTACTCATCTCCTCCCCATACTGTGGTGCCCAGTGCAGCAGTCTGGGAGCTGACCTTGTCTGTAAAGACCAAGGCAAAAAAAGCATTGAGTACTTCAGCTTTTTCCACATTCTCTGTCACTAGGTTGCCTCCCCCATTCAGGAAGGGTCCCACACTTTCCCTGACTATCTTCTTGTTGCTAACATACCTGTAGAAATCCTTCTTGTTATGCTTCACATCCCTTACTAGCTGCAGCTCCGATTGTGCTTTGGCCTTCCTGATTACATCCCTACATGCTCGAGCAATATTTTTATACTCCTCCCTAGTCATCTGTCCAAGTTTCCATTTCTTGCAAGCTTCCTTTTTGTGTTTAAACTCATGAAGATTTCTTGGTTAAGCTAAGCTGGTCACTGGCCATATTTGCTATTCTTTCTGCACATCGGGATGGTTTGTTCCTGCACCCTCAATAAGGCTTCTTTAAAATACAGCCAGCTCTCCTGGACTCTTTCCCCCCTCATATTAGCCTCCCAGGGGGTCCCGCCCATCAGTTCCCTGAGGGAGTCAGTCTGATTTTCTGAAGTCCAGGGTCCGTATTCTGCTGTCCTTCTTTCTTCCTTTTGTCAGGATCCTGAACTCTATCCTCTCATGGTTACTGCTGCCCAGGTTGCCACCCACTTCTGCTTCCCCTACCAATTTTTCTCTGCTTGTGAGCAGCAGGTCAAGAGGAGCACGGCGCCTAATTGGTTCCTCCAGCACTTGCACCAGGAAGTTGTCCCCAACACTCTCCAAAAACTTCTTGGATTGTCTGCACTACTGTATTGTTCTCCCAGCAGATGTCAGGGTGATTCAAGTCCCCCATGAGAACCAGGGCCTGCGATCTGGAAACTTCTGTTAGTTGTCCGAAGAAAGCCTCATCTACCTCATCCTCCTGGTCTAGTGGTTTATAGCAGATGCCCACCAAGACATCACTCTTGTTGCTCTCGCCTCTAAACGTAACCCAAAGACTCTCAACAGGCTTTTCTCCAGTTTCATATTCGAGCTCTGAGCAATCATACTGCTCTCTTACATACAGTGCAACTCCTCCACCTTTTCTCCCCTGCCTGTCCTTCCTGAACAGTTTATACCCATCCATGATAGTGCTCCAGTCATGTGAGTTACCCCATCAAGTCTCTGTTATTCCAATCACATCATAGTTCCTTGGCTGTGCCAGGACTTCCAATTCTTCCTGCTTGTTTCCCAGACTTCTTGCATTCATGTACAGGCACCTCAGATAACTATCCGATTGCCCTACTTTCTCAGTATGAATCAGAAGGCCTCCTCCTTGTGTTTCCTCCCGGTATCCCACTTTACCTCCAGGCTTAGATTACCATCCCCTGGTGAACCTAGTTTAAAGCCCTCCTCACTAGGTTAGCAAGCCTATCTGCAAAGATGCTCTTCCCTCTTTTTGTTAGGTGGATTCCATCTCTTCTTAGCAATCCTTTTTTCCTGGAACAACATCCCATGGTAGAAGAATCCAAAGCTCTCTCTCAGACACCACCTGTGTAGCCATGCATTTACCTCCACAATTCGATGGTCCCTACCTAGGCTTCTTCCTTCATGCTGAGTAAGCAGCAAGACACAACATGGTAAAGATGTTAGATGGGAGAAGATGTATTAAAATAAGTAGGTTTATTAGCATTATAATGGAGAATTGTGAGGGAGAATCCTGTAGAAGTTAGAGCAGGAGACCAGTGACAAGGACTCCTGGGTTCTATTACTATTGCTGCCACTCACTCAGTTGGTGCTCATGGAAAAATCCACTTAACTTCCATGGGCTTAAACCTGTAAAATGGTTATATTAATACTTACCTCACTGCGGGGTTGTGAAGCATAATTAATTGTTTGCAAAATATTTTGAGAGAGATTTAAATGAAAGGTGCATGGATATTTAAAGTACAATTATGTTTGGTTACCATCCTATAGCAATACACAAGTGTAGAGCTGTATCTCATTTGTGAATATTGCTGTAGGGAGGACCTGACATCTCATTTCCCGAATCATTGGATAGAACAAATCTGGGGATGGTGGAGGAACAAAACAGCAGCATAGGCCTCATTGTAGCTAGAGGTTTATTTAGGACTAGAAAATGTCTGAATCTCCTTTCTCCTTTCCTATGAGCATGACTCTTGTGGAACCTGAGTATGCCTCAAAGTTGCTTCAGCCTTTCACAACTTTATTCTAATGGCAGTAATGGTAATGTTCTGTTTTCCTGTTCTTAGCCTATAAGTTAACAAGAAACATGTTGTCCTTCATGCTTCATCGCTGTTATGTTCTGTCCTTCTCCAGTCTGATATTGACAGCAGAGACTCATATTTCTCCCTGTCTCTTGCTATTGGCACTAACACGCTCACACTTTTGCTTTGCCTGGTTAGCATTACTTAAAATGTGAACATCTGGATTACATAAATCAAAAACATCGAGCAAGTCTTACAGAAACTAAATGACATTTAACCAGAACTTTGCAATTCATCTACATTTTCTAAACGTATGTGGAAAATCCTGGCATCTGTTTTACATTTAGTACATAACCCTGACATGGAATTATACATCACATTCTTTTGTCTTGAAGCTATATGTAACGTGCTGAAAATTTAAACGTCAACCTAGGTTTAGTATTTACTGATACAAATTCAACTTGCTCATCTATCCAATTCCAATCTTTCTGTGACTAATTTGAAATTAATCATGCATTCCACCTGTCTATTGAGCCTCAAATTTCCTAATTACTACTGATTGAAAATCCATAGAAATACATTATAGAACTAGTTTTTCAGTTAATCATTCTATTTTCTGAAATATTCAGATAGGGGTCTTTGAGTTAAATTCCCTAAAATTGTATCTTTATTTTGTTTCAGATGTATTATGGATATAATTATAGTGGGAACAACCATGATTGCTATAGTTCAGACTGTATAAAACTTTCTATTCTAAACCCCTATTTTCAGTCACTCATCTCTGACATTTCAGACTGAATTTGTATTGATTTGGTCTCCACCCAAAGGTTAAGTAAAACAAATTCAGCTATTTCTAACTAAAGGTAGAATTAAAAAAAAAAAAAAAAGAACTTCTCCCTTCACAAAAAACAATATGACCTCATGAACACCTGTCAAATGGAAATGGCTGGGGGAGGGAGGTAAAAAGTTGAACATCAGTATGAGAATAGTCCTCATTGATTAAAAATGCCTTTAAGTACCCATATATTCAAAAATCCTGAGTGAGACCTCCAAAATCATGAGATTGGCTTCAGATTTACATAAATAATCTTGGATTCTTTATAAGCCTTCTGCTTTCTAAGACTTTTTAAGTTTCATTCAATTTACATTTTCATGGTAATTTTTCCCTAAGAGATAAAAACTTCTAAAATGAAAGCTAAGACTCTCATATAATCCCTTGCCTCCAGTAGCTGGGGCTTTAAGAAAAATAATAAATATTGTGAGATCTGAAATAATCATGAGTTGGCAATACTGTAAATACCATAGTTTGGTTTTGATTTGACCAATTAGATTCCTCCTCATGTGCTGTGCATTCATTCTACACTTTGCACAGTGTTTTTTCACTAAGGTTGTAGAGTGCCATGATGTATAGTTCTTATTAAAATATGCTTTGTGGGTTTCAGATATTCCTAATTTTCCTACATTTCCGGTGATAAACTATGTGCAATTCAGCAAGTTCAGTATTACTACGGAATGCTCATGGGTGGCATAGTGGTAACTTACAAACACAGTCTCTGGCTTGGGTACTATAATGGAGAGCTTCATATGTTTACTGTTTCTTATGGATTCACTTTTTTAATGTTTGTGCTGCATTTAGTATCATATTCAAGGACAGAACTCCAACTCACTGATTTCTTCCTTCACCGCCCCCCCATATTTAAGCCATAAAAATGTATTTTGTTAGTAGCCTTCATAATAGAAATGCAACTGTCTCAACTGTTTAATGAAACACCTCCCGAAAGAACACATTTTTCAGGCATGAAAAAGCCTAGAGAATTAACAACTGTGAATAATATGCCCCTCACTAAACTCATCAGTGTCAGTATTTCAGTTTCTAATGTTTCCTGATCTAGTCACAGATTTTTCCCTTTTGCGATTGTGTATGTCAGCAGCAGTTGACTTTTTAACTGCTTAAAAAGAAACATATCATCATGGGTTTACGTGGTGGCGTTGTCTTTTAATGTATGTATTAGAGCTGGTTAGAAAAATGTTTTAATTTGTTTTTCTGCGGAAAACTGTGACTTTTTGGCAAATCAAAACTTCCAGCTGAAAACTTTGACTTTAGAAATGCTGTTGTGGTGCCTCATGCCTTTATTTTTCTCTGTGGGCTGGGCTGGGCTCCCTGGCTGGACTACATCTCCCAGGGTGGACTACAGTTTTCCCTCTTGCAGAACTACTGTGGTGCAACATGTTTGAGGCCATGACGGGAGATGACATCTTGCTTGGGGACATGAGACACCCAAGCTACAAATTCTACAAGACACTGTGGTGGTATTTCTGAATTGAAACTCTGTTTTTTAGGCACTGTTTTTTATGAGAAGCCAAAATTTTCCATGGAAAGCAAACTTAAAAAAAAAAAAAATTACAAAATCCAATTTTCTATCAAAGCAGTTTTAACAGAATTTTTTTTACCAGACTTCATAAATATCCCTGGTTAAGTCAGCAGAAGCATCTGAAAAAATATTTGTACTTCTTTTTTCTGTAAGGGATCAATTTCATATCAAATCTCAAATACTGTTTTCAAGGAGAAAGAGGATTTTGTTTGTACCCCAGACAGGATTGTGAGGATGATTTTTGCACCATTAGAGATGCCTCCATTCAGCTGAGACATTAGATTGAAGTCCCTCTTGCTCAGTGGGAATTTCACTAACTCCAGTGAGAAGGAGATCAGGTCCACTGTTCACTGATGTATGTGAGCTGTTACAGTGTGTTGGATCAGATAGTCACTATGCTCTCAGGACCAAATTTCACACTGTTTGATGACCTGTCTAATCTCACTGAAGTTAATTTGTTTGCATAGGGCAGTGGTTCTTGACCAAGGGTACATGTACTCCTAGGAGTACATAGAGGTTTTCCAGGCAGTACCATCAACTCGTATAGATATTTGCTTAGTTCAGGGTTTCTCAACCTGGGGGTCATGACCCCTAGGGGTTTTGCGGGAGGGGTTTACGGGAGTCGCAAGTCCAGCGTAAGTGTCCCCCCACTAGCTCCAGTGCCCCCACCCCAGTCTCTCTCCCTATTAGCCCTTCTGAACCCCAGTCTGTGACCCCCATGTGCCCCAATCTCTGTCCCCCCATATTCTCTGCCTCCTCACCTAGCCCCTTGGGCACGGTGCTGTGAGGAATGCAGCCTCTGTCTCCTCTCTCTCCTCTGCTGGCTGCTTTGGCCTATGGGCCAGCTGTCCTCTCTTCTGGCACCACATCAGCCCTGGTGAGCAAAATGTGTAATTGCAGCATGACCCTTCTCATGGCTTCCCTTCGCCTCTCTATCAGAATCAATTATTTTGAGAGTTTAAAAAAAAATCTGCGGGAGATATTAATTCTGCACTTGCGCAGCAGTGCAGAATTTCCCCAAGAGTAATTGTTAGGTTGACTTCTGTCTGTAAAAGGCTGGCTGTAGTAGACCTCACTGTGATTAACTACATGAAAGACTAAGGGAGCCCAGCATGATTTGCTGTTCATTGTGTGCCTATGGTAGAAAACTAACTGGATTAACGCTGTTATTTTTATCTACAAAAGAAAGGTGACAAAATAAACTTAAGATAGTCTTGCAGTATCTCATCAACTCATTGGAAAACTGTACAACATTTAATTTGAGCAAAAGAATATGCAGGAACTCAGTCAGGATCTCCTACAAATAGACTTTCCCTTTCTGAAAAAAATGCATATGGTATTCATCAACTGTACAATTTGCTTTCAACTTACTGGAGATGCTTAGGACTTCACATGAAGTATTTGGGAAGCTACCCGAGAAAGATGATTCACGCTTCTCCAAAACTCATAAAAAAACGATCCCTTACCTTGTACTTACAGAATGGTATCCCAGTCATTTACAAATTTATTCTTACATATGTTAAGGCTTTGGGAACAAATGGCATGAATTTGAGCTAAGAAGAATCATCGAAGATTAGGGTTGGAAGAGACCTCAGGAGGTCATCTAGTCCAACCCCCTGCTCAAAGCAGGACCAACCCCAAATAAATCACCCCAGCCAGGGCTTTGTCAAGCTAGGCCTTAAAACCTCTACGGATGGAGGTTCCACCACTTCCCTAGGTAACCCATTCCAGTGCTTCACCACCCTTCTAGTGAAATAGTTTTTTCCTAATATCTAACCTAGACCTCCCCCACTGCAATTTGAGACCATTGTGCCTTGTTCCGTCATCTGCCACACTGAGAACAGCCTAGCTCCATTCTCTTTGGAACCCTTCTTCAGATAGTTGAAGGCTGCGATCAAATTCCCCCTCACTCTTCTCTTCTGCAGATAAAATAAGCCCAGTTCCCTCAGCCTCTCCTCATAAGTCATGTGCCCCAGCCCCCGAATAATTTTCGTTGTCCTCTGCTGGACACTCTCCAATTTGTCCACATGCTTTCTATAGTGATGCAGTACTCCAGATGTAGCCTCACCAGTGCCAAATAGAGGGGAATAATCATTTCCCTTGATCTGCTGGCACTGCTCCTACTAATGCAGCCTAATATGCCATTAGCCTTCTTGGCAACAAGGGCACACTTCATATCCATATGACTCATATCCAGCTTCTCATCCACTGTAATCCCCAGATTCTTTTCTGCAGAACTGCTGCTTAGCCAGTTGGTCCCCAGCCTGTAGCAGTGCATGGGAATCTTCTGTCCTAAGTGCATGACTCTTTACTTGTCCTTGTTGAACCTCATCAGATTTCTCTTAGCCCAATCCTCCCATTTTTCTAGGACACTCTGGACCCTATCCCTACACTCCAGTGTACCTACCTCTCCCCCCATCTTAGTGTCATCCGTGAACTTACTGAGGGTGCAATCCATCTCATCATCCAGATCATTACTAATTGAATACCTGTTTGATTTCCTACAAGGCCTCAAATTTGTATCAAAGCTAAACACAAGCCAGGTATGACTGTTCTAAAAAGTTCTTGACTTCCAAAGGTGGGCCTCATGCTCATTCCCTCTGCCAACCCTTCTGTTCTCTAGTGGAGCCTTTTTCCTGTATTTTTTATTTTTAAATATTGCATATCATTATAGTGAAAGGACATTGGCTTCTTTCAGTTAATGATATAGCCACAGGCCAAGAGCTGCATAATCAATGGCAGGGCAAGCATTCCCACAATGCTTCACCAACATGCCTTAACACGGATATGCAGGGCTCACCTCTGAGCATGAAAAGTAGTTTAGTCTTTGTGCCCATTCAATTCTTGCCCTGACTGCTGAGACTGACAACTAGAGGTAACTGTGGTGGTGGCGGCTAGTGGCCTGGGGATACTTGTCTGCAGAGAATTGGGCAGAAACAAGCTCCTTTCATACAGGACACAGAACAATCATCCGATAATAGCTTCTTTGGCACTATTAAGCTGGGTGAACAATGCAAAAACGTTTGTATTCTGCCAAATCGTTAGGGGCTGGCTCCAAAGCCCATTGAAAACAGTGGGGATCTTTTCATTGGCTTCAAGGGACTTTGGCACTGATGTGTCTTGCTCTTTTATACAATAAACAAATGTGGAAACCACACAGACTCCAAATGTGTCTACTAAATTTTATAGACGCATGCAAGGCCTACCTCTGTATATACTGCTGCTCTGATTGGTTTCTTGTGGGTTCAAAAACGTAGAATATGGTGAGCACCACCAGAGAGGTCATCAAATATTTAATTATATACTGCCTTATTCCTATGTATTGGGGGAGTGTTTCAAAGGCAGTTAGGCACCAAAGCCCCTTTGGTGCATAACTGTAATTTGTGTGTTGGAATATCTTCCCCCCTCTGTCCTTAACTTCTATGTGCCTCAGCTTACTTAATAGTAAAGTAGGGATAATACTTTCCTACCTACCAGGGAGTAGGGCTTATTCATTTGAAGTTTTAGCTGGAAAGTACTAGTGATAACTCTTTCAGGAGTTCAGAATTCTGAATTTGGGTCCTCTAATAAATAAAAAGTTTTCTAATTCACATGCAGTGCAGAGTTTGAGAAGTTTCTTCATTTAAAAAAAAATATGCTGAATTTTAGAAAAATAATAATGCAAGACTAGCATAAAAAAGGAACACAATTCAAAAGTGGAACAACTCACTAAAATAACACCGCCAAATAAAAGTTTAATCATCCTATTTTGCTTTCAGTTACTCTTATGCAGGCCCTTTTGGTTTTGGTGGTGTTACTTCATTGTAAACAAGGGCAAATTTTTGAGGAAGCCGCCTTGATTCATAGGTTAAGTTGTTTCTTATTTCTGTATCATGGTTCTGCAGATGTTGGAAAAACTTGCTTTATGTCAAAAGGTGTAAGACCTTTGGAATGTACTGCGAACCTGTGTAATTTCATACGCGTTAAAATAATTTTTTAAAATGTCCTGCTGTAGATTCAAGAAACAGGTGCTCTTGAGATAAAGACTGCTTGTTCATGTGATCTTAAAGCTAACACATCTGTCAAAAACACACATTAGATTAGATTCTCAGCTGGTCTAAATTCATGTAGCTCCATTTAAATTGGTTTAAACAAGGATGAAATCTTGGACTCCAACTGGAATCTGAGAATCTTTCCCATTGACCAGGATTTCAACCCAGGTGTTTAATGAGCCCTGTGCAATATGGTAGTGTGGATAAGAAATATGTCAGATACCTTGATGATGGGTGCCCTACAAATGTCTGCAATAAACAATGAATGAAATAGTCTGAACACTGAAAGTGAATTAAATATGGCTAAGTTTTGCATCACATCTTTTTATGGAAAAATAATTTCAAAGGCTGCAGCTGTCTTTTTTTTCCCCTTTAACTGAGAGCAGTTAGCCTTCAGTGGCACAGGAAATAGTGGAGATGCAGCTGATGTCTCTTTTTTTCCTATATCTGCACAGCTGCAAAAATGCTTTAACAATATGTTAACACAGGAATTGATTTGGATCAGATCATGAAATGGTGTAAACTGGCATAAATCCAATGATTTCTGTCAAACTCCCGTGACTCCCTCCACCTGAGGATCTGGCCCTTAACAAATATTCAGTGGAGCAGAGCCATGAACTAACCTCCCAGGTGAATATCCTAATTGTCAGGCTACAGATTCATATTGTCTGTATTGCCCAAAAACTATTCAAGTATGTCCATTAAATTGGAATATTTTCACGAGGGAGACTATCAGACTCACCCCAGAACAGCCCATTGGTTTAGGAGGTGGGAGACCCATGTTGAAATTCCTGCTCCACATCAGGTCGAAAAGAGAAGTTGAATCTGTGTTTCCCACCATTAGGGTGCCCTAACAACTGGACTAAGGATTATAAGAAGAGCATCCTTCCCATGTGCTTCCTTCTTCTCTGTTTTGTGAATCTAACCCTGTAAAAATGCCCAGAAACAATGTTTTTGTTTAACCAGAAGCAGACATGATTGCTGAAATTTCAGCATATTTTGGTTTCAGTTCTACCTGAATGGATTTTCATTTATTTTTTGTTCAGAACTACCAGTGAGCTCAGCTCTGCTCCTAACTTACACTGGTATTAATGTGAGGAGAATCAAGCCCATAGTTCTAGTCTTATTTTAAAGAACCGCTCTTGGTTTTTGGGCATTGGTACTGTGACCTTAACTAGGGCAGTGACTGTTGCAAAAGACCAATTGTTGTACATGTAATTTTCACTTTCTTACAGTTGAAAGATTTTCTATAGGGTTTGTCTTTTGTTAACTGGACTCTTTTTAATGTTAAGTCCTTAAAATTGGATGAACTTCTAAAATTCAGCATGTATATAAATTGTAGAGAGCTGTGTATCATTGTTCACCAGATAGTGAAGATAAGTAGAGAATCTAATATATGGAGGAAAGGGTAGCAGTGGCACCTAAAATTTAAATTGAGATAAATTCTCGCCTTTGTTTGCTTAGCTGTTAAAAGTAGAGATGGGCCTGATCTGAAAAGATTGCAGGATTTGAACCAATGACATAAAAGGGACAAAGTCTGTAAGAACTGTATGTATCTGAGGGCAGAGTGTAGCTAAGATAGTGATCTAAACATCCATGGAGAAATGGGAATCTGGATGTTTATTGCCCAACAGGTTCCAAATATTGGGGGAATCTGGAAGAAGTATACAGATTTCATAACTGGTTCCTATCTTTAGCATAGGCTGAACCAGGGGCAGCTCTAGCTTTTTTGCCACCCCAAGCATGGCAGGCAGGCTGCGGAAGGTCTCCGGTCCCGTGGATTCGGTGGCATGCCTGCGGGATGTCCGCCAGTCCTGAGGCTCTGGTGTACCCACCGCCGAATTGCCGCCGAATCCGCGGGACCTCCCGCAGGCATGCCGCTGAAGGCTGCCTGACTGCCGCCCTCGCAGGCACTAGTAGGGCGCCCCCCCGCGGCTTGCCGCCCCAGGCACGCACTTGGAGTGCTGGTGCCTGGAGCCGCCGCTGGGCTGAACTAAATATTTGTATCTGAGCTTTGACATGGAGTAAGTTTAAAAGACCTGCATATGAATTTTGAGGCCTAGACACAACTCTTTTTTCTCCAGTAACCTGATCACTTATGTGAACATCAAGAGGGGAACATCACACAAACATTACAGATATGCTTAGGAGGGAAAGACAAAGCACACTGCATAGAAATTTGGTGTCTCACACAGCACAAAAAATAAAATAAATAAAATGCAGGAGTGAGCCACTAAGACATTCTTCTCTCATCTCATTTGTAGATGAGAGGTAAGAGACACAGATCAATTGATTTGAAAGAAGACACTTAGGAGTTGGAACTGAAGCAGTGGCAACTTGCCTACTTAAAGAAATAGAGCGAGGGCAAGAAATACCACCTTGTAGATTGGAAGGAGAAACAAACAATTAATAGAAACGCATATAACTGAAGCTTAAAAATATACGCAGCCTTCTAGCAGAGCTGACCACTGCTACACCAGCCGGTGCCACCAGCAAAACAAAAACAAAGCTGTAAATTAGGAAATAAAGTCGTAATAAGAAAGTTGGATTCCTTCCTTTTTTCATGGGGAAATACAAAACAGATAATATTATCTCTGTGGCTTTCACACATTTCTAGCACCAAAATTACCAAGCTCTCTTTACATTTTTGCATGGTTCTGATCAAAACAGGAGGTACTGAACCACTACAAGAAAAGCCTTTTCTGGTTGGATCTAGAAGCAGACGTGTCAGAAATATCACCAGTGAAAAGAAATGGTACTTACAAGATTTTGGGCCCAGTTTTACAGAATCAGTTTGGGATATGCATTTGGAATCATTTTGGATGCTTATCTATATCAAAATATTTGGAGCAGCACCAGTCTCTGATGTACCCATCAGAGGGATGAACTGTACTTAGTAATATTCTTGACCCCATGCAGAGAATGGCATGAGCATTAGTTAGGATGGAATCATGGGGGAGCCTGCACTTTCTTAATGCTCATTTCTCACACATGCCTAGATTCTTAACCATAAATTTTTTTTTTTTTAAACAATGTTTTATATTTTGGCCTCCATCCCCATCTAGTGTTTCTAATTGTTAGTAACAAGATTAGTCATCTATATTATCTCATTAATAGAGCCAGGCAAAATTTTTCATTCGGAACATTTTTTGGTGAAAAGTGCAGACTTGGCAACACCAAAACTGTTTTGCAAATCTGTTAGTTTCACCAAAGTGTGTGTGTGTGTTTGGTGGGGCGGGGGGATTCTGAACAATCAAAATGGTTCATTCTGATCTCTTTGAATGAAACATGTTTTTGGAGGGGCTGGGTTCAAAATGACTGTTTAGCAATTCCTTCCATTTTATGTTTAGACCTTAAACCTTTAAATCCTCAAAATTTAACCGAAATGTCTCATTTTTGGGGTCGAATGAAACTTTTCATATGACCCAATTTTTTTAAACTTTCTAATTCACTGAATTTTGAAAAACAAAAATTCAGATCAAACTGAAATGAAATTTTCAGAACTGCCAGTGAACTAAAAAAATCAATTATTTGCACAGTTGTAGTCATCATTTTTTACTCACTTATCTAATAAAGCTTTCTGTTCTTGTGTTACTTTCTTCTGGTAAGAGTTGTATGTTCATTTTTATGAACATCAGTCTCTGGACTTTAGTGGCAAATAAATAAATACTTTACTCAGTTGTTGGCCCTAGCTACTGAAGTGGCTGTAATATCTCTAGTACTGGAATGAGCTTTAAGTAAGGCCGTTTATGACTTCAGACTTTCACATGTTGTGATGCAATTGGCCTCTCTGGCAATTCACTACATTCTGCATACTTTCATTGGTCCAATACCACCACGTAAGGTGCTGACCTTAAGTATTTTGGTGTCCCTCTCCCACATCAAAGGGGAAAATAGTTATAAACATTTGTATTGACATGTTTGAATTTCACAACTAATTAATCAGAACAAGGACAAAAAATAGCATTCATATTTTAAAAATAAATCTCTTCCCTGAGTGATCATATCCAAATTTGAAAAGCCCGCTACCAGTATAGGAAAACTTTTAAATACACCAGTTTCTCCAAATAAATAGTCAAACAACTTCTTTGTCTTCTTTGTTAGTAAACGCAAGCACTATTAAATCTTCTAAAAAAGCACAAAGCCATAATTGAATTATTTTACTCCATGCAGAAATAAAAATAGCTATAGCCTAAAAAAAGTCTAGATCCAAAATAGTAGTCCCATTTTCTGAGTCTTTTGCATGAATGTATAAGGTCAAAAAGACCCGCACAGTCTCCTCATAAAAATCTGAATTATTTTATCGATATCAAATTGCAATTTTGCTGGGGGGAAAAAAAAGTCATAGACCCAGACACACAATCACCACAGAGAGAGAGAGAGAGAGAGAGAGTAATTTTTTTCTATTGGCCACATCAAGAAAAATAAGCACTTTTTGCTCCTTATAGAGAATATTATCTCTATTGCCCGTACTCCATCATTTTTCTCTTCAATCAAATAGCTTTTTCTAAAGAAATAACTGTAGAAAATAGTGAAGTGGATCCATTTAAAGATACAGACCCAGTTTCTTTGTTACTACAGTATTCCCTCCAGGGGAATGTCGTAATTGAGAGAGTTCAAGAAAAAGAAAACTGATTCCAAAACACACTAGCTCTCATGCTTCAAAGACATTAATATAATTTGCTTTATTATTATTTTTGTTAGGTTCTCTGCCCTTCTGTGTAAAACAGTTATCTTTTAGAAGGACTTTGTCTTTCTATATTTCCAAATCAGCTATTTGCCTCTGTTTCTCATCCAATTTATTTTCTGCTATATGTGTCTTATCCTCTAATTGAGAAATCTTATTGGTTAGAGTATTCTATTAGAACCCAAGTTTGTGTTCTAATCAGTGATTAACTGCAAAACTGGACTCCAGAGACACTTTAGGGATTGACAGAGTGTTCTAAGTGTCTGGGTCCAGATGTTGAGCTACATGCGGTGCCACTAAGGAGGGGTTTAAATTCACTGAGGGATACCTCTACTTGAGCCAGCCGTGCTGGGGGAGGCTGATACAGTGTTCCTTCCACTCCAGTTCTATCCTAGGCTGCTGTTTGTTTCCACTGAACTCATGCTGTCTTATGTTCTCATGAGGATTTGTGGGTTGTTGTGTTTTAACTCTCTGCTAAGAAATCAAGAACTGAATTAAAAACATAAAATGATAAAATCCTTTTTGGCATCAATGGAGAGAGCAGCAGTAATGGTATTTTACATCATTTTCTTGGTGAATTTAATCACAAAAAAACTTGCATCACTGTATACATGATATGTCTGCAATATGTTTCCAAAACAAACATGGTCAAGCTGGATGAGTTTTTGAAGTACACATCCCAACAGCAGCAACATAACTTTTTAATAGTTTGATTAAAAATTTGTATCAGGAATTTTTGTATTCAGTAGGAACTCTGGTCCTGTCCTTCCACTGAAGTAAATGGGAGTTCTACACATAGAGTAGTTGCAGATTCATTTTGTCTAAGGGTAAGTACCCATGCAGTGAATAATCCAGAAAGGCATATTTTATTAAGAATTTGTTGTGTAATCCCCAAAATTTATAAACCATGTAAAACCTGGATGAAAAGCCATCAAAATTTAGAACCTTTTTGTTTGCTGTAAGAATTTAATACTGACTGAAATAGCTTTAGAGCTATATTGTAGGAAGAACTAAACATCAGGACTTCTCAGAATATCTTATTATGTTAGGTTAAAATCTAGAAAAGTTTTAAAATTCTACAAGCGTTGGGTTTGTAATGAAAATTAACATTCTCTGTAAATATTGCTAATGTTCCTGAGTTTCTCTCTCCTGGCTGAATTGATTTAATTTTATCTTCATTTCTTAATTTTGTCATAAGCTAATAAATGCCTAGACATATTCTTTTCTTAATAACAACTATGATTGAATAACTGATCCTAGTTCCTTTGAAGGCAAAAGGAGCAGCCAGTGCTTATCTATTGAACTAGTAGAGCGGATTGAAAAGTATAAAAGTCTGCACTGAATTTTTTCCCCAAAAACTTTGAAAATTTCAAAAAAATGTGGATGAACTCTAATACCTAGTGTTAGGTACTTAAGTCTGCACTAACTGTAATGTATGATGAAAAAATATCACTAGAGTCTCCACTCTTGTATATTGAGCATGTCCTCCAGCTTCCTCTCATTTACATCAACAGCATACATACCATTTAAAGTATTACTGAAAGAGCCAATCAAGCATTAATTTAGGTCCAGTCCTGCAAACACAAGTAAAGTTAAGCACACATTGTACAAGGGTGAATCTTTCCATTCATTTTAATAGGATTACTCACAGAAGTAAAGTTGAGCATGTGTGCAAGCGTTTGAGGGATGGAGGCCTTAATTTGGGACGCCCCACAGGTTTAATAGGTGCTCTCTGCAGCATTGCCCCTCTTATCACAGAGCCCAATAATCCATGAAGGGGCATACACTGAGAAATGGGATCTTATATAGAAGAGTCTCCAGGCCACACTCCTATGATTCTCTTACCAGGATCCTTTCCTTCAGATTCATAAACCTGCAATAAATAAATAAATAAATACATAAATAAAAATCCTGACCACGCATTTCTTTTGTGGCTCGCTTCCTTGCAGAGCTCTCCTATTTCACACACTACACTGTATACCTATAACCTTACCTTTCATTTCTGACATCAGAAATGGACTATCTGAGGATTCCCACTGCTGTAAAGTGGTGCAGTTAAGCATAGGCATAGCCCTAATCCTGAATTCACTGGGCAGCACAGTATAGAGAGGAGGTGACCAGCCCTCTGTGGAGAAAGAAGTGGTTCAGGACTATTTAGAAAAGCTGGACGACCACATGTCCATGGGGCCGGATGCGCTGCATCAGAGGGTGCTAAAGGAGTTGGCGGATGCCATTGGCCATTATCTTTGAAAACTCATGGTGATCAGGGGAGGTCCTGGATGACTAGAAAAAGGCTACTGTAGTGCTCATCTTTAAAAAAGGGAAGGAGGAGGATCCGGGCAATTACAGGCCAGTCAGCCTCACCTCAGTCCCTGGAAAAATCATGGAGCAAGTCCTCAAGGAATCAATTTTGTAGCACTTCAAGGAGAGGAAAGTGATCAGGAACAGTCAGAATGGATTCACCAAGGGCAAGTCATGCCTCACTAACCTAGATGCCTTCTATGATGAGATAACTGGCTATGTGAATGAGGGAAAAGCAGTGGATGTGTTATTCCTTGACTTTAGCAAAGCTTTTGATATGGTCTCCCACAGTATTCTTGCCACCAAGTTAAAGAAGTATGGGCTGGATGAATGGACTATAAGGTGGATAGAAAGCTGGGTAGATTATCAGGCTCAATGTGTAGTGATCAATAGCTCCATGTCTAGTTGGCTGCCGGTATCAAGCGGAGTGCCCCAAGGGTCAGTCCTGGGGCCGGTTTTGTTCAATATCTTCATTAATGATCTGAAGGATCGCGTGGACTGCACTCTCAGCAAGTCTGCAGATTACACTGAACTGGGAGGAGTGGTAGATATGTTTATAGAATCATAGTATATCAGGGTTGGAAGCCATTCGGACCCTAGTCTGTAACAGTGCATGGGATTCTTCCATCCTAAGTGCAGGACTCTGCACTTGTCCTTGTTGAACCTCATCAGGTTTCTTTTGGCCCAATACTCTAATTTGTCTAGGTCCCTCTGTATCCTGTCCCTACCCTCCAGTGTATCTACCACTCCTCCCAGTTTAGTGTCATCTGCAAACTTGCTGAGAGTGCAGTCCACGCCATCCTCCAGATCATTAATGAAGATATTGAACAAAACCGGCCCCAGGACTGACCCCTGGGGCACTCCACTTGAAACCGGCTGCCAACTAGACATGGAGCCGTTGATCACTACCCGTTGAGCCCAACGATCTAGCCAGCTTTCTATCCACCTTATAGTTCATTGAGGATAGAGATAGGATACAGTGGGACCTAGAAAATTTAGAGGATGAGCCAAAAGAAATCTGAGGTTTAACAAGGACAAGTGCAGAGTCCTGCACTTAGGAAAGAAGAATCCCATGCACTGCTAAGGACTAGGCACTGAGTGGCTAGGCAGCAGTTCTGCAGAAAAGGACTTAGGGGTTATGGTGGATGAGAAGCTGGATATGAATCAACAGTGTGCCCGTGTTGCTAAGAAGGCTAATGGCATTTTGGGCTGTATAAGTAGGAGCATTGCCAGCAGACTGAGAAACGTGATCATTCCCTTCTATTCGGCATTGGTGAGCCCTCATCTAGAGTACTGTGTCCAGTTTTGGGCCTCACACTACAAAAAGGACGTGGAAAAATTGGAAAGAGTCCAGTGGAGGGCAACAAAAATGATTAGGGGGCTGGAGCACATGACTTATGAGGAGCGGCTGAGGAAACTGGGATTGTTTAGTCTGCAGAAGAGAAGAATGAGGGGGGATTTGATAGCTGCTTTCAACTATCTGAAAGGGGGCTCCAAAGAAGATGGATCTAGACTGTCCTTAGTGGTACCAGATAATAGAACAAGGAGTAATGGTCTCAAGTTGCAGTGAGGGAGGTCTAGGTTGGATATTAGGAAAAACTTTTTCACTAGGAGGGTGGTGCAGCACTGGAATGGGTAATCTAGGGAGGTGGTGGAATCTCCTTCCTTAGAGGTTTTTAAAACCCGGCTTGACAGAGCCCTGGCTGGGATGATTTAGTTGGGGATTGGTCCTGCTTTGAGCAGGGGGTTGGACTAGATGACCTCCTGAGGTCCCTTCCAACCCTGATATTCTATGATTCTATGAAAAGGCTTATCTGAGCACAGATATGAATTTAATAGCTATAGGTGAGGGTTAAATAACTGGTCTTTTGTCTGATATTTTCCTTTGCATTTTTCTGGATCTGAAAAATGACTCACTAAGGATCAACTAATTTCATTGTTAGGAACTTAAGTCTGCACTAACTGTAATTTATAATAAAAAAAAAATCACTAGATTCTCCACTCTTGTATATTGAGCATTGTGATGGGTTGGATCATAGAAACCCCCTTGGGAGCTGCCACCTGATGTACCAAGACTACTTCTGCTCCTGTTTTTCCTGCCAGCTCAGGACTCCAGCACCCTGTCTTGCTGAGCCAGACACTTCAGTCTGCTCCAACACAGACCCATGGTCTGAATTACTTGTCCCAAAGCTGCAAGTTTACCTGAAAACAGCTCACAGAAGTGTGCTTGTCTTTAGCACTCAGATGCCCAATTCCCAATGGGGTCTAAACCCAAATAAATCAGTTTTACCCTGCATAAAACATATTCCAGTTATATCATACATACATACATAAAACTTATGCAGGGCAAACTCATAAATTGTTCGCCCTCTATAACACTGATAGAGAGATATGCACAGTTGTTTGCTCCCTCAGGTGTTAATACATACTCTGAGTAAATTACTAAATAAAAAGTGATTTTATTAAATACAGACAGTAGGATTTAAGTGGTTCCAAGTAGTAACAGACAGAACAAAGTAAGTCACCAAGTAAAATAAAATGCGCAAATCTACGTTTAATCAAACTAAATACAGGTAAGTTCCTCACCAGTTCCAGAATGCTCCCTTTTACAGGCTAATCTTCTTTTAGCCTGGGTCCAGTAATCACTCTCACCCCCTGTAGTTACTGTCGTTTGTTTCAGTTTCCTTCAAGTATCCGGGGGGGGGGGGGAAGGAGGAGTGGAGAGGCTCCTTCTTTAGCCAGCTGAAGACCAAATGGAGGGGTCTCCCACGGGTTTAAGTAGACTCTCTCTTGTGGGTGGAGACCCCCGTCCTCCCTCCTATGCAAAGTCCAGCTGCAAGATGGAGTTCTGGAGTCACCTGAGCAAGTCACATGTCCCTGCATGACTCAGTCTTTACAGGCCGAAGCCATTGTCCACATGGCATCTTGCATGTCTCCAGGAAGACTTCTTATGTGGATTGGAGCGTTCCAAGATGCATTGTTCCCCAAGTGTTTCCTGATCAGGTACTTAACCTGGCGAATTCCTTCCTAAAGAAGCTGACCAAATGCCTCCCAAAGCTTACTTAGAAACCAAGCAAGCATACAGCCCATATTCTTAA
Source organism: Trachemys scripta elegans (assembly GCF_013100865.1). NCBI lineage: Eukaryota > Metazoa > Chordata > Testudines > Emydidae > Trachemys > Trachemys scripta. The sequence continues at coordinate 96,966,377 of NC_048299.1, forward strand.
CCTCAAGTAGAAAATGATATATATGTACAAATAGGATGAATAGATATAGTAGACCATAACCTTTACAGAGATATGTTACATGGCACAGGCAGCACAAAACATATTCCAGTTATATCATACATACATTTATAAGCACCCCCCACCCCATAAAGCCTTATGGGGTACGCTGTCACAAGCATGTCCTCCAGCTTTTTCTCATTTACTTCAATAGCATTCAGTAATACTTTAAATGGTATGTAAGAGCCAATCAAGCATTAATTTAGGTCCAGTCCTGCAAACACAGGTAAAGTTAAGCGTTTATAAGTATGTACATTGCATTGTAAGTGTTTTAGTTAGTACTACTCGTCTTGAGTCTACAGTCTGTACAGGAGTCAAATGATACATGTTAACATGAAAGATCACTTACTTGCATGCCATTTACATAAATTTCTTCAGATTTTATTCCCTCCTCCTAGCTCTTCTCCCTCTCCTGTTTAAAGATAATGCGTGAAATCCTGACCCTAGTGAAAGCAGTGGGATTTTTGTCAATGAAGTCAGCAAGGCCAGAATTTCACTCAACCAGGTCATTCTGTTACACCAGTGTGAACTGAGAGTAATTCCTCTGAGGCTTGGGCTCCCCTTAAAATTTATACTGGCATAACTATGTCACTCAGGGGTATGAAAAATCCACACCCCTGAATGATGCAGGTAAACTGACCCCCCAGTGTAGACAGCGGTAGGTTGATGGGAGAATGTTCCAATCGACCTCACCTCTCAAGGATGTAGATTACCTATGCTGATAGGAGAAGCCCTTCCCCTGCTGTTTTCACTGAATTGCTACAGCCACACTGATGCAATGTTTTAAGTGTAGACAAGCCCTTAGCATAGGCTACATCTATACTACGGGGTTATGCCAGCATAGGCTCCATAGTGTAGATGTAGCCTGAATGTCAGTGGAGTTACACCAGTCAGTACTAGTTAGAGAATGAGGCCCATGGCTTTTGCTAGGCTCTGAGCTTTAGATGATGTGATTCCCATCCATCACCTCTTTAGCCTTTCTCTAGGTAAATCTAATCATTTTATTTTTTTATCCTTCATTACCAAAATCGGAAAAATTGAAAAATACATTAGGAAAATTATAGTATCTGAAATATAATAAAACCACTCAGCCTTCAATATACATTTTTCATTTAGAAACAGCATGAAAGATTAATAAACTAGACTGCATTAATCATAAATATTAATGATAATTCAAATGAGGGAAAGTATAAAGAAAAACAATAGGAGCTCTGGTAGCATCTGAAAGACCAGAAGGAAAGTTTTGACTGTGCTGTAAAATGCAAGCATAATGATTTTAAAAGAGGGGAGGAGGGTGCTGTGATTCAAGTGGTCTGTGTCAGGAATTTAACAACATGTGCTTCAGGATGAACTATTCCACTCCATCTAGCATCTGAGGAGAAAAGGATGAGCAGTCAATGTCATAATGAAATGGGTAATGATACATTTGATGACTGATGTGATTTATTCATTTAATGATCTAGCCATTCACTAACTCCGAATAGTGATTACCCTTGAAGAGTTTTTAATTGTCCCAGGTAACTAAATGACTATAACTCGGTATTCTTTAGGTGCTCCTTACTAGTATAGGAAGGTTTAGGTAAAACTATACCACAACAGTAACGATATTTGATGGAAAAAGCAACATCTGGAAGATTTAAGGGTACCATTGTATAGGGCCTATTCAATTAGCACCGTGCAGTGTGGTGGATGACCTAATATTTCTATATAGTTCTGCCTAGCTCTCTCAAACTGATGATTCACTCAGCCCTGTCCTAAAGGCAGACTCTCACCAGCAACAGAGCCAATTACCTGTGATTGTTTAAACTGCTCCCAATATTCCTCTGCTGATTGCAGCTTCCTAAAGTGCAATTCAAGTCAGATAAGTGATACTATAAAAATGTTACAATAGGATTGTCCTATTTTGTCGGTTCTTCCCTATCACATGCTCAGTGTTCCAGCTTTTCTAACTGAGAAACCTACAAACTCAGCCTGAGATTAAAGAGGCAGAGTTGTTGCTTTCTCATGCATCCCCATGCCCACAGTGCTACCTGTGCAAACCCATTGCCTTCAACTGCACAAGTGTAACTGATTGGAACATATAGAACTACGATGAAGGCCAAGAAAGAACGGAATCCAGCTTGCTCTTTTGCCTCTTTATGGCTGCTGGGACTAAAGGGGGTGGAGGGGAAGCAGTGAAAATGTATCTCTTTCACTGAAGTCAGAAGATCTGACTCTGAATATACATGAGCAGCAGATCTGAGTGGAGAAAGTTTTTACGTAGTGCTGAGTGCTGCTTTTACATAGTCAGTTTTCAGTGTGCAGTACCACTTTAGGAAGGATCTGCACCTGAGACTGCTTATAAGATTCCTGTCCCACTTGTGTCAATTTCTCTTTCAAAAGGCTTTTGCTGCTCCCACTCAGTTTTGTGTGGGAAGCCTTTCAAGCTCTGCTGCATCTTTTAGTCATAAAAACAAATCTCAACAAATATTCAAGATCTCTTGTATTTTTAATACTTTTTGAACAGCCAGAGTCTAAGGTCTCTGCTGGGTAACTTCAGAGAAGGAAGCTGAGAAAAGGAACACTGAAGGACCTGTGATTTGGCTGGAGAGGCAGCAAAGGAAAGGGCTAGACAAGTGGCTTGAGGAGTGAAGGAGTGTAAGCTGGCAGAAACAGCAAACTTTCAGGTATGGTTTGTAAGTAGCTTGGAATGCTGCAGAGGACCTGGGCTAGCTGTCAGGGACTGTGAACATGATGGTCAGTATTTAGGGTGACCAGATGTCCCGATTTTATAGGGGCAGTCCTGCTTTGGGGGGCTTTTTCTTATATAGGCACTTATATCCCCCTCCAACCCTCTGTCCCGATTTTTTACACTTGCTATCTGGTCACCCTATCAGTATTGAATGTGTTCCCAATTCACAGATGAAACTAAATTCAAAGATTTCCAGATTAATAATTCAGGTAGCAATTTGGGCCAGATTCCTGGGCCCAGTTGAGCTTTGTTCACGGTGGGATCTGGATGGGGAAAAGATCGCTCTAAACCACCTTTCTGCTCCCCTAGTTGTCTTGTCTAGGCACTGAATGAATCCTGTTATAACTTAGAGCACCATTGGGATATGTTCTTTTATATATCCTAGAGCTTAATGGCAACATGCTACAATACTAAATAATATAATACTCTTAAACTGTATAGCACCGTCTTATCTGATGTTCTTAAAGCACTTTAGAATGGTGGTTACAGTATTTTCAGGGCCTCAAAACTTGGGGAGAAGGAAAGGAAACTTGAACTATGAAGTCTTTTGCTTCTCCCAGATTCCTCATTGGATTGAGTCTCCCTGGACTGCTGTGTTGGTGGAAGAGATCTTTCTTCTAGTAACTTCCTATAGGTTTAGATTCAAGCTCAGCCATTCACTTTCTCAATCTGCTCTTTTTGAAGCTACTGTAACACACAGCCCTACTTTGACTCCCATTTTTAAATCTCACATGCGCTACAAGTGTGTTATATGTAAATGCAAGCCTACTCCTTTCTCCTCCAGCTAATTTAACCCCAGTCGGCCACATAGGTGAATAAATAAAAAAGGGCCTACACTGCATGGAGAAAAGGCATATTAATTAATTGGAAACAATACTGTGAATCGCATAGAAGATGTGATAAGATCACATAACATGGTTATTATCTCTAGAAATTGCAGCAATGAGACTGGGCTGAACATTTTTGCAACTCGTCAGATCTGGAAACGAGTCTGGTTATACTTTTAGTCTCTGCTTGTGATGCACCTTGGAAAACATGAGCAGACACAAATGGCAGGAACAAAAGCATGTTTTTCCAGTAATCTGTTTTTTGTTTTTAAGCCCACTATCTGCTGAGGACTCCAAAGCAATTCAGTGTTATGATTGTTACTGAAAACGAGCTGCAATTATTTTGACATGCTTGAAGGATTAATTCTAGACTATTTCCTCATGAACACTTAAACATCTTATTAACACATTAAGGGGTCACAGTGTAAATTTTCAGAAATGCCTAATTTAATCCACACTTTCAGTACTCAAACTTTCAAAAGCAGCTAAGTGATGTAAGAGTCAAATTCCTGTTTTTTTTGTGTTTTTTTTTTTTTTTTAAAGTGACTTGGAATTTCAGTTCTTAAGTCACTTGGGTGCTTTGGAAAATTGTAGCCACAGGCCCTAATTCTGTGTCACGTTATAGCCTCTTGACACCATTCAACACTGATTGTTAGACCATACCCTTTGATTATCCTGCTTGTGGGTGCTTCTCCTCTCTGATAGCCAGAGCCAGCATAACAACTGTACTCTATCTCCCTGCCCTGTCCTGGCCTAGGCTCTAGGGGGCAAGGAAGGGGCAGGAGAGAGTTTTCAACTGGAACACCTGGTTGAAAAGGGATCCTGGTGGCTCCGGTCAGACCTGCTGACCAGGCTGTTAAAAGTCTAGTTGGCAGCACAGGCAGGCTCCCCGTGCGACTCCCAGGAAGCTTCCGGCATCTCCCTCTGGATCCTAGGGAGAGGGACAGCCATGGGGGTTCTGCGCACTGCTCCCATCCCCAGAGCCAGCTCAGCAGCTCCCATGGCCAGGAACTGCGGCCATTGGGAGCTGAGGGGGCAGCACCTGGAGGTGCGGGCAGCATGCAGAGCCCTGTGGTCATGCCTCTGCCTAGGAGCCAGAGGGAGATGTCTGTCATTGCTTCCTGGGAGCCACCTGAGGTAAGTGCCGCCTAGAGCCCACAACCCCTCCCACACCTCAACCTTCTACCCCAGCCTGGAGTGCCCTATGGCACCCCAAACCATTTATCCCTGGACCCACCCCAGAACTGCACCCCCAACCAGAACCCTCAACCTCTCCCACACCCCAACCCCTACCCCAGTCCAGAGCCCTCTCCTGCACCCCAAAGCCCTCATCTCCAGCCCCACCACAGAGACCGCTTTCCTAGCCGAAGCCCTCACCCCTTCCCTGCACCCCAACCCCCTGCCTCAGCCCGGATCCCCCTCCTGCACCCTGAAACCCTCATTTCTGGCCCCACCCCTGAGCTGGCACCCTCAGCCCAGAGCCTGTTCCCTCTCCCACACCCCAACCATCTGCCCCAGTCTGGAGCTCTCTCCTGCACCCCAAACCCCTCATCCCTGACCCCAGAGCCTGCAGCCAGAGTCCTCACCCCCTCTCTCACCTCAACCCCCTGCCCCAGCCTGGTGAAAATGAGCAAGTGAGCCAGGGTGGGGGGGAGAGAGCGATGGAAGGAGAGGGGATGGAGTGAGCAGAAGCATGACCTCGGAGAAGGGGTGGGGCAGAGGGTGTTCAGTATTCTGCAAATAGAAAGTTGGCAACCCTAATGGCTCTGAAAGCCATTGCAAGTTGATGCAATTTAGATCAGGCCTGTAGCTGCATTGAGGGGCTTGAAGCTACCTTTGTTCCCCACATGCTGTTTCCACCCAGTGCAGGAAAGCTGTAAGTAAGAATCTGGTCTGCAGAGTTTAAGCCATGCAAAGTACAGTAGCCATATACTGCATCACTCTCATGGTTTTAATATCCATGCAGATTTCATAACGAAGTGTGCCTGTTACAACAGTGCATAAAACTATCTACTGACCTTGATGGAAGCCATATGCATTTTCTCTCACCCATCCTATATGTCCCCCATGTGTTTGGTGTCTGTAGGTGTTAAGTTTTAAAACAGATGTGTATGAAGTAGATATACTCTTCAGCAGAACTATGAAATGCTGCAGAAAGCCAAGACCCAAAAAAGAGGTCAAAGTAGTTCAAGCTAACTAATATTATACTGCCTGCAAAACATAAATAAGAGGGAGTATAGTCAGTTTTGTTACCTTTTTAGTAGGGGTAAGATAGTACCAACTACCAATGCTAGTGGTATTCTCCTTTACCATTAAGCTGGGATAATGTTCAAAGCAGTAACACCTTCCCTATAAGCCAAAATATATCAAATCTCTTTAACTTCACCCACTTTGTTTAGGGATTTCTTTACTTCCAGAGGGTGAAATAAATATCAGATGAAACTGAAGTTTTATAACACATAGTGATTTTTTTCAAATCCAGATTGTGATCTTGATTCTGTCACTGTGAATCTAGAGTAACTTCACTTCATTGGAATCCAGTCAACTTCATTGCTGTAAATGAGGTCAAAATTTGACCCTAGAAATTCACAACAGACATGTAAGAGTTGAAAGGAGCAAAACACATATTTTTACACACACACACTCTCTCTCTCTCTCCTCAGAACAGATTTTGAACCCATGATTCTCCTAAATTGTAGCTACCTACATGGCAAACAAGCTATAGGTGAAGAAATTCACTGTCCTCTGAAAATATATTGTAGGTGTAAGCAGAGTCAGGATAAGCTTTACCTTGACATCTGGTGGTGAATTATGGCGAGGGTGGAAAAGAACTCCAGGAGCTGATCTTGTTTGCATAGGCACACCTACCCGCCTAGCCTGGGACAACAACAACTGAAAGTGGTTACTTTGGCTGGAAACTGGATCCCCAGTTTCTCTGTTATTGGGGGCAGGAAGAATAAAGTGTTGTTACCCTGATTCTGTGAATCAAGGCCAGTGGAACTGTTGTATGACAGAGGGACTCACCAGTAACTAAGTAGAACTTGCTAGACAAGGGGCATGGGTTACAAAACCTAGTTAATTGAGAGAGGTTGGGGACAGGTATGTGTACCTGATGGTATGGGCCCCTTTTGAGGGCCTGGAACACCAATTGCACTACCCCCCTCTCCACTGTTGAATAGCAGAGCTAAGTTTGCTTCCATTAGGAGTCTAGCTAGAAGTTGCTGAACTGAATTCACTTTGGGCCAGTGGTGCACCAGCACTGGGGCTCCCCTACTACAAGCTGAAATCACTAAGAGCTGAAATAGCTAAAATTGCTGAGCTGAGATCACTGAGTGCTGTGTTAACCAGTGGGGGAGCCTGAAGATATATTGCTAAGCAGCTGGCAGAGCTGAGCAGTTTGTGAGATGGTTGGAGCGGCCCATGGAACAGCGAGCGGCGCAGAGAGGAGTTGAGCCATTTGCAGGGGTAGCTGGAGCGGTTTGTGGGACGGCTGGTAGAGCGGAGCCATTCACGGTAAAGGCTGCAGCAGAACTCCATGGAGAGGTGGGGCAGTTGGCCTCGGACCACGTAAGGTGCCCCTTAACATCCTGTGTGCTTCCCCCGCCCATTTCCGCCCAGACTGGGGGGATAAAACTCTGCAGATAAACTTTTGAACTCTGGGGCGGCACTGACCAGGGACACAGACTTTGGGGTTGTTGGACTTTGGGGTGATTGGACTTAAGACCCTGAGGGGAAAAGGACACTGCCAAACTTACTTGCAGGTGGGTCTTTTGCTCATGGTTTGTGTTATGAATCCTGTTTGTGGTGTTTCCCCAACATAATGCAGCATTGTTTCCCTCCTTTATTAAAAGGCTTTTGCTACACTCAGACTCCGTGCTTGCGAGAGGGGAAGTATTGCCTCCTAGAGGCGCCCGGGGGTGGGGGGGTGGTATGTAATTGTCCCAGGTCACTGGGTGGGGGCTCGAACCTGTTTTGCATTGCATTATTGAAACGGAACCCCTATATACTGAACCCGGCCCTTGTTGCTACCAACTCAGAAGGGCAGAAGGGTTACATAGGTAGTGCAGGTAACCATACTTAAAGTTAAGGTTGCCCAAAACTTCCCTTTTAAGACCTATTTTCAGTTGCGTATAACTTTGCCAAACTTTTACTGTTTCAGCTGAATTTTTCAATGATGGGTCTGCATCAAAATAATTTTTTTGGGGGACATTTCCACAAAACCAGTTCAGCCATTTTCAGCTCTATAGGAACTCTCTGTCAGTGACATGAATGGAGTCCATTTCTCCATGGTGGCATTCAACTGCCCCTAAATCATGAGACTATCCTTTCTTTTCATCCAATCCCCTTTCTCGTTTACCACACACCTTCCAAATTCTGCAACCAATGAGGTCTTCTTCAATGCACAACTCTGATTCATCCCCAGAGCAGGTCCCTCCTGTGAACTAAATGAGGCAGGGATCCTATGGCGGTGTATGGTGGTGGTGTATGAACAGGTCATTAAAGACAGTGTCATAATATGTATGCATAAGGGGGATGAATTAAGGTTGCACAGGCAACCTCTAAATCTGGCATTTCCTAACTTGAGAACTTGACTTTGCAGCCTTCATGTTTTTAACATTTTTTGTGTGTGAACATGTAATTTTGATTATACGGGATAGAGAGGAATAACACTCTAATTTAGTGTTTGTCAACAGTGCTAGATTGATATACATGGAAAATTAAGTCCTCGATTTACCACAGATTGTGTACAGCACAAGCTGCAACAGTGCAAGCTTCCCTACCAACATGACTCAGTTCAGATCAGAGGAGACTCCCCTCGATCTGTGTAAATGTAGCTCGTTCCCCATATCCATTTATGGTGAAATTTTTCAAAAGTACCTAAGGGAGTGCTTAATTTTCCATTGACTTTCAGTGGCAGATGGCTTCATAATTCCCTTAAGAGACTGCCAATGAGTTAGGGTAGTGGGTTTTGTGATGTGGATGCATCAACAGCAGGAATCTCTCTCTCTCTCTCTGGTCAGAATGCTTTAAACACAATGGGGAAATCATATTTATGGGGTTTATTGTCCGTAATAGTTTGAGACATTTTATCTTTAGTGGGGATGCATTCTAATTTCAACCCTAAGATGCTGCATTCTAAAAATATAAAGTTTCTCTATTTAAATTCCACACTTATATTGCCTACTTTGTATTAAGCCAAATTTATGAACTCAGTGATTTCTTCTTCATAGTGGCAGTGAAAAGGAATTTTCTCCATAATTTCTTTACTGTGTCTCAAAGGTCTCAGCCTAGTCTCCTTGAAGTCAGTGAGATGACACACATGTTGAAAGTTAAGCACTTGTTTAATTGTCTGAAGCCTGAAGGCCTAGGTTAGCAAAGAAAGTGGCTTGGCCTTGTGGATCAATTATCCCTAGCAAAAGAGAAACAGTCTTTGAATAAAAATGTCTTGATTAAGCCAGGAGAATTTACAAACTTGACTTGGCCAGTGCTGCAAGGCTACTCCCCTAAAAAATCCAATATGGTTGCAGGCTGTGTAGTGAAAATGTTTTAATATTATTTTTTTTGCTCTGATATTGTGTATATTCCTCATTCTATAGGCTTATATATTTGGGAATTATAAATTATCTTCACATTGGAGCCAGAATATACTTTAAATCTTTTATTCATAACCGTTCATTGCTGTTTGATTCCCATTTTCTATTGTATTTTCAAAACCTCACTGTTTGTCTCAAGGTGACATTGAGTAACACAATTATTCTATAATGTGTGGGGGTTATTCAAAGCTTTTATTCAGTAGTGACCTGGGGAAATTTCATTTGGCTTCATATAGAAGGACTTTGACATATAGGCTACATCTGTACTTGGACCGGGAGGTATGGATCCTAGCTCACATAGACATGTTCATGCTTGCTTTTGTGGAGCTAGCACACTTAAAATAGGAGTGTAACCATGGTAGTGCGGGCAGCAGTGACACGAGCTTCCTGTCCCAAGGTAAAAATCTGTCTGGACCACGAACGTATGTCCTCAAGGCAGCTAGCCCATGCCGCTGTTCATGCTACACAAGTTCAATGAGAGCTATAGTGAGTATGTCTACTTAGCCTTAGTTTAGTCACCCCCAGGATTGTTTACAGAATTCCTGTTCTAAAAGATCTGTGGTCACATTATTCATATTTGTTGTTTTAACACTGCTGGCAGGATGCTGAGCACTGTAGAGGACACAGAATGAAGATGATCCAGGCACTAAGGATTTTGGTCCCTTTTCGGGCAAAGATTTAAGCACATGCTTAATTTTAAGCACATGTTCAATACTATTGAGTGAAATCCTGACCTCACTGGCTTAAATCCTAGCCCGTGTGGTATTGATTGTGACTACTCATGCTTAAAGTTAAGGCTCATGGTCTAGGAGTGAATGCTTCTTTGCATTGTTTGCAAAGTGGATACAGTCTGGACCTGCACGTTTTGATGTAAATAATTTAATTTCAAGTTTGTATTATGCGTGTTTCCTGCAGTTCAACTATATTTAGAAGAACCTTATCCTCTTGTCCATCTGGAAATGTTATTTCCATAGGGCTGCTCCCATAAATAATATTATTCATGTGCATGTTACAAAGTTCAGACTGAGTGACCTATGTGGACAGAGTTGTGCTGAAATACATTTTGGTCAAAGGCTTGATCCAAAACCGATTGAAGTATTGGCAAAACTCCCATTGTCCTCAACAGGACTCGGTTCAGGCCTTAGAATGAGAGTTCATGCATGCTTTCTGCACAGCAAGGACTGAATAAGGTTCGGCTCTGTCTGTATCAGTCGTTGTTCAGCTACAGTTGAGAAGGGGTTGAGTTTGATATCTGAGGTAAAATCTAGACCCCAGTGGAAGTCTTGCCATTGACTTAATAGGATTTCACCCTGATGTCACACATGATTTCTTTCCTAGTATAGAAGCAGAGAAGTTATCACAGGCAGTACTTCCAACAAATCAGTAGCAGTAAAGGTTAGTTCTGAATAGTGGTGCTGTTCTGCTTCAAGTCATTCTAGAATTAATTAAATATGATATTTTTGAAATTATTTTAACTTCAATTAAACAATCATTAAAAATAGATCAGAGCCTCCAGAAGTAATTTGGTTTTCTGCCCCAAGCACTCGTCTTTATAATATGAATAGAGAAGGAAGTACTATTACAAAATGTTTCTATACTTTATGAACGATGACTAGAATAGTGGGTGATTAAATATAACCGAACGATAAATTCTGTTTCATCTAGTCTGTGCAGCCTATGCTGATTTTGTCTACATTTCAATAAATCAACTCTTTTAAATCAGATGCAACTAAAGAAATCAAATGGTTTTTAAAATTGTTGATTACATCAGCTATGTGGCATGGAGGATAATTATCATTAATGCACAGTTCTGAATTATTTTTTTATATTTTTATTTATAGTTTGTTCCATTCAGCAGGGTTTTGCAAAATGTAAAACACCATTATATTTAAAAACATCAAAAAGACATTGAAAAGAAATATTTGACAAACGAATCCTGGATTAGGGGCTAGGCATGTCTTATCAAGCATGTCCTATGAATGGTGTTGAAACTTCAGATGCTTTCACGTAGTCTCAAGGTGACACATGATGTTAAACCTTATCTTTTTATTAGCTCACACTTTTTAGATCTGATGACTGAAACAGGGAAAACACTTGTGATAATTTTTTCTTTAAACTTTCAATGGGAAAACTACAAGTTACTGAAATTTTTTAACCCCTTTGTTATATGATGGAAAATATTAAACAAAACTTCAAGTTTACATACTGACTGGTAGGTTTGTGAAATCAATTTTCCCAGCCACAAACAAAAAGCAGACAAAAGAGAAAAAACAACAAAAATAATCCTTCTCTTTGTAGGAAGGGGATAGGTCGGATATGACTGGATCTGAGTGCTCCTAAAGTTCAATTGTTTGGATGTGGAGTTTTGGTTTCAGCCAGTTTTTGTGAGCATCAGGGAAGTGTGATTGATAGTTGGATGGTGGCTTTTTTATGGTTTTTTAATTTTATTTTCTAAGCATGTTATAGATTGCTTGATAAGTCAAAGCAGTGAAAGGTATGTAAGTGCAGATTTTTTGCTATACATTTCTAAGGAATAGAGGGGTTGGGGTGTGTGGGTGGATGTGTATATTTAACTTACAGGTAGTTCCCTGAATGCATGCTTAAAAAAATAAAGTAAATATTTAGGCAGGGAGTGTGGAAAAACAGGCTGAAATTTCCAACTCTAACCTCTATGATAAACATTTCTTATAAGATAGACAGGAACGTGAACCATCACTAATTGGCACATAAACAAAGGCAAATAAAAGAGCAACAGATATACCTCACAAGAGTAAAATAAAGCTTATTTTCTGTACTGTCAAACTCTCACTTAATACAAATCTCCATAAATCTTTACAAATGGATCCAGTTGGATTAACCTAAAAAAAAGAATGGTTAACTTAAATTTCCATAAACCGGATTTTGTGTTCCAGTTGGACATTCTGGCTAAACAAATTACAATGGAGAAGTCAGCCAACTATCATAAACTTAGACACAAATCACACATAAACAAAAAGTCAGTCTCAGTGTAGCAATGAGCTTTGTAAATCACACCAGTATGCTGTTTTCTTCCTCAGTGTTTAAAGGGAGCATAAGCAATCAGATTTGGCTTGTTTGAACAAGCTGACGGTTAATAATTCTATGTGGATGAAAATTTAAGGGTCTCACAAATATAATGTAAACAAAACAGCATAGCACAAACTTTAAATCATCTAGGTAGGGTCCTATTCCATTCCAGTGGGCAAGACTGGATGGGATAGCAGTAGATGTCTGAAGAGGCTGTAACAACCTTAAAACCAGTGCGGGGCAGGCGGGAGAATAAAATGAACAGCTATCTTTTCTCCTCCCTTCCCCTCAGGTTAAAAAATCTATTGCAGTTCATGGGAAGAACATCCCACTCCAACTCCCAAAGATCAGAGACAGAGTGAAGGGTTTCAGCAGGAACATCCATTCCAAACAACCTTTCCTCCTTCTTCCCAGGAAACTGGTGTAGTCAAGTTGGGGGTGGGTTGGAGGAGAAATACATCCCAATGAAGGAACATCTATGGGAAGAAGGGTTTGGGAAGGGGCACTTGTAACAACACCATCCCCACCCCCCACTGGAAAGTTAAGGGGCCATTTACTGAGCATGACCTTGAACCCTGAGATGTTCCTTTCTCCCTTTACTTGGTGGTCTTAGGATTCCTGCATCTGCTACAGTCCCAACTGCCCTGATGATGATCTGCCTAAACGGGGGGCAGGACGGCAAAAAGGGCAGAGGTCATTTAAGGTCCATAAAATGAAATAGAAAGTGATTTATTCATACTAAAGTGGAGACTGGACATGGACTCACCCTAACTCTGACTTCTATGAGTCAGTCCAAAGTTTGACAAAGATCGAAACCTGTGAAAGAAAATTCAAGCAGTGCCCCACCAAATTTTTAAAGGACAACAATGGCCCCACCCATCCCCTGCTAAAAATGTTTAATACATATTGCATTTTCTCGCAATAGCATCATTCTTTATCATTTTTAGTGATTTTCATCATTCCTGCCAACATCAAATGCTATTTCTTCTGGCAACTTTAATCTTCTCCCAGATCACCAGCAACATCTTTTACCTAGCAATTTGGAATCTGTTTTAATAATTGTACAGACTGTGATCCATTACACAGATGACTATATTTGCCCAGTGGGCTACAGGAAACTTTAAATATGTGGTATACTTAAAATTGTATTAAAATGACAAACCACAGCTTTAGGTTTTAAGGGGTTTCCTGGTCCTGCTTCCAGGGTAAGTGGCTCTGTAGGGAAGCGTGAGTAGTCTGCTATTGCTCTCTCTGTAATTGGTTATTGTGTGTTAGAGCTCCATATTCTTAGTAATAAAGCAGAGTTACATTGCAGACGTCCAGCATAAGTATTTGTGATGTTTCTGAATCCCTGTGTAGGCCGTGAACATAACGAAGTACATATCCAGCAACAAAAGTACTGTAAACTGCCTTGGGATTCTTATTAGTTCATCTACAGAATCATGAACTTAGCAGATCAATATAGCAAGTGTAAAATGTAGTTTTATAATTGGTTGGCATATTGGACACTCCTTTGGAAGATACAGTAACCAGGACAGGAATACTTAAACATTCCATGCTGTGAAAATCAGGTCTTCATGCAAATCATTTATTATGCCCTCACCTAATCAGAGCAAAGTCTCTATAATCTGATTTTTTGAATTATTTGCTGCCTTGACTTTGGAAAGGTTGCTGCGTTTAAAAGACCTAGACAAAGCAATTAAAGCTTTAAAGGAGTTCAGGCAATTCTTCAAGCTCTGAGACACACATCTCATGCCCCGGGAGTATTCAGTATTTGTGCACTCTTTTTTTTTTTTTTTTTAGAAATTATAAAATGGAATTTTCAGTTCTGGTGTTTGGATTTGGAATGCTTCACAGCAAAGGTGTAATCAAGTTGGAACATGCCAGAATGCTGTTCTGGTACTGTAAAGCAACAGTGTGGTAGCAGTGGCACGTGAGTTTCCGCAATGACTAATTGGTAAGATTAAATTGGCAGAGTTAAGATCACAGCGAGGGCAGGATCGAATGGGCAGTTGGCTGATGCCCTGAGAGCATGGGTGTTCTGAGCCAGTTTTTTAGTTCCTGACCTTCTAGCATTGAGTCTGGGTTTCCTAGTCTGCAAAATCAGGGTAAGAGTGACCTGCAGCATAGAGCATCTGAGGAGGCAGGAATTATATCTCATTGTCCTCATGAACTGCACTCTGTGGGGCAGAGAGCCAATGAGACAGTGCTACAGACCCCTGCCCTTTTCATCAGATACCATGCCCAGCCCCTGGCTCTGACTTGCTGCTGGGACTGCCTGGTGTGGCCATATATGCAGAGGAAGCCCTGCTGGCCAAGTCCTTGACTCTGGGTATTCCCAACCAGAAAGGCGCTCTCAGCCTGGGACAGCCCTGTGGGCTCCGAAGAAAGCCAGTCCCCGCTGGCATTGCTCCGCAGCTGGTATCTTGTTCAGCCCCATATTTAGGCAGCAAGGAGAGAGCTCTGATTGAAGTTGGAGCTGATACATTCCCCTGTGGGGCTATAACCACATCCTGCCAAGCTACTCCTTCTGCAGAGGGGCTGGCATGCCTGGGACATCTCGAGATCCCTCTCGCTAAAGGCAGTGGTGAAGCACCCGGTCCTGGATGGACTCCACTGAGCTGCACTGTCTGTGGTGCTGGGGATCTCCACACCCTCACCCTTGGGCTCCTCTAGCCAGGGACACAAACTTTCCCAAAAGTCAGTAGCCCCTGGCTGTGCCAGAATCATGCTTGCCGGTCAGGGCCACCCCTGGGTACATGGCCATGTCAGAGCCCCAGAGTTTCCAGCAGCATGAGCAGGGCTTGAGGTGCAGGCCTCCAGCCCCGGGCAGGGAGACCCACAGTCCATGGCATGCAGGGAGCAACCCCAGGGCCTCCCTCTCCATACAAGAAATCAATATTTCAGTGGCATTCTGGTCCCTTCAAATTTAGGACTACACCACTGCTTCAGAGCACCACCAAGCCTGGGTGTGGATGTGAAGCGGTTAGTGTATCTTAACTGGCTACGTGGAGCACAAATGTGCATTGTTGGCTCTAATTCCAGACTATTCTCCGTCTCCTACACCTGAAACAAATTGATAGCATTAAAAATACACTTCAGTGGAATCCCTTAACCATGCAACTCTTTCAAATTCTTTGCGATGTATAGAAGTTGTGACTCATTCAGTTCATTCTTCTGACTTTTCTGAATTAGAGGCCAAATCTGATTCCCACTGACCTCAAGGAAAAGAGTCTCATTGATTTCAGTGGCAACTGGCTGGGCCCGCAGGGTCAAACCGTGGCTTCCATCCTAAGGACCTGCATCAAACCCCTTGAAGTCAATGGAGATTTTTCTATTGACTTGAGTGGAAATTGGATCAGGCCCAAGTCATTACCTAGATCCAGCTTCCTTTCAACGACAGACTGGGATCACAAATACAGGATTAAAAGAAGCTGGTGAGGCTGGGGGGAATAAATCTTTGACCTATTATGCAGCAGGAAAATGTAAAATGGAATACACAGATAATGTGGAGTAGGAGGAAATTGCTTTGTATGCCATAGTTTTGCACAAAATAAACAGTCAATGACTGCATGTGAGACAGGATTACACAGTTCTGTCTCACAACAGAGAAAGTGTTTGACATCTTAATTTGCATTGAAGATGAAATCTCAGCAAGCAGCTGGAAATTCACCAAAGGTACAATGTTTTTATGCTGTCGCATCTAATTTTATTTCTGCACCAAATAGTAAAACCTGTAGAAGAATAAAAATGAGATTCATGGCATTATAAATTACGTAGCATTGACTGAGAGAGCTGCCACCTAAAATGTGTGTTAAATTGATCAAACCTAGCGTGAAGACAAAACAAGCAGGGAAGCAGCTCTCAAAGAGTTAGGACTTGCAGGGAGGGGATGGGAGTCAATGGTGTACACAGAGGGTTCTTCTGTTGAATTCATACAGCTTAAGTGATGATGTTAGGGATTAGAAATGGGGATAGTGGAGGTAGAAGGCAGGAATGGCAGCAAAATGTGTGGCTAGGTGGAGGCGATGAGCTACCTTATTCCAGTATGCTCCACGGTAGAACCTCAGTGGCTCAGAGAGCAGTAGTGTCTGTTTCAGAAGTGCTCTGTACAAGAGATCTCTTGTACATAAGTAATTAATAGAGAAAATGCCAAAGGATGCTGCTCCAGAATATTTAGTGTAGCTCCTGGGTTTAGAAAGACCAGTAAAAGTTGTGCATTGCAAATGGCTTCCTCTATGCAGTTCTTGACATGTAGCTGTTAATATGCTGTCAGAATAATAGTACCTAGCTTTTCTATATTGCTTTTCATCCATAGATCTCTAAGCACTTTACAAAGGAGGTCAGGGTCATTATAACCATTTTACAGATGGAGAAACTGAGGCTCAGAGGTGTGAAGTGACTTGCCCAAGGTCATAAAGCAGGTCAGTGATACAGCCAGGAATAGCAGCCAGGCCTCCTGAATCCAGCCCAGTTGCTCTTACCCAACTTGTGCATATTTTTTTTTGCTCTTTATGCACATTATATGTCATGTGTCACCCTGTTCCTGGGTCTCTCCAGAAAAACGCTTCTTGTTTTTACAGGTTTGGGTGTGTTCATCTCAAAACTTCCAACACAACATTGTTTGTTTTGTCAGCAATAACATCATTTAAGCAGATCAGCAATTCTATGTAAAAGAAGAATTGGCCAAACCACAGTTGTGCCAGAGAATCCTTGGCCTACGTGTTGCCTCATCTAAACTAGTTTACTATCCTTAATTACAAATTATTAAGCTGTAGCTATCAAAGCTTTTACCCTTATAATTAACAATTCTTCATTTTTATATTTCAATATCATATTAGGTATATGCGTATCCTCATACCCCCTTAATCTATTATTTGGGGGGAACTTATGGAAAACATGATGATTCTTTAATGTCAACATTTCTCATAATCTCTAAACATGGGTTTTCAAAGGCCTTTTTCATTCGAAGTCCAGTTTTGTTGATGAATCATTACCAAAATTCAATTGGTA
Source organism: Trachemys scripta elegans (assembly GCF_013100865.1). NCBI lineage: Eukaryota > Metazoa > Chordata > Testudines > Emydidae > Trachemys > Trachemys scripta. The sequence goes on from NC_048299.1 coordinate 96,983,644, forward strand.
ATTTTCCTGCATTGCGTTTGAGGGATATCTCAAGTTTAGGGCCTTGCTATTTAGTTGCTTTTAATGGTACCCAAAAGGGATATCTGTGAACACTGGAGCTTCTTCAGGGCCTCATGCACAAACTATGAAATAGCTGCAAAACTGTTCAAAGAAAGCAAGACAATTAGAATTGCTGTACTAAATACAGCAATAGGTAAGGACTGCTACCTAATTAATCAGCACTTACTTACAAAGAATAGATGTAACTAATGTCTCAAATGCTTTAGACAAATGCTTAGTGTTTAAAGGAAATGAAATATACAAGAGGTGTATTTTCAATACACTTGATGAAAATGAAGGTGAAACTAGACCAATAAGCAGCCAGTTGGTGCCTCTTAGCCTCATCATGCACATTTGGCTCATTAAGAGATGAACTTATTAGAGAGAGTACAGTTTTAGGTACTAAAGATTATGAAGCCAAAGCAAGACTCAGAGTTGGAACTTAAGTATACGTTTGATATATGCTGCATCTGTGGAAGATGTACAACATGTGCAAAATAAAGGCAATGCAGGGTAAAACAAAAACAGAGCAAAAAGGCAAGCAATACATGTACTGTGGGAGAAATCGTGTAAAAGGCAAATGTCCAGCATATAGTGCCAGATGCTTATTGCAAAAAAAGATCATCTTGCAAAAATATGCAATCAGTGACTGAAATAGTCCTATAATGTGCACCAAAAAGATGACAGACCTTCACCTGTTTGTTATACTGTGGCCTGAGTGTACAAAATCACTCCGTGTACACACACTAATTCAAGCCCATTGCTTCATTAAGCTCTCATGGTGGCATCTAAAAATCTCAGGGCTTTTGTTATCGCTGTAGGTCTCAGTGCAAATGTGCTCTGTGGTTTAATTTTAAAAAGGGGGATGGTTAGTGGCCAGGTAATAGAACTGAGTTGTTTCAATTTGTCTCTTATAGTTGCTTCTATATCAGTGAATGATTTATTTTCTGTTCATGTAAGTGTTTTTATGGTGCTCATCACTGTGGTAGTAGAGTTCTTCCTTCCATTTGAACAATGATAGAAATGTAGAGCTGGAAAGGATCTCAAGACCTCCTCTAGTCCAGTCTCCTGAGCTGAGGCAGGACCAAATATACCTAGACCTTCCCTGACAGGTGTTTGTCTAACTTGGTCCTAAAAACCTGACAGGGAATCCACATCCTCCCTTGGTACCTATTCTTATCGTTAGAAAGCTGTTCCTAATATCTAACCTAAATTTCCCTTGCTGCGGATTAAGCCATAATTTCTTTTCCTACCTTCAATAACCATGGAAAACAATTGATCACTATAGCCCTTAACATATTTGAAGAATGTTATCAGGTTTTCCCCTCCATCATCTTTTCTCAAGAAGAAACAAGCCCAATTCTTTCAACCTTTCTTCATAGGACAGATTTTCCAAATCTTTACCATTTTAGTTGGTCTCCTCTGGACTCTCTGCAAATTGTTCACATCTTTCTTTAAGTGTGATACCCAAAACTAGACACAGTACTCCAGCTGTGGCCTCACCAGTGCCAAATAGAGCAGGAAATTACCTCCTCTGTCTTCCTTCCAACACTCCTGTTAATAACCCCAAAATAATGTTAGCTTTTTTTTAGGAACTATTGGCTCATATTAAATTTGTGCTCCATTATATCCCCCAGATGCTTTTCTATGGTATTGCTTCCCAGCTAGTTATTCCACACTTTGTATTTGGTCATTGATTTTTTTTCCTTCCTAAGAGTAATACTTTGCACTTGTCTTGATTAAATTCATCTAGTTGATTTCCTACTAAATCTCCAATTTATCAAGGTTTTTAATTCTAATCCTGTCCTCCAACATACTTGCAACTCCTCCCAGTTTGGTATCATCCCCAAACTTTATAAGCATACTTTTCACTCCGTTATCTAAATCATTAATGAAAATATTGAATAGTACCGGATCTAGGACAGACCCTTGCGGGACTCCACTAGATATGATCTCTCAGTGTGACAGTGAACCATTGATGATACCTCTTTCTAATTTTTTTTCAACTAGTTGTGCACCAGTTTCAACCAGTTGTGCAATATTTAAATATACTGAGCAGAGCATTGACTCTGTTTATGTGAATTCACAGTTCTAGTTCTTTAAGCAGTTGCTTATGTTGAATCTGTTATATAGTGAAAAGAATGAGGAGTACTTGTGGCACCTTAGAGACTAACAAATTTATTTGAGCATAAGCTTTCGTGGGCTAAAACACACTTCATCGGATGCATGCAGTGGAAAATACAGTAGGAAAATATATACACAGAGGACATGGAAAAAATGGGTGTTGCCATACCAACTATAATGAGAGTAATCATTATACTGGGATATTATCAGCAGGAGAAAAAAATAACTTTTGTAGTGATAATCAGGATGGCCCATTTCCAACAGTTGACAAGAAGGTGTGAGTAACAGTAGGAGAAAAATTAGCCTGGGGAAATAGGTTTTACTTTGTGTAATGACCCATCCACACCCAGTCTTTATTCAAGCCTAATTTAATGGTGTTCAGTTTGCAAATTAATTCCAATTCTCCAGTTTCTCATTGGAGTCTGTTTTTGAAGATTTTTGTTGGAGTATTGAGGTCTGTAATCGATTGACCAGGGAGGTTGAAGTGTTCTCCGACTGGTTTTTGAATGTTATAATTCTTGACATCTGATTTGTGTCCATTTATTCTTTTGCATAGAGACTGTCCGGTTTGGCCAATGTACATGGCAGAGGGTCATTGCTGGCACATGATGGCATATATCACATTGGTAGATGTGCAGGTGAACGAGCCTCTGATGGTGTGGCTGATGTGATTAGGTCCTGTGATGGTATCCCCTGAATAGATATGTGGATAGAGTTGGCAACTGGCTTTGTTGCAAGGATAGATTCTTGGGTTAGTGTTTTTGTTGTGTGGTTTGTGGTTGCTGGTGAGTATTTGCTTCAGGTTGGGGGGCTGTCTGTAAGCGAGGACTGTCCTGTTTCCCAAGATCTGTGAGAGTGAGGGATCGTCCTTCAGGATAGGTTGTGGATCCTTGATGATGCGCTGGAGAGGTTTTAGTTGGGGACTGAAGGTGACAGCTAGTGGCGTTCTGTTACTTTCTTTGTTGGGCCTATCCCATAGTAGGTGACATCTGGGTACTCTTCTGACTCTGTCAATCTGTTTCTTCGCTTCAGCAGGTGGGTATTGTAGTTGTAAGAATGCTTGATAGAGATCTTGTAGGTATTTGTCTCTGTCTGAGGGGTTGGAGGAAATGTGGTTGTATCTTAGAGCTTGGCTGTAGACAATGGATCGTGTGATGTGTTTTGGATGGAAGCTGGAGGCATGTAGGTAAGTATAGCGGTCAGTGGGTTTCCGGTATAGGGTAGTGTTTATGTGACCATCACTCATTAGCATTGTAGTGTCCAGGAAGTGGATCTCTTGTGTGGACTGGTCCAGGCTGAGGTTGATGGTGGGATGGAAATTGTTGAAATCATGGTTGAATTCCTCAAGGATGACTTTTCCATGGGTCCAACCCAACACAGCCAATGGAGCATTCATTTTTAATGTGCACTCCCAGCTACCAGAGCCAGCAACATGGAGGAGGCACCTTTTGATGAACTTCTCTTGCTTGTGCTGTGTCAGGAAACTGGCAGCACATCTGAGAGGCACTGGTGGACATTTCAGTGGCATTTTCTGGCCCACTAAAGGTACCTGATGGATTTCCTGATAGATTTGCAGGAGGAGTACCTGGCATTGCAGACTCTCACTGGCAGATGCTGCTCAGTATAATTGGCATAGCAGGTGATTCCCCAGACATAGACTGCTGCTTCTGGCACAGGTCCATAAGCATAGGTTGTTAGGACCACACTGTCATGCAGACCTGGGATGACCAACAGTGGGGCCAGAACTTTCGCATGAAGAAAGTAACATTTCTGGAGCTTTGTTAGCAGTTGTCCCCACCCTCCACCATAAAGAGACCCATCTGAGGTCACCCTTGCTAGCCCAGAAGAAGGTTGGTATTAGGGTTGCCAATTTTCTACTCGCACAAAACCGAACATTCTTGCCCCGCCACTCTCCTGAGGCCCTGCCCCCCACTCACTCCATCCCTCCTCTCTCTGTCGCTCGCTCTCCCCACCCTCACTCACTTGCTCATTTTCACCGGGCTAGGACAGGGGGTTGGGTTGTGGAGGGGTGAGGACTCCTGCTGGGGGTGTGGATTCTGTTGTGGGGCCAGGGATGAGGGATTTGGGGTGCAGGAGGGTGCTCTGGGCTGGGACTGAGGTGTTCGGTGGGTGAGAGGGGGATCAGGACTGAGGCAGGGGGCTGGGCCATGGGGGAGATGGGAGGACTCCTGCTGGGGGTGCGGGCTCTGGGGTGGGGCTTGGGATGAAGGTTGTGGGGTGCAGGAGGGTGCTCCGGGCCAGGGGAGGAGGTCAGGGGGTGCAGGCTCCAGGCGGTGCTTACCTTAGGCAGGAGCATGCCCCCCTCCAGCTCCTACGCGGAGGCATGGCCAGGTGGAGCTTTTCCTCGCTGCCCTGTCTGCAGGCACCGCCCCCGCAGCTCCCATTGGCCATGATTCCCAGCCAATGGGAGCTGTAGAACCTGCGCTTGCAGTGGAGGCAGCATGTGGAGCCCTCTGGCTACCCCTATGCATAGGGGCTGGAGGGGGGATGTGACGCTGCGTCCGGGAGACACGCAGAGCCACGACCTGCAGGGAGGCTGCCTTGTCCTATTGTGCTGCTGACTGGACTTTTAACATCCCGGCCAGCAGTGCTGACCAGAGCTGCTAGGGTCCTTTTTCGAATGGGCATTCTGGTAGAAAACTGGACACTTGGCACCCTAGTTGCTATGCAGAAGAGTGTTGCTACCCCAGGCTGCTACAGGTCCGTTGTCAACTGTGAGTAAAGTGGTAACGGAGGTTTCTGAGGCAACCAGGCATGTGGTTTATCCCAAAGTGGCAGGCATTAAAGATATTCCAGAGATAAATACTGGCTTTGGGAGAATGGGGTTTCCTAACTGTGGCAAGGGTATTGATGGGACTCATGTGCCCCTAGTTTACCCTCCTCAAAGAGCACATGAGTCCATAAACTGCAAAGGGCACTACTCCATTGTTATGCAGGCACTAGTGGACCACAGAGGCAGATTTATGAATGTGAGTGTGGGCTGTACAGAAAGTTTACAATGCTAGAATTTTTTGCTGCTCAGGAGTGTACATTCATAGACAGGCTGGAACATTATTCCCACCAAATAACACTGACATAAATGGTGTTACTGTCTCCACTGCTATTCTCGGGGGGAAGGGGAGCTGCGTATTTATTGACATATGAACTGCTGTACTTAAAGGAATAGTAAATAGAGGAATACTGTTTGCTTTGTAATGCTTAATTACTCCTTAACATGTTTTAGCTTTGTTATCTCAAATCATGATTGCACAATGTGCTGCACTCATAGCAATAGATTTTCTTGAAAAATAGAACATACTTTATATGTTCTAACAGGGCTTAAAACAGTAAACCACTCACACAGTCTTGGGCAGCTGCCATTACAAAACCACACCCCAAAAAAGGAAGGGCATGAAACAGGGGGATTGTGTCAGATATTAACTATCTCAGCATGTCTCCTGACCCCCGCAGTTCTCCTGTCCCTTCTTTACACATTTTCCCCTCAGTTTGCGGCATGGGAGGGGGATGGATGTTTACACCAGAAAGGAGTGGACCTGGGTTAGCGCAATTGCAGTGCAGACACAACAGGGGTTTGCCTGGGCTCAGGCTTGGGTGTGCATTGTAGTGTAGACATACCTTTGTGTTTCTCATCAGGAATTTGTGCTATATCCACCATACACAATGATTGGCAATAAAGATTTCAAGAACATTCTATGCATCAGAGTAGCAAAAGCATCAGATGACACTGCTTGCAGCCCTGGGTTGTGGGGAGGGAGGAAGTCTGCTATAATTGTGAGTACTCTGAACTACTGAGCTAACAGCAGTGAGGTGAAATGGCAGGCTATACTGGAAAAATGTTCTGTGGAGGACTGGCCTATGTATTTAGAGAGGCTGGAGCAGTATTTTGAAATAAATGGAAAAATGTGTAGTAGCATTCTTGAGTGTGACAAGAAGAAAAACATACCATTTAGTATGCAGTCTGATCACCCCAGAGAAACCAGCAAGCAAAATGTTTAAAGAGAGTGCAAATTGTTTAAGAGCACTTGGCACTCATGACCCTGATGATAACTGAAAGGTTTCATAGCAGAATCAGCTTGAAGATGAATATTTGACTCTATTGTAAAAGAGGGAAAAGATTGTCGGACCACTGTGGTTTTAAGGATGGGCTTAGCTAGGACTTAAAACCGATTTGCATGTGGACTGCTTAATGAAACATCTCAGAAGAAGCTGTTAACTGAGGAAAATCTTACTTTTAAATGTACAGTAGAAATTGGAGTAGCAATGGAAACTGCAGCAAGTGATGCAATAGAACTGCCTACTGGAGCTAAAACAGAAGTAGGAATGTATAAACTATCTGTAACCAAGGCAAGAGCCAGTCCACTCAGACACATATTATCAGTGTGGAAAAGGGTTCCATGCTCCTTCTGGTTCCTGATTTTAAAGATGCATATTACAGAAGCTGTAATTAAAAAAGAAGGGTATATCCAAATAGTTTGTCACACCAAGAGAAATAAGGAAGAGACCAAATCAGGGTACAGAGAAGGGAATATCAATGTACACACTCTGTAGATGCAGGCAGTAGTGAGAGTGTGGAATAGCCAGCCTAGATATCTATAGTGGGCTGACTTGTCATTATCACCCCTGTCACGCTGCCTGGTATGGGGCACAGTCTCAGGTGAAACTGCCAGAATACAGGGCATGCACCCCCAAATATTCTCTCATAAGACGTCACTAAGCCAAGTAACAAATGTGTGCTTCCAAAACACTATACTAGTTATTATGAAGCCACTGACAGTCCCCTTCAGGCCCATTAGCCCCTCATGCACCACCCAGACAAACCAGACTTCTGTGATGAAATGATTATTAAAACCAGAAATCACACATATTAGGTCCTTCAAATTCCAAAGAACCAAACGCTCATCCCAGGTCAAAATATAGGTCAGATCTTACCCCAAAATCATGATGGTAGCCAATCCTTTAGTAAACTAAAATCTAAAGGTTTATATATAAAATAAAGGAAGAGTTACTAAATGGTTAATGTGAATCATATACATTAGTTGATTTCAGAGTTTGTAGAACAGGGTAACAGCAGTGATACATGCCCTGCTGAGTCACTGGGCCTCCGTTGTCCCTATGCTCTGGCATGTGAATGTTGGGACTTCCACAGAGACAGACAGACAGAGAATATTTTCTCAAAACCTGAGAGCCCTGAAATAAGATTTCAGATTCGAAGACAATAAAGGTCCCAGAAGAGTGCCAGGCATCACTGTAAATACTTCAGGACCAGACTCCAAAGAGAAACTGCTGAGCTCCAGTTCATTTGCAAATTTGACACCATCAGATCAGGATTAAACAAAGACTGTGAATGGCTATCCAACTACAGAAGCAGTTTCTCCTCCCTTGGTATTCACACCTCAACTGCTAGCAGAGCACCTCACCCTCCCTGATTGAACTAACCTCGTTATCTCCATACTGATTTATACCTTTCTCTGGAAATTTCCATTACTTGTATCTGAAGAAGTGAGGTTCTTACCCACGAAAGCTTATGCTCCCAATACTTCTGTTAGTCTTAAAGGTGCCACAGGACCCTCTGTTGCTGAATCATACCATAGTATACTATGAACTCTCTTGTCTGTCTTAAGACACATTTGCATCTGAATTCCAAAATCACATGGGTCTCTTTGCTGCCAGCTGAATTGCTAACTCCTATCTAATTTGCTGTCCACTATCATGCCTAAGTCTCTTTACCATTACTCTTTACTAGGTTTCTTCCTCCTATTGAATGTGTGTGTGTTGGCTTAATTTTTACAAGCTATATTAAGCATATGTTTTCCAAGATGTATTCAGCTGGTTCATACACTGTCAGTACAGTGAAGATGAACAGGAATGCCAAAAGGTACATCTTCTGTAGAAGGAATGGGACACACACTTGCTGCTAATCAGGAGAAACATGTATACCGATTTGCTAATACAAATGGGAGTCTTTGTGCTGTTTGGCTTGAGCATTAGACATGTCCCTCTTCCTATACACCATGCTCTCCTGGGGGATGCGGTGTGTACACTAGTGTGCTAAATCAATGTCACTATTGCATTCTTGGATACCAAAGAGGTATTCTGCTTGCAGGCAGCAGGGGGTTATTTAACCCTTTCCCCCGCCAGTCCCTATTTCCATGCTATAGTACACCAAAAAGCATGATTTTGCCTTTACCCAGCTTCAAGATCCCAGGGTGCATGCACAGCTGCTGTATATTTACAGTGTAACCTGTCCATATACATTTCACTATAATGGTCTTGAACAGATGGAGTTTGGCTTAAGTGAAGCAAAGTTGAAGTCTGATTTTGTTAAAACTAAGTGATCTTTTCAGGCTGTATTGATTTTGATTTAAAGCTTTTCCTTCTGATTTCTGCTCATACATGCTCTGTGTATTTTATAATCCTTCATAGAAGCATGTCACAGAATGGAAACGCCCGTTTATGATCTATACATGTTGTGGCTAACTTGTAAAAGGAAATGTTGCTCTATTAAGTAACGTGATATCCACTCTTTCTCTCTTCACAGTAGGTATAAAATACAGTACTGTAATGTTCATTATAAATCCAGTCAAGTTCTTATGTCATTTTCACTGAGATTTTGCAAGGAAAATAGATTTTGTGGATTGGGTTGTATTGCCATGAATCATTGTGGAAAATAATGTCTGAGTTCTAAACTGAAGTTTGGGTATATTCTGACATCAGTTTATCTCTAGATCTATGCAATGCTACCAGTTTTCAAAAGTTTAAAAAGGAGATTTGAAATAGTATTTCTGAGAAATACATCAGTGTTCCATGACTAGATTTTGTCATATTCACCAATGAACTATATCTTTTCACTGGGAACCTGATAAAGTCTCCATTGGGCAAACTGCTGATACGATCCAGGGAGATTTTGTTAAGAACTTATTTTTTATTATAATCATAGTAATACCTAAATATATGTGTGTGTGTGGTCCATCAGTTCAACGATGACATTTCCATGCTGTGACAGCGTTGGTAGCTCACCGCTGTGGCGCCTCCTCCTGGCCGCTTCCTGCTCTGGGCAGCCTTTTATATGGCTAAGCCGGGCCCTGATTGGCTGGCTCCAATCTGTCTTCTTATTGGCTCCCAGTAAGCCCTCTCTTGATTGGCCGCGCGTCTACGCAGGTGCCTAGGCCTGCCGCAGCCCAGTCTCTCTAGGTGTGGGGTAATCGCCCCACCACACATGCTCTCTTGCTTCGTGGATTCTGGAGTGACTCTGAAATCCAAAGAGCGACGCACATGCTCGTGAGCAGATTGGACAGACAAAGTCATTGGTGAATGTCTTGATAGCTATAGCAGTAGTATGATGCTTTTCCTTTGCAGCTAATAATCGATTATTTCTGTCTTCAAAGGCTTGAAAAGCTCTGAGTATTGTGTGTTGCCATGCTGATCTATTTAACGCAGCCTTCTCAAGATCCTTCAGTTTTATTGTACCAAAGTGTATGCTGTTTTTGATGCTGTCCTTGTAGCGCTTTCTGGGATGGCCTTGATTTCAGTGTCCTTGAGCCAATTCACCATAGAAAATTTTTCTGGGGAGTTGATATTCAGGCATCCTATTGATGTGTCCAACCCAGCGTAGGTGGTCTTTTATCAGCATGGCTTCAGTGCTTATGGCATTTGACTTTTGGAGAATCTCCAGGTTGGTAATTTTGTCCTGTCAGTGGATCCCCATAATGGTATGCAGAAACTGCATATGGAAGGCCTCTGACTGTTTGATATGCCATTTGTATGGTGTCCAGGTCTCACCGCCGTAGAGGAGAGATGTGAGCACAAAAGAATTATCAAGTTTTATTTTAATTGAGAGAGTTATATTGTGGGATTTCAGGACTTTGTTACGTAACTTTCCAAATGACCGAGAAGCTTTCTGTATCCTGTTTGTGATCTGTTTATCAAGAGATCCATCATGGGAGATGTTGCTGCTGAGATAGGTAAAACTGTCAACTTGCTTTAGTTGGTTTCCACTAATGGATATGCTAGGGGATATGGCACAGAGCGGTGAAGATGATTGGTGCAACACCACAGTTTTCTCCAGGTTGATTGTAAGGCCAAACAATTTTGATGCTTCAGCAAAGCGATCTACAATGCACTGGAGATCTCCCTTTGTGTATGCTAGTAGGGCACAATCATCCACAAAGAGTGCTTCTCTTATTAGTAGCTCTGTTACTTTTGTTTTTGCTTTAAGCCTTATAAGATTGAAGACTGAACCATCATGTCTGTATCTGATGTAAATGTCTCTGTTGAGCCCATCTGTAGCATGGTTGAGAACTTGGGTGAAGAAGAGGTTGAACAGTACAAGGGCAAGGACACAGCCTTGTTTGACTCCATTTGAAATAGGAAAGGAGTCAGTGAGATCTCCATTTAAAAAGTACCTGAACTTGCATCCCCTCATGAAATAAATGAATGATCTTTACCAGTTTTAGTGGGCAACCAAGTTTGCTGAGGATCATCCATAATCCTTTTCTATTGACTGTATCAAATGCTTTTGTCAGATCGATGAAAACACTGAACATATTCATGTTTTGTTCAGTACATTTTCTTGTATTTGCCTGATAGTGAAAATCGTGTCTATGGTGCTACGACCAGGTCTGAATCCGCACTGAGTCTTGGGTAGATTGGTTTCTGAGACAGATGAAATCAGTCGGTTCAGGAGAACACAATGCCACATTGTTGGACAATGATGTAATCTATTAGATGCCATTGTTTAGATCTGGAATGCATCCATGTAGTTTTATATTTGTCTGCCTGTCTGAATATGGTATTTGTAATTGTCAGGCTATGTTCTGCACATTTTCTTAGGAGCAGGAGACAATTTTCGTTCATTTTTTCCAATGCCATTTTTCCCAATGACACCTTGCCAGTTGTTAGCTTTACTTTCTCTTGCATTAAAATCTCCTAGGATGATTAGTTGGTCACTTTGTGGTGTTGACTTGATGAGAGAGTTGAGATCAGAGTAGAACCATCCCTTAGCATCGTCAGGATTTGTTAAGGTGGGTGCATATGCACTGATGATGGTAGCAAATAGTGACTTATTTAGTGGTAACCGGAGTCTCTGAGTCTTTCGTTAATGCCTATTGGAAAGTCTTCAAGACACTGCAAGAATTTGATCTTAATGGCAATTTGCCTTAATGGATTCTATCTTCATGTGGTTCTTTTCCCTTCCAAAAGAAGGTGTTATGCCCAGCTGGTTCTGTAATAATGCCATCATCTGCCAATCTAGTTTCACTGAGCACTGCAATGTCAATGTCATACTGGGTTAGCTCTTTTGAAAGGAGAGCTGATATTTCTCGATTTGAAAGAACATCTTTGTCTATCATAGTCCTGATGTTCCAAGCAGCAATCTTTAGTGCTTTTTTAGTTATCTTTGGTTTTCAACTGCGTTGAGGATGATCTGGCTGTGTTGAGGATGGTAAGCTGGCCAGATTTAATTTGGGCAGGCAATGTTTGAGGCACCTTTTCTAGCCCCTTCCCTTACAAAGAAAGAGCAGTGCAATCCTAAAAAGGGCTGCTCTGTCACCTGGGGTGTTGCCGAGCTTCCCTGCTGCCTTTGGGCCAGGGATGGGCGACCAATGTCCCAGGCCGCCTGTGTGCAGGCTTGTGGCTATGACGGCCAGTAATCATCTTCACTTGTCGCTTTGCCACACCCCCATCGCCACAGCTCTTTTGAAGAGAGATGTGCATGAATGACATGTGCGTGAAGTTGATTAAAATGAGAGAGTCGTTGCACTGGGACAGTCCCATTCCTCGGCTGCTGAAGCTTGGCCCAGTGGCACAAAGGCTGTTACAACTGGAGGCTTCTTTAGCTGCAGTGGATAGCAATGACTTCTGTAGTGCCCCATCGTGCCTTTCGCCTTCTGCAATATGTTGCTGCACTGCTTTTCAAGCCGTTGGACCAATATATGGTCTCTTTCTCCTTGGCTACCAGAAAAGTTTTTGTATGCTTGGGAGGGAAATCCCTATCTCACCTTCAGTTTCTGCACTTTCGTTTAGCCCACCTGCCGATACGGTTTACCAGGATGTGGCCGCTGTCACACATTTACAGCTACTTGGAGCCACAGGTGAGAGCTGGGTATGCAGCGAGGACCAGAGAGGAAAAGAACCACTCCAGGAGTGCGGCAGTTCGGATCACTCAAAGGTACTACCTCTCCCATATACCCCTATACCAAAATATAGCAGGTTAGTAAATACTGAAGAATAGATGGTTATGGTTACAAGAAATGGAAGATTGGACAAATGATCAGGGAGGAGTATAAAAATATTGCTCAGGCATGCAGAAGTGAAATCAGGAAGGCCAAATCACACTTGGAGTTGCAGCTAGCAAGAGATGTTAAGAGTAACAAGAAGGGTTTCTTCAGGTATGTTAGCAACAAGAAGAAAGTCAAGGAAAGTGTGGGCGCCTTACTGAATGAGGGAGGCAACCTTGTGACAGAGGATGTGGAAAAAGCTAATGTACTCAATGCTTTTTTTGCCTCTGTCTTCATGAACCAGGTCAGCTCCCAGACTGCTGACTGGGCAGCACAGCATGGGGAGGAGGTGACCAGCCCTCTGTGAAGAAAGAAGTGGTTCAGGACTATTTAGAAAAGCTGGATGAGCATAAGTCCATGGGGCTGGATACGCTGCATCCGAGGGTGCTAAAGAAGCTGGCGGATGTGATTGCAGAGCCATTTGCCATTATCTTTGAAAACTCATGGCGATCAGGGGAGGTCCTGGATGACTGGAAAAAGGCTAATGTAGTGCCCATCTTTAACTAAAGGCCAGTCAGCCTCACCTCAGTTCCTGGAAAAATCATGGAGGAAGTCCTCAAGGAATCAATTCTGAAGCACTTGGAGGAGAGGAAAGAGATCAAGAACAGTCAGCATGGATTCAACAAGGGGAAGTCGTGCCTGACTAACCTATTTGCCTTCTATGACAAGATAACTGGCTCTGTGGATGAGGGGAAAGCAGTGGATGTGTTATTTCTTGACTTTAGCAAAGCTTTTGATACGGTCTCCCACAGTATTCTTGCCAGCAAGTCAAAGTAGTATGGGCTGGATGAATGGACTATAAGGTGGATAGAAAGCTGGCTAGATCATCGGGCTTAACATGTAGTGATCAATAGCTCCATGTCTAGTTGGCAGCCGGTATCAAGCAACATGCCCTAAGGGTCAGTCCTGGGGCTGGTTTTGTTCAATATCTTCATTAATGATCTGGAGGATGGCGTGGATTGCACCCCAGCAAGTTTGCAGATGACACTAAATTGGGAGGAGTGGAAGATGTGCTGGAGGGTAGGGATAGGATACAGAGGGATCTAGACAAATTAGAGGATTGGGACAAAAGAAATCTGATAAGGTTCAACAAGGACAAGTGCAGAGTCCTGCACTTAGGACAGAAGAATCCCAGGCACTGCTTCAGACAAGGGACCGAATGGCTAGGCAGCAGTTCTGCAGAAAAGGACCTAGGGGTTACAGTGGACGAGAAGCTGGATATGAGTCAACAGTGTGCCCTGTTGCCAAGAAGGCTAACGGCATTTGGGGCTGTATAAGTAGGGGCATTGCCAGCAGATCGAGGGATGTGATCATTCCCCTCTATTCTTCATTGGTGAGGCCTCATCTGGAGTACTGTGTCCAGTTTTGGGCCCCACACTACAAGGAGGATATGGAAAAATTGGAAGGAGTCCAGCAGAGGGCAACAAAACTGATTAGGGGGCTGGAGCACATGACTAATGAGGAGAGGCTGAGGGAACTGGGATTGTTTAGTCTGCAGAAGAGAAGAATGAGGGGGGATTTGATAGCTGCTTTCAACTACCTGAAAGGGGGTTCCAAAGAGGATGGATCTAGACTGTTCTCAGTGGTACCAGATGACAGAACAAGGAGTAATGGTCTCAAGTTGCAGTGGGGGAGGTTTAGGTTGGATATTAGGAAAAACTTTTTCACTAGGAGGGTGGTGCAGCACTGGAATGGGTTACCTAGGGAGGTGGTGGAATCTCCTTCCTTGGAGGTTTTTAAGGTCAGGCTTGACAAAGCCCTGGCTGGGATGATTTATTTGAGGATTGGTCCTGCTTTGAGCAGGGGGTTGGACTAGATGACCTCCTGAGGTCTCTTCCAAGCCTGATATTCTATGATTCTATGGGTTATAATATATTTACATAAATTGGAGTAGATCATATGATTAATAGAGTCATAGAAATTAGAGAGATAATACCCAGTTAAATTCTTAACAAGTTTCAGAGATTTCCTCAGGTCTTATATTTTAACTGTTTTCATAAATGGTTCAATGGAGGGACAGGAAGGTATTTTATAGTATCTGGCAAGATGGTTGCCTGATCTCTGACTTCCTCATTTTTCAAATATCAGTTCAAATGAAACCATAATTATTTGGATAACAATTTCCTAGCATAAAACATAAAAATTTACTGTCTAGATAAAATCTGAACAATTAAGGTTGTATTTCTGTGCTACAAAAGGTATCAAATATTGCTTGCCAGAAAATGGAAATCCCATCTCACAAGACACTTTGTAGGTTTTTTGGGGAGGTGGAGTTGGAGGGAATTGTTGCAGACTGGTAAGAAACATAAAAAATGTGATTTTAAAGAAAATATATATATATATTTTTTTGTGGGAAAGGCTTTCAAGAAAAATCTGTTTCAGGAAAATCAAGATACCCAGGTGCTCTGCCTCTCTGAACTCAGGGTAGGTAGAGAGGCAGAGTACCCGGGCTTTCTGCCTCTTTGGCTCCTGAAGTTGCAGAAAGTGAACTTGCAAAAAGTGAAACTGATGAGCCTTCCAGGTGAGGAGCCATCATTTTTTCATTTTCCTGATAGAAAATTTGAAATGTTTCAGCAAAATTTTAAAATTTTCCTACAGAAAATTTTCATTTTGAAGAAAGGACTTTTCCCCCCTCCTTTGGTCAGATGATCAATCTGATGAAACATTTTTAGTCAGCTCTAGGAACAAAGGACCTATGCTGGAATTTTTTCAGTCAAGGTCAACTTTAGAAAACAAGAGTGGATGAATCTTACAATCCCTCCACAATCATCCTGACAGTATTTTAAAATCTATTTTGCATCAAATGGAAAAGGTGCTGAGACAGTATGAATTATTTTTCACTAGAAATTTCTCCAAATGGGGACCTACTGGAATGTGGTGTTTGCAAGTCATTACAGGAGAGAGATTCTATATGTAACAGAGTGAATAAAAATTGATGATTTAAAAAAATTAAAAATCCCATTTTTTATTGATTTTTAAAAATTAAATCTGTATTTAAAATTCAATTTTAAATTGACAACATGTGGTAAGGCCTAAACTTATTTAATCTAGTAAAATCATGTAAATTACATTTTTTTAAAAAAGCAGTACATGTTTGTCACTGAGTTTTAAAGGAAGTCAGACCACCGAACTGCTGGAAGTCACTGGATAAACATGTGGAACCAGAGTTTGTTGAAGTGCAAAATCAGCTTTTGACAACTGTAGCCTCTTTTTTGCAGGTTCAGAGAGAATATTGTCTTCACTCAGTGTATTCAACTAGTTCATTTAGAGTTAAGAAACCCTTTGGGAGTTGAAAAAGTAGGAAAGCTTATTTTCCTTTTCCAATCTATGAATAAAAATGAGATGGAGGAGGAGGAGATCTACTAGTTTTAAAATCCTGAAGGACATGGTGACCAGAAACAATCAGTTAATTTCTCTAACTACAGACTATACTTCTTTATTTAATAAATCAGTTTGTTTTAAATATAAAACATGTTATGATAATATTTTTCCTTGCGCATCCAGCACACTTAGGGTATTTTTATTTAAATAGTTTAAAAAAAATGCTGGTTTTGTGCATTTTTAATTGTTTGAATCTCTATCCAAACAGAGCTTGAGAGAAACCCCAAATAAATAATTAATCATCTGAAAATAAGAAATTAATCATTTGCCATTTTCAAATAAAAAGTATAAAAATTAAGAATCTGAATATATAAATTAAGCTGTATAATTGCTTAATATGTAGATAGCTATAGTATATCCTCCTACTTAGCAAAAAGAAGCACGTAATTTAGAGTAACAGCTATATTTAATTGCAATTATATTTTGCTGGTTACCAACCAATGAGAATTAACCTTTTTTAGCAACATAACTAAAAAGTACATATGCAAAATTAAAATTGGTTATTTAAATTAAGGTTTTCCATTTGCTGATTTAAATCATGATTAAAATCAGTTATTTTAATTGTTTAGATTTAAATCAGTCCATCCTGATTTTATATATATATATATATATACACACACAGCATGCAGACTTAATTAAAATAATCATGTATAGTCCAAAATTATAAAAGTAACAGGAAAACCCATGATAGTGACCAGATATAGCCATGGAATTCTGAGGAATTTTCCTTTTTGTATCAATATTTTTGTATTCTACATATTTGCAATTGTTCGAAAAATAAAGAATGATTTAAAATTAAGTTTATAAGGTTTATCATCTTGTCATGATTGTCCATCTATAGATTTGATCTAGCTCTGATTGACTTCAGTAGCAGTAGTACTGAGACATATGTGTGCTTGGAGATTTTCTCCTTTCTTCCTTGAATAACAGCAGCAGGCAGTGTAGACAGTGCCTGGAGCTCAATTAGCTGATGTGTGCATAGTCTGTCAATTATTTTGTGCGATAAGCTGCTGGTGTTCTGTTCCCATTTATTTAAGTGCTTTATCCATTATTTTGTATAACTTTTCATTCTGCTTAGGGGAAATACATGGGCTTCAAGAAGAGTGGTAATTTCTTACCCTACTGCCAATCATGTTTTTAACTGTTAAACAAATTTGAACAAAGGACATATGGAGCAAGTATGTTCTGAACAATTGCTCTGGCACAAGCACATTTTTGTTTTTAAATGGTCTCTTCCTTTATTTTCTTCTCAACAGCATCTGTGGGCAGGGCCAGCTCCAGCTTTTTTGCCACCCCAGCGGCGAAGCGGTTTAAAAAAATAAATAAATAAAAAAAATAGCTGATTGGCGGCACTTCAGCGGCAGCTCAATTGCGCCACTTCATTCTTCGGCGGCAATTCGGCAGCAGCTCAAAGAGGAAGAGAGGGACTGAGGGACCCGCTGCGGAAGACCCGGACATGCCACCCCTTTCCATTGGCCGCCCCAAGCACCTGCTTCTTTTGCTGGTGCCTGGAGCTGGCCCTGTCTGTGGGGATGTCTTTATTTTTCAGTTAGGCCTCTTTTAAAGTTGTTTTTGCTCCCTCTACTGGTGTGCTTTCAGTTAGACACCCATACTTCAGCAGATGTTCTCTTTTGTGTAGTAGGGTACAAATTATTGTCCCCATCTTAGTACAGCTTTTAGTCATCTTACTGCAGGAGTGAAATCCTTGCTCCACTGAAGTCAATGGGAGTCTTACTGTTGACTTCAATGGGGTCAGGTTTTCATCTGGTGTGCTTAGTGTAGGATCACCCAGTGCTGTATATTGTGAATACTGTGAAGTTTCAGTCTGCAACAAGAGATCTTATTTACATCCTTATTGTTCAATAAAGAATTTTTCATGCTTCAAAATTATTAGCTGTCTTTGGTCTGTAGTAAACAAGAATTCTCACAGAGCATGATTGGAGATACCAGTAGTGAAGGGGAGGGTGGGGAGGATAAAACAGGGCTGAATCATCCAGTGCTTTAGATTATTTTTCAATATCTAACCTAGGATAGTGGGCATCAGGTACAGTGGGATGTGCCCTAGGAAGTGATAATCTCTTGTACAGCCCCTTTTGCATGATGTACAGGTTATGTAGCATGACTTGTTTGTGCATACTGTTTAAATTTTCGAAGTTCAGCGTGTGTTCCTAAATTCATCCTGAGGCCTCAATCCTGCAAAAATGCATTTACATCATTAGTCCAAATAGTGGTCAATGAGTCTGCTCAAATGCATACAATTAAGCATGTGTGAAAGTGTTTGCAGAATTGGGGCACTGGGCAACTAAAGAAAAGTGGTCTACTTTTCAAAGGTGTGTGCACCTGCAGCTCTCATTCAATGCTCTGCATTTTGGATTAATCTTGTAGTAAGTGGATTCTCAGCGTTTTTGGGGGGAAGCTATGCTAGGTGTAGGGTGACCAGACAGCAAATGTGAAAAATCGTGACAGGGGGTGAGGGGGTAATAGGAGCCTATATAAGAAAAAGACCCAAAAATCAGGACTGTCCCTATAAAATCGGGACATCTGGTCACCCTAGCTAGGTGTTAGGTAGTCATAAAACAGGAGTAAATTGCTGTAGGGCAAAACAATGGGAGTGCAAAATGAATGCAACTTAATGCTGAGCAGTAGAAGAAGAGCTGTATCTTGAAAGCAACTAATAATGGGGTAGTATCAAGCAGACTCCCCTCTCAGCTAAATACTGCAAAGACTTCAGTGGGCTGTAAGGATCTAAAAGAATGAAGAATTTAGTCAATTAAGTTTGTTCACAGTAACCTCAGAGTCAAATTACTCTCTGGTGTAAATAGGCCAAGTTCCCATTAACTTCCATTGGAATTTTGCCTGCTTATGCCATGAGCTGAGTTTGGTCCTTTCACAATGCCCAGTCAGTGCAAACCGCGCTAGTTTTGCACACAATCAGTGCAAGTTTTACTTTGCCACTTAAGCCATTTTTGTCTGATCAGCTTACCTCAAACATAAGCTAAACCATAGTTTACATCCCCACTAAATTTAGCCCAGTATATCCATATTATTAAAACAAACAAGTGCATTTTTTCCATATAGTTAAATGGAAAAATATTACCTCTCCTCTTTAAATCTTTATAACATGTATTTCAGTTCAGTGAAGCTGATTTTATGCTTACTAAAATAGTTTAATGCAGAACATCTTACAATTAATATGGTAATTTTTAGCTCCGCACTCAATTTGTTATTTGCTAATTAAAGATTAGTCATTTAAGTGACAAGACATTGTAGAGGAAATGAATAAAATATATGTAGCCCTAACAAGAATGCGTTATCATTTATATAGAGAATTTATCATTTTAATTTGTCCAAAGGCTTCTGGCTGCCTTCGCAAAATTCAGGAACATATTTGCTAGAGCTGATTGAAAAATGGTGAACATATATTATTAAAGTTTTCAAAAATGTTCATGAAAAAACTGTTAATTTCAAACATTCAAAAAATGTTGACCAGTTAAAATCTACTGTTGAGCATTATATAAATATGGAAACATAATTACTGGATTGTTCCCTAGCTGCAGCTAAGCAAGGTAGTCAGGTCTCTTTTTGGTCTTTGGCTCGACTTTAAAATATAAAATGTTGCTTATCTAATGCTCCAGGTGCCCCAACCACATCATTAATAACTTCATAAAATCACAGCAGCATTAATCATTTCAACTGGCACTTGGCCAGCCACCTACAGAAACTTCTTTCCATCCTTTCATTGTTGTGGTAAGAATACCCTCAGCCCTCTCTCAGGTGTCTCTTGCAGAATGCCCAGAAAAATCTCTAAATTCCGTCTATTTCAGACCAGGACGGGAGAGCAAGTTTAAGTCCTGAAGCCCTCTCAGAGAATGTCCTGCCAGCCATCCCCTCTCCTTTATAATGAGGGGGATCGAGCTCAGATGCCCCGGTTTACTACAGCTGTGGCACCATGGCCTGCGGAGAGTGGCAATCACTCAAGTAGTGCTTTATAAGTAATAACCAACATCTTAAGGACTCTTAAGGCCATTTATGCGTCTCTGGACCCTGTTCAGTTGTCGAGTCCAAACAGTATTTTAATACCTGAGGGTTGTGGTGGATTGGGAAATCGGTGAGGTGGAAAAGGGTGAGAACCATGCCATGAGGGGCAATCTCTACCAAGATCTGAGCCCTCTTTCACACTCCCATTGGGACTTGACATTAAGCTGACAGGGACCCCTCAGTGAGGAAACCTCTGGATGGCAAGTCTTACCGCCACCTCCTTGTGGTAAGAGTCAGAAACTGGCATGGATTGCCAGGCGGAATGCGGAGGGTGAACTGCCCCCCCTTATTGGGTAGACTGGGGTGGGCAGCCCCAAGAAAATCTGCTCCCCTGGCAAGGGTAGCCTCCTCCAGGCACGGATGAATCCCCCTGGTAAGGGTAGTCTCCCACTGGTAAGGGATAGCCTCCCCCTCTGAAGGGTTATATCTTTTTAATTATGGATAAAAGGAATATTAATATTCATACTCGAGTGACGCTGGACCGGGTAAACAACGCCCTCGCTACTGGTTCTGATGCCCCAGCTGACAGTGTCAGATATGTTAGGGGACTAATTCAGGTTGCTGGACCAATGCATAAAATATTTTTGCGTGAGTGGTTACCTCACGAGACTGAAATATGTGATCTCCCTGTCGAGATGATTGGGAGTGGAGAATTTTGACTGGCTAGTGAGGATCGGGTTGGTAATGATTTGTCAATTTTACCTATGGCTTTTACTAATAGCTTTTTTAATAATTTGGATGTGGACAATTTTAATCCTAATTTTAAGTATTTAGATCCTTTGGGTGGTCCATATTTTAATTGAGGGCTAATGTTTATCCAACTAGGGAGACTTTAGCAAGAGGAAGAGAGGGAGTTTAATGCTATGTGTAGATTGTGTAGAAAGGTTAGGGAGACCATCCCACGTATATCTGGGCAGTGCTATAAAATTAAAGATGCATGGATTAAAAGACATTATAGGATAGTCTCAGCTGTGATTAATAAAGTTAGTAAACTTGGTGGAAGACAACAATGGAACCACAGCTTAGAAATAGTGAAGGAAATTTACATAAGCCGGATGTTGTTTTTGGGAGGACAATTCTGACCGTCTGGAAAGGGCCCAGAGAGAAGATTGATGACTACTACTCAGAGTTGGAAGAAAATCTCAAAAAGAGATCCAGGAGTATAAATGTTCACTTCTTAGGTCTCATAATTGGGGCTTGTGGCAAATGGAGTGAAGGTAACAATGATCTTCTAAAGCTCCTGGGAATTGAGTGAGGTAAGAATTTTAAAGAAAATCTTTGCAGGCTCGTGCTATGTCACCGCTGATATGATGGCCATGTTCAGTGACAAGTACTGATCTCGGACTCCCATTCTGCATATCCTATTTATTTATTTTTCTTTTAGTTCTCCATATTTTAATTTCAATGGATTATTGGTTGTCAGTACCTCTGTATCTATTGGTTACTTACTCACCTGTCCTTTATTATATAGTGGTTTTAATTTATGAATACTTATTAATTAGGATTAATATCCTATTTTAAATTATTTTTACTGGAATTGGATGTGGACTGGCCGCGTATAGTAACCAGGAAAGGGCAGATAGTCACGCCTGTACATATGTAGCTGGAGACCAATGGACAGCTAGTGCAGATCTTAGAACTCTGGCATCATGTACTTTTCAGTGTGATGCCCCCAGTCAGTAAGTGAGGCTGATGCAGAACACAGCAGCTCAGTCTTGGAATGATTTTAATCTGTAGTCTTACATAGCGCACACTGCAGTAGTTCTAACCCTGAGGAGACACAAACATGCGTAAGAGTGGCAAGGTCTGTATGATGTGCATCCCACACAGGCCCTGCAAGGGTTAATGTGGACCTGAAAGGCTGATTCGCATACCAGGCTGCACCTGGAGGAACAGTCAGCCTTAACTGATCCTGAAGCCCAGCTGGGCAGGAGCACTAGTTAGTATAATGAGAGGAAGCTTGTAGCAGAATGGGGCTGCAGGGAGGAGGGGAATTCTGCAGTCACTTTCTGGGACCAGGAAGGTTGTGAGAGTTGGCCCTGGGATCTTCTCCAGAATAGGGAAGTCTGGCAAGAGGCCAGGAGAGGCACTGGATTGGAATCGGCTCCAGTTGCAAGTCCTGATATAAAGGGCAGGTTCTAGATTTCCACAGAGGGAGGGAGCTATTCAGCAAAGGAACAAGGCAGGGGACACAAGTAGCTGAAAGGCCAATCCTGAGGGGGGGAGAAGTTGATTTAAGTTTATACTTTTAGTTTGGGATGCTGTTAGAGGGTTACAGGGGAATGCCCTGAGAGCCCTGGCCCTGAAAGAAGGGTTAACCTAGAGAGGTTGTGGGAAGAAAAGGCCTGAGAGAGGCTGGGTAAGAAGCAGCCCAGGAAGATAGCAGCAAGGACATGTGAACAGCAGACCTTGGTTGCTGGGGTCCCTGGGTAGCAATCTGGTGTAGTCAGAGGGTGAGGGATACCCTACCAGCTGACGAAAGAAAGGGATAAAGAAGGTAGATGCCCGGGGCAAGGACCACAGGGCCCAGAGCTGGGGCTGGAGACCTGATATAAGGACAGTGGACTTTTATTGCTGGGACTGTTACTCTGGAAGGGGTGACAGTAGTTTGTGATCTGGCTGGAGAGCCAAGTCATGGAAAGAGAGGCCACTGTAGCACCAGAATGTCCATCAGTAGGGGACACCTGATGGAGGGAGAACCCCTATGCCATGCCTGGCCACAAGGATGCTCTCTAGAGGTGAGTGAACTCCTTTCAAAGTCTGCATCCAAAAGAAAAGGTCACAATCGCCTAACTAATACAGATGGGAAAAAGCTAATTGGGTTACTGCTATAATTTGGTTGTCAGACCGCAGCTGCGTTGCTAAAATCATCCCTAAGTTGTGAACTGTAGTACCTAATGGCAGACATACTCTGTCAATCACAGGGGCTGACATGGCCATTTCCTCCAGCTGTTACCGTGTAACATTTTAATGTTTGCATAGCTGTAATTTGTGTGCTAAAGGAAAAATAGAGGAAAAAAGTCCTTGTGATGCCGGTTATAACCATCTTTATTGAAAGGTCACATGCGTCTAACAAAGTGGGTATTCACCCACCAAAGCTTATGCTCCAATTCGTCTATTAGTCTATACGTTACCAGAGGACTCTTTGTTGCTTTTTATTGAAAGGAGAATTACAACCCTTGTCAGGTTGAAAAATAAGCTATTCTTGATGGAAAAGTTGAAAAGGATGATAATGGATTATCAATTCAGATTACAGTTTTCAGCCTACAGAGTTGCACTTTCTGCAGCATTTCCATGGAAATCACTTTACCCTGAATATTTATTCCCTTTCCCTGCCATTTCCCCTACTTCTCTTTCTCAGGATGTGATGTGTAAAACTGTAGAGGACGATTTCTGCAACTCTAGTATTTAACATAGAAAAGAGAATTGTCCAACATTTCAGCACATAATTCTTGACATATAGGGACAGTACACCTTGGGACAGTGGAAAGGTATGTTAAATGCACACAGCCGTCTGCCAGCTTGACATTTTGAGGCACCTCTTCAGCTGGTGTAAAATGTCCTATTTTCAATGACCGCTTCTATCAACTGTGGATCTGCCCCATCACTAATGGATACAATACAATGAAAAGTTTGAAATGATGATAACTTCCACTGAACGAGTGGACGAAAAGCAATAATACTGAATGGTTGCCACATGTGTCCGAGATCTGCTTTTAATAAGCTTGATATTAAATTGACATAATTATCCTGTTCGCATCAAATAAGACCCCTGAGCAGAAACGGATGCTTTAACAGAAACTTCTGTTAATGGAAAACTGACACTTAAAAAGAATATGCCTACCATTCACTGTGTATGTAATGCACATTTAATGAAACACTACATTAACTGCCTCAAATTATTTTCAACTACAAACTTTTCATCCATTGAGTTACGACTACACACAGTACAGTGGGTGCATTTTGTACTATTCCTTTTCATAGTCTACTGCTAGATTAGAAACTGCTACCTGAAATACTGGTCACTTATGTCTACACTGCAGCTTGGGAGCATGCTTCCCAGGTTGGGTAGGCAGATGTGCGGGCTCTACTTGAGCTAGTGAGCTAAAAATAGCGGCATGGATGTTGCAGCACTGGCACCTTGGGCTAGCTGCCGAAGTGCAAGCCCACCTGACCCCTGGGTCACTGCTCAGGTGGCTGGCCTATGCCATCGCCCAGGTCACAACGTCCATATCACTATTTTTAGTGCACTAGCTCAAGCACAGCTAGTCCATGTCTGTCTGTCTGGGCTGGGAGGTTCACTCCTAGCTACAGTATAGACATACCCCTAGATTAACCCGTATGATTTTGAGTATTCCAGTTTTGTATGAGAATAATACAAATTGCTCAATGACCGAAAGGAAACTATAGCAAACACATGCATTAAGTTTGACAGTGAGGTTGAGAAACTGTTTTCAGATCAAGAAGAATTTGTGCAGCACCCATGCATTTTTCTTGTAGGCAGATCTGGATTATCTCTAAATTCCACTGGGATATGGGGTCCAAGCCCAGAAAAATGCATCTGGATAACCACCAGTCCTCATTAATTAATAAATAAAAACAAAAGCATATTCATGATACAAAGAAAACTTTGAAAAACTGGGGGGCTGTCATGATCAGTGGAAGTGGAGTCAGAGGGCCCATGTTCCCTGGAGGTACTGTTATTAAGGGCGCACCAGGAAAACAGGGAGCCCAGGATGTTAGGCTCGAAGCAACTCAGCTTCATGGAGAGAACGGTCCACAGGGTTTAATAAAGTTCCACTTGTTCAGTGTAATCTGCATTCAGCTTCACTCTTTGCTAATGAAACATCACAGCAGTGCCTGAGCTGTAAGTTCCCTGAGTTTATGTTCTACACTGCCGCTGGGAGGTGTGATTAGAATGGATAGACAGACTTGTAATAGCTCATCTTAACCTTGCATGCTAAAAATAGCAGCATAGACATTGGGGCACTGTTGACAACTCAGGTTAGCTAGGACCCAAGGGATTAGGTGGGCTTCAACTTGGAGAGTTAACCCAAGCCACTGCCAGCACTACAATGTATAAGCTGCTATTTTTAGTGCTCTAGCATGAGTCTGTCTACCTGTGTTGGGAATCACACACCCCATCTGTAGTGTAGACGTCACCTGAAGTGTACAAGCTGGGAAGGCACCTCAGACAGTGGTGATGACATCGACTCTCACCTTGAGTCTGAGAGCATATCAGGTTCAGTCTGTTTGGACAGGAAAGCAAGAAGGGTCAATAGCAACCTCTCTTTATGCAACAAGGTTAATAGGGAAATACCGTGTGATTTCAGCTGGATAGTTGGGCTGCCTACCATGTGATTCCTTGGGGCACATTAGACTGAAACAGAAGGATTTTGAAAAGCAGGCACAATCTAATAATGTAACCTGAGAGCATAATGGAGCCCACAGGAAAATGTGGCCTCATAGTATCTAACTGAAAAAACAACAGAGTATAGCTGCTGGTGGATAATAAGCACCACAGACTCCTTTTGAGGAATACAGCCATACAAGCCATGGATCTGGTCAGGGTATAGTATCAGAATTTATAGCTGCAGTGCAAAGGGCAAAAGGGGGATTCCTGTGGACAGTGGAGATCATTTTAAAAAGAATATGGGGATGTCTTCAAAGACAACGGGTATCTTGAACTAAACTCCACAGTGGAACCTGTATGCTTACTCCAAAGGAAAATTCCAGTGGCACTATATAATCCACTAAACA
Organism: Trachemys scripta elegans; assembly: GCF_013100865.1. Lineage (NCBI taxonomy): Eukaryota > Metazoa > Chordata > Testudines > Emydidae > Trachemys > Trachemys scripta. The sequence goes on from NC_048299.1 coordinate 97,009,281, forward strand.
AGGAGCTCAAAAGCCTGTAGAACAAGGGCTATCATAACATCTGTAGAAGCCAGTACAGCTTAAGTAAGCAGTATGGTGGTGGTAAAGAAGCCAGTGGGCAAGTTACATATCTGCATAGACCCAAAGCCACTGAACCAGGCACTGAAAAGATGGCACTGTCCACAATTGATGATATCTTTCCAGAACTTTCCAAAGTCTGAACCTTTATGGGTTATGAGGTAAGGAACAGGTTTTGGAGCATAAACTTGGATAAAAAGCCTGGTATGCTGACAGCCACTGAAGCACATTTGGTCACTATAGCTGGCTGCACATGATCCTATTGGGATGCTATTGGGGCTTTGCCCGCCCACTGCTAAAGGATCCCCCCCCACAGCCTAAGGGGGAGTCCACAGGACCTGGAGACCAAAAAAGTATGGGGAACAATTAATAAAAGAACAGGAACAGGAGTGAGGTCAAAGGACCAAATGAAGTGAACCACACGGGGACACCGAGCAGAGAAACTCGGACAGCGCCCACTGCTCCTCGAAGATGTCAAGGGAGCCAGTGGACGCCGCCCAGAGGAACTCTGCCCGGATACATGAATGAACGGAGGACCTGAAATAGGCCCCACAGTCACAGGAGACTCCATCGGCCAAACTCCTCACTCTGGTTTTATAGATGGCCAGTTTTGCTAGGGCCAAGAGGAGGTTGACCAGGAGGTCCCGTGACTTTGTGGGGCGACGGATAGGGAGTGCATAAATAAAAAGGTGAGGAGAAAAGTGCAATCAAAATCTTAACAAAATATCCGTGAGGAGCCGGAATAGGGGCTGCAGCCTGGCGCACTCCAGGTAAACATATGCCAGGGTCTCCCTCACGCCGCAGAAGGGGCAGGTGTCTGGGATGGGGGTAAACCGCTCCAAGTACACGCCCATGCTCATGGCTTCGTGAAGGAGCCGCCAACTGATGTCCCCGGTGGGCTTCAGAATCAGAGTAGAATAAAGGCTGGCCCACCGGGGCTCCTCACCCTCCAGAGGTGGCAAGAGGTCCCGCCACTTCATATCAGAGCAGGACGCGAGGGTGAGGATATGAAGAACATGGAGCATGACCGTGTATAGATGTTTCCTTGGCGTGGTCCGGAACAGAACCAGCTGCAGATCGTGCAGCCGGCTCATGGCGAAGGGACGGGGGGGGCTGGTTGGGTCCACAGAGCAGGGGCCCGATGAAAAAGGCTGCACATGATGATGGGCATAAGCCCAGACCCAGATGTGTGCCAGAGAAGACTTGCCCATATGCAGGAAGAATTGCCTGGATTGAAAATAATTGCAGATATCCTCATTGTAGGTGAAGGGAGCAATGATAACAGTTGCTGAATGAGAGTGATAGAAAACTGCAAACAAGAGCATAAACTCAGGCTAGAAAAAAAATGTTTCTCAGAGCATGACAGGACATACATTGGACACCTGCTCACAGCAGAGAGACTAAAAGCAGATTTAATCAAAATCAAGGCAGTCAGAGACATGTCAGCTCCAGTGGCTGTGAAAGGGGTACAGCACTTTAGTCAGCACATGGCTTCAGTAGTGGAACTCATTGGTGAGGTCCCAACAGCAAGCATTTGACATGATGAAACAAATGATCATAGAATCATAGAATATCAGAGTTGGAAGGGACCTCAAGAGGTCATCTAGTCCAACCCCCTGCTCAAAGCAGGACCAATTCCCAGCTAAATCATCCCAGCCAGGGCTTTGTCAAGCCGGGCCTTAAAAACCTCCAAGGAAGGAGACTCCACCACCTCCCTAGGTAACGCATTCCAGTGTTTCACCACCCTCCTAGTGAAATAGTTTTTCCTGATATCCAACCTGGACCTCCCCCACTGCAACTTGAGACCATTGCTCCTTGTTCTGTCATCTGCCACCACTGAGAACAGCCGAGCTCCATCCTCTTTGGAACCCCCCTTCAGGTAGTTGAAGGCTGCTATCAAATCCCCCCTCATTCTTCTCTTCTGGAGACTAAACAATCCCAGTTCCCTCAGCCTCTCCTCATAAGTCATGTGCTCCAGACCCCTAATCATTTTTGTTGCCCTCCGCTGGACTCTTTCCAATTTTTCCACATCCTTCTTGTAGTGTGGGGCCCAAAACTGGACACAGTATTCCAGATGAGGCCTCACCAATGTCGAATAAAGGGGAACGATCACGTTCCTCGATCTGCTGGCAATGCCCCTACTTATACAGCCCAAAATGCCATTAGCCTTCTTGGCAACAAGAGCACACTGTTGACTTATATCCAGCTTCTCATCCACTGTGACCCCTAGGTCCTTTTCTGCAGAACTGCTACCTAGCCATTCGGTCCCTAGTCTGATACCCCTGCCTGGCTGGTAGTACTTCAGAAGAGCCACTGATGACAGACCAGTGTGATGCATTAGAGAAAGGATTGGGTGTCGCACCTTTGCAGGAGTAGCTGATTGTTTATGCCAGCAGAGCCCTGTCAGAGGCTGAACAAGGGTAAGCTCAAATAGGAGGAGAGCTTCTGGCAGTGGTATTTGGAGTGGAGTTATTCCATCAGTACACCTATGGCTACCTAGATCACAAACACCTAGAGACAGTTATGGCAAAGCCCCTTCTTAGTACACTAAAGAGATTGGAGGCACATCAACATGCACTGTAGTGCTACCACGTATAAGCAAGTTGGGAGAAGGGAATCAGGACTTTGTGTAGCCTGTTAATATTATTGGAAATCAGAGGCCTAGGAAAAGGACATCCAACTAGAGGCAGGCAAGAGAGTGATACTAGCAGGATGGCCAGAAGATAAAAGCCATGTACTGGTAGAAGCAGAAATATATTTTCAAATTTAAAGATGAGCTGAGTTGCAGGATGGATTCATATTCCAAGGACAGAGCTGTTGTCACTGCCTTATTACATAAGGATGTCCTGCAAAAAATACATGCCTCACACCTGGGCATTGATAGCTGTCTTAAGCCATGTCTACACTATCACTTTATGTGGGTAAAATTTATGTCACTTGGGGTGTGTAACCTCCCCCCCCTCCCCAAGCAACATAAATTGTGCCTGCACAAGTGATAGAGTGCACAGCACTGTGTCAGTAGGAGACTGACATAGCTACCATCGCTCATTGGAGGTCGTTTAATTATGTTGACAGAAGAGCATAGAGTGGCTGCACGAGAGATTTTACAGCAGTGCAGCTGCACTGCTGTAAACTCTCTAGTTTAGACATAGACTTAATGGGCTTAAAGAGGGCATGGATCAGCATTCACATCACACTCCCCTTCAGTACCCGACCCAAGCCAGGGAAGCTAATGATCCAACCAGCAGACCAAATTTGGTGCTGAATCCTGGTCACATGCTACCTGAGGTACGTTGCGCATACCCTAAGACGACGAACGGGCTTAAGAGTGCATTTACTGGCTGTGAATGAATACACAACTCCACTCCTTGAAAGAAGGGTCTGACACCAGCCAGATGTGTAATAACTGCCATTAGAAAAGTGATTGTTACCAGATGAGCTGCCTACCCAACCATGGGGAAAAGGTGGGAACAGACGTTTGTGCCTGCAATGAAAAACAGTACTTGATTACAGTGGATAACCATTCAAAATTTTGGGAGTTGATGTCCGGCCTGGTATGAGGAGGAAGTCAGTGATTGGCAAACTTAAAGGCGCACTCTGTGAGATATGGCATTCTGTACACTGTGTTCACCAAATATGGACCCCAGTTTGCTTTGAAATAATTGAAGGAATTTGCATGCAAATGAGTTTGACCACCATATCTCCTCCCCAGCATACCCACAGAGTAAAGGTAATGTGGAATCAGCTGTGACAATTGTTACACAAAGCTGTTTCTTCTGGTTGAGATCCCTTGTTAGCATTTTTGGCACATAGGAATACTCCATCTAGGGACTGTCCCGATTTTTAGGCATTTGTCCCGCGTCCCAACCGATGTTTGGTCGGGACGCAATTTGTCCCAATATTTCGCACTCCTGTTTGTTTTGTTTTGTTCTGTTCCGCCGGTGGGACTCCGCTTGTGGTTTGTTTGTTTTTTTCCCCCTCTGCCGGCGGGGACCCTCTCCCAAACCCATGTGTCCCGATATTTTCTTCATCCCATCTGGTCATCCTAACTCCATCACAGGGGTGACAAAACAGTCCAGTGCAGGCAATGATGGGATGAAGGACCAAAGCCCTGTTACCAGTGAAGGGAGGCCTCTTGCAGGCAGAAGGGTGGAGACACTGCTGAGAGGAGATGAGCATCAATCAGAGAAAGCAAGTACTAGAATACAAGAGCTCAGCCAACAACCTACTGGCTCTAGAGGTGGGCACTCCTTGTGAACATCTAACCATTAGAGAGTGACCAGAAGGAGTGGACTAAGAGTTGTAAGAGGTACAGTGGCACTCAGGTCATACACTGTAACTATGCAAGGGGGACAAGCGATCAGAAGGAAGAAGAGACACCTATGAGCCAGCAGTTGCAACATCCAGAGAAAGCCTACAGAAATCATCACAGAATAGAGAAACAGAGAACTAGCCAGAGGCCAGTCCCACAGGGAGGGAGGAGACTCCCCAGAGAAAGTGTTTGCTAGATTCAGAGACTAAGTCTTGGTCTACGCTACAAAATTAATTCAGTACAACTATTTCACTCATAGTTATACTGATCTAAGCGCTGGTATAGACAGCATTATGTTGATGGGATAGCTTCTCTCACCAACAGAGATACTGCCTCTCCCAGAGGTGGCTTAACTAAGCTGACAGGAGATGCTTTCACCTGTTGGCATAAAGAGACTTGGCCCAGGACTACACTAGCAGGGGGGTCGACCTAAGATACGCAACTTCAGCTACACGAATAGCGTAGCTGAAGTCGGCGTATCTTAGGTCGACTTACCTGGCCGTGAGGATGGCGGCGAGTCGACCGCTGCCGCTCCCCCGTCGACTCCACTTCCGCCTCTCGTGAGCTGGAGTTCCGGAGTTGACGGGGAGCGTGATCGGGGATCGATTTTATCACGTCTACACTAGACGCGATAAATCGACCCCTGATAGATCGATCACTAGTGAAGACCTGCCCTTAGTTAAAGTGCTATAGTGATGCTGCTGCGCCAATGCAGAGTTTTGAGTGTTGACCTACCCAGAGAGATGCCATTCCTGGCATGGTTTCCTCAGCAGGAGACCAAACTGTGTCAGAGTATGTAATCAGATGTGTCTGTGATAAGGACAAGACTCCAACTCAGCTGGTGAAGGACATGAAGAAAGAACATGGGTGTCAATTATTTGTTTTTTAATGTTTGTTTGTAAAATAAGGAAGATTTAATGATCAAACTGGAGTCAGATGGCCCATGTTCCCTGGAGGGACTGTTATTGAGGGGATATCAGGAAAATTGGGAACATAGGCAGACAGGCCAGAAGCAATTCAACCACATGGAGAGAGCAGTCTCCAAGGTTTAATAAAGTTCTATTTGTTTGACATAATCTGCATACAGCTTCAATCTTTGCTAATGAAGCAAAAGCAAGTAGGGAAAGACATTATAATTTCAAATAGAAAATCAGTAATGTGCAATATAGCTAGGCTTAGCAGAATTCAATTTTTTATATAATTTTAATGAATAATATTGGATTGTTTCAGTTTTTATTGATTTAATTTAAGGGGGGGCAAACAATTTTTGAATGACAGATGTTGAACTTCAAAACATTATAGCTTTAAAACACACATTATCAACATCACGTGTCAAACTATACAAAATAAATATCATTAAATCAAACTAAGTTCTCAAGCAGCATCTTTCTTACTTGGCCTATTTGTAAATTTTGATTATTATCAATGGAAATATTGTTTCACTGGTGTGTGTGTGTGTGTTGACATTGATGTTTAACAATAAAAATAAAAATTCCAAGTTTAGAAATAGCATTGAATGAGGAAATCACTTAGCATGTGTTGAAGTGCTTTCCTGAATAGAGATGCTCTCCTGACCCTGGACTTTGATTAGGTCATGGCAAAATTCCAGTTTAGGTATCTGTATTTGGTCTAACTGGCATTCCTCCTGTCATTTCAATTGCATTCAGCATTTTTCATTTCTTGCCCTATATAGTTGAGTAGCTTGCTGCACACAATTAAAAAGTGCCCTGGGATGAAATATGGGATCTTAATAATGAAAAGATACCTAGATAGATGGAAACAAATTAGAATTTTGGTATGCAAATGCAACTCACACTGAAGTCCCTGGAAACTTCATGTATATATGTAACAGGATTTGCTCAAGTATCTTTAAAAATCTATCCTATATGTATACTATTGGGTAGTGCTCAAAGGCTCCAAGCAGGGCCCAATTGTGTTGGGTACTGTGCAAACACAGATAAAGAGACAGCCCCTGCCCTATGAATGAATAGTGGAATATTAATAAATAACACTGTAGAGTACTGGCATGTGCTCCTCTGAGAACTTTCTTCTAAATCGTGTGTGCATAATTTGTCTAGTGGTCTGTCCCACTGAGAACAGTTTTTCCTTCGTAGTTGGAGGTTGGATGCAGCTGTCACAAGTTAAAGCAACCCCCAGACTATTCTTCCCATCATCCATGCTGTGCTTAAGGGACCCTAACCACAACAGAGAACCTGCCCCCAAAATATCAACATTTTGCACCTGTGACCTTTTCCCAGCCCTTTCCTGGTCTACAGCAGAAAACTATGCAAAGCTCAGATCCTGGAGGCCTTGTAAGTTAGGTTTAAAGCACAAAAATCTTTCCACAGAGAGTATTGTGCAAGCAGGACCTACTTCGTACTTGAATTCAAAATAGGGTCAGGTGTCTTCCTGAGAGAGCATTCCATCTGGTGGCTTGTCCAGGTTTGAGTTCCAGTGCAACCTTTTGATACTGAGGAATAAATAAACATTTACTTGGTGGAGAATTTTTTTTAGTACCATATGCATAATGTTCCACTTCATTTCCCCCTTCATCTTTACTTATTTCAGGTATTTCAGTAGCTAACTCTTTAAAAATAAACACTAATGTATTTGAATGTGTTTTGTATGTCAAATGACAATGCAGTCTCAAACACTGAGTGACAAGGGTATAATTCAATTTCAGAAGTGTGCTGCTATCTTCAAATTGTTTGAGTTGTCCTCTGATCTCTAACCTGGGTTCTTTGAAATTTCCTTCAGCTGAAATGGGGAGTGGGGGGAAATTCAAGGTGGAACCTTTGTAGACGTGGCAAGTTAGTTGGGGACACGTTTAGTGGTGAAAATATAAATATAAGGAGTCATCTAAGTGGATCTGTCCAATTTAAGTATAAACACTATGTTTTAGAAAAGTCAGACTGAAATCTGCACAACCCACAGCACCTTGAACTTGTAATGCCCGCTGTACCAGGTCATGGAAGCATCTCTGATCCTCTATCAAAGCCTAGTGTGCAGAGTTTTGCCGCATAAATCCAGGGACTTAGAATTGTGCTATAGAAATGAAGGACTGATTCTGCAAAGTGAGTCTCTAAGGGTACGTCTACACTATGAGAGTAGTTCGATTTTTATTTAAATCGAATTAGTGGAACTGATATTACAAAGTCGAACGTGTGTATCCACACTAAGAACAGTAATTTAACTTTGTGAGTCCACGCTAACGGGGCAAACGTCAACATTGGAAGCGGTGCACTGTGGGCAGCTATCCCACAGTTCCCGCAGTCCCCGCTGCCCATTGGAATTCAGGGTCGAGCCCCCAATGCCTGCTGGGGAAAAAAATGTGTCGAGGGTGGTTTTGGGTAACTGTTGTCATTCAACCGTCACTCCCGCCCTCCTTCCCTGAAAGCGCCGGCGGGCAATCAGTTCGTGCACTTTTCTGGTGAGTGACAGCACAGACGCCACAGCACTGCGAGCATGGAGCCCGTTGCGACCATCGCTGCAGTTATGGCCATTGTCAACACCTCGCGCCTTATCATCCACCTTTTTCAGAGGCAGATGCTGAGAAATCGGGCGAGGAGGCTACAGCAGTGCAGTCAGGACATTAAGTCTGAGAGTGGCACAAACCTCTCGCAAAGCACGGGACCCCGCGCCGTGGACATCATGGTGGCAATGCTGTGGAATGGCGTTTCTGGGCCCGGGAAACAAGCACGGACTGGTGGGACCGCATAGTGCTGCAGGTCTGGGATGAATCACAGTGGCTGCGAAACTTTTGCATGCGTAAGGGAACTTTCCTGGAACTTTGTGAGTTGCTGTCCCCTGCCCTGAAGAGCAAGGACTCCCGGATGCGAGCAGCCATGACTGTCCAGAAGCAAGTGGCCAGAGCCCTCTGGAAGCTTGCAACGCCAGACAGCTACCGGTCAGTCGTGAACCACTTTGGTGTGGGCAAATCTACCATGGGGGTTGCTGTGATGCAAGTAGCCAACGCAATCGTTCAGCTACTGCTCTCAAAGGTAGTCACCCTGGGAAACGTGCAGGTCATCATAGATGGCTTCGCCATGATGGGATTCCCAAACTGCGGTGGGGCTATAGATGGAACTCACATCCCTATCCTGGGACCGGACCACCAGGCCAGCCAGTACATTAACAGAAAGGGTTACTTTTCAATGGTGCTGCAAGCACTGGTGGACCACAGGGGACGTTTTACGAACATCTATGTGGGATGGCCGGGCAAGGTTCATGACGCTTGTGTTTTCAGGAACTCTGGTCTGTTTAGACGGCTGCAGGAAGGTATTTACTTCCTAGACCACAAAATAACTGTTGGGGATGTGGAGATGCCTATAGTGATCCTCAGGGACCCAGCCTACCCGCTAATGCCCTGGCTCATGAAGCCGTATACAGGCGCCCTGGACAGTGAAAAAGAACTCTTCAACTACCGACTGAGCAAGTGCAGAATAGTGGTGGAGTGTGCTTTTGGATGTCTCAAGGGGAGATGGAGAAGCTTACTGACTCACTCAGATCTCAGCGAAACCAATATCCCCAATATTATTGCAGCTTGCTGTGTGCTCCACAATCTCTGTGAGAGCAAGGGGGAGACATTTATGGCGGGGTGGGAGGTTGAGGCACATTGCCTGGCTGCTGATTACGCCCAGCCAGACAGCCGGGCGATTAGAAGAGCCCAGCGGGATGCGCTGTGCATCTGGGAGGCTTTGAAAGCTAGGTTCCTGAGTGAGTAGGGTAACCTGTGACTACTAAGTTTGTTTAAAGAGAAGCTGAACCTACCCCTGTTTCTTTACCCACTTAATGTTGATTATCCTCTCCAGTTACATACCCCCTTCACCCCGTTGCCCCCCCTTCCAATACACCTTTAAAAATAAAACAAATGGAACTTTGTTCATTAACACCGTTTTCTTTATTAAGGGTTTCGTGGTAAAGGGTTGAAACTGGGACGCAGACTGTGGTGGGGAGCGGGTGTAGTGATGGAAAGGACGCTTCTAAACTCGAGGAATGACAGGCTCCTGCTCCTAGAGCGGTCCGCAGTGGTGGACTGGTTGTTTCAACGGAGCCTGCCACCCCTCCTTTTCGGGACTCTGTGTGTGGGGGCTATGTGACTTTGTGGCAGGGGAGGACGGTTACAGATCCCCTGCTGCATGGCTCTGTCATCCAGGCTAAGGACCGCTGCATAAGATCTGTAACCGCCCTCCCCCGCCACAAACTCACATAGCCCCCCCCACAGAACATGAAAACCACCTCCCAGACTGACCAGGGTGCCTAGTGACTGCAATGTGTGTGTGACCTGCTGCTGAACCTGCCCCCGTGTCTGTACCCTGGTAAAGGTGACTGTCCCCTGCAATTACCAACCCCCTTTCCCCCCTTCAAACATACTCTTCTCTAAAAGAACATGACAGAAAAAGTAATGAACAGAAACGTATTTTTTATTAATAACTACACAGTTAGGGGATTACACTGGGACGGGGGCTTGGGTGTGGTGCTTTTGGAGTGAAGGAAAGGACTTATCAAAACTTTGGGAATGAGAGCCGTCTGGTACTTGAGCAGTCTGCAGGGGTGGAGTGACTGTTTTCACAGCCCCTGCCTCTCCTCCTTCTTGGGACTTTGGGTGAGGGGGGATGGGACTTCGTGGCAGGGGAGGGCGGTTAGAGATAGACTGCAGCGGGGCTCTATCCTCCTGCCTCCGGTCCTGCAGAACATCTACAAGGCGCCGGAGCGTGTCCGTTTGCTCCCTCATTAGTCCAAGGAGCATTTGAGTCGCCTGCTGGTCTTCCTGCCGCCACCTGTCCTCCCATTTGCTGTGTGATCGCTGGTATTGCGACATGTTCTCCCTCCACTGGGTCTGCTGTGCCGCCTCGGCTCGGGAGCAGCCCATAAGTTCGGAGACCATCTCGTCCCGTGTCCTTCTGTTTCGGGGCCTAATCTGCTCCAGCCTCTGGGAGGAGGATGCTGGGATAGGTCGGGAGACACTCGCAGCTGTGGGATGGGGAAAAGGGAGTGAATTCCTCACAAAGATACATTTTTGTGAACAATGAACATAGTCTTTTTCTGTGAACAAGACCATGCGCAGCACCTATCACATGCGCACTCAGGACAAGGTTGAATTTTCGGCCTTCTCATTTAGTGCCTGGGGTCTTGGAGTACAGATCACACAAGCAGGGCAGGACAGCGGAATTCGGCTAGCAGCTGACATGGTAAGCCGTAGACTTTTGGCTGCTGAAAGCTTAATTTATAGCAGTGCCCTCCTTTCACGTTCAAAGCAATGCTCCTAGCGTTGGCCAGTTCCTGCTGCCGGCAATCCGGCCAGCATGAACTCTGCCCCTGTCCCACCCCCATCGCGTGGCTGTAAACCGCCGGTGACAGTTCTGTAAAGGAACAGGCAATCAGTCCCAATACTAACATTCCCCTAATTTAAAGCAGGTCACCATGAGTGATATCACTCTGATGAGGATCTCGGACACAGAGAAAGACCGCATGCTGCGTGAATGCCAGCAAAAACCGGGGCCGTATGCGGCCATGCTGTGTGAGGCACTGATCCCGGAGTACTTGCTGCTAGCCTGGCACGGAAAAGTTTCCTACCATAGAGGACGCAATAAGGCCGCTCTCCCCAGGAACCTAATGCAAAGGCTTTCAAATTACCTCCAGGAGAGCTTTGTGGAGATGTCCCAGGAGGATTTCTGCTCTATCCCCGGACATATTGACACAATTTTCCAGTAGCTGCACTGGCAAGGACTAAAAAGTAGAGCGCCTAGGGCAAAGTAATCATGAAAAACCCATTGTTAATATTCCATTCCTGTTCTGATCAAAATAAATGTTTACATGTTTAAAACACTTACCGACTGATCCTTCCCCTGATTCAGGGTCAGGGTTAACGCCTTGGGAGGGTTGGTAAGGGATCTCCGTGAGGGTGATGAAAAGATCCTGGCTGTCGGGGAAATCAGCGTTGTATGCTCTGTCGACTGCCTCATCCTCTTCATCTCCTTCCTCATCTTCCCCGTCCGCGAACATCTCTGAGGAAGCGGCCATCGACAATACCCCATCGTCAGAGTCCACGGTCACTGGCGGGGTAGTGGTGGCAGCCGCACCTAGAATGGAATGCAGTGCCTCGTAGAAACGGCATGTCTGGGGCTGGGATCCAGAGCATCCGTTTGCCGCTTTGGTCTTCTGGTAGCCTTGTCTCAGGTCCTTGATTTTCACGCGGCACTGCGTTGCACCCCAGCTGTATCCTCTCTCTGTCATGGCTTTGGAGATCTTCTCATAGATCTTCGCATTCCATTTTTTTGATCGCAGCTCCGAAAGCACGGACTCATCGCCCCACACAGCGATCAGATCCAAGACTTCCCGATCAGTCCATGCTGGGGCCCTCTTTCTATTCTGCGATTGCATGGTCAACTCTGCTAGAGAGCTCTGCATCCTTGCCAGTGCTGCTGAGCTCGCCAAGATGTCCAAACAGGAAATGAGATTCAAACTGCCCAGACAGGAAAAGGAATTCAAATTTTCCCAGGGCTTTTCCTGTGTGGCTGGTTAGAGCATCCAAGCTCGGACTGCTGTCCAGAGCGTCAACAGAGTGGTGCGCTGTGGGATAGCTCCCGGAGCTATTAGCGTCGAATTCTATCCACACCTACCCTAATTCGACATGGCCATGTCGAATGTAGCGCTACTCCCCTCGTCTTGGAGGAGTACAGAAATCGATTTAAAGAGACCTCTATGTCGAACTAAATAGCTTCGTTGTGTGGACGGGTGCAGCGTTAATTCGATTTAACGCTGCTAAATTCAACATAACCTCCTAGTGTAGACCAGGCCTTAGTGACTCAACAAGTCACAAGAGGCACTCAGCACCTCACAGGATTGAACCATGAGCGCCTGAGTGTGTAAGTCAAGAAAGAGACAAATCAGTAAGAGCATTACTTCATGAGGTCACAGTAATCTTAGTTATAATTTTGTCAGTGTTGCTTTTTATACTATGTACCACAGTCTTCTCCAGTAGCTCAATGCAGGTCTTGATTCATACCCCTTGGCTTGACTTTACCTTAGATTTTCTAGCTCTGCCCACTGATGTGCACTGAAAAAATAGCTGTTTTACAGTGCTAGAGAGGCCAGATCACTTAGTCTGAGCTTCTGTAGGTAAACATTTGCTTCGGATAAATTACAGTAGGATAAAACCCTACATTTTAGATGCATTTTAAAGAATTCTACACAATCAACAAATATTCAAAATTAAAGCTGTTTTCTATTCAAAGCTGCCAGTTTGGAAAATCTTGCTTTCAAATATATCTGAAAGAGGACCAAATGTTTGCAGCTGTATATTTTTGGAGCAAGAGACACATCGTGTGGTTAGCTTAATGCACAGTGGGCTATCCAGGGAATACACAAAAGGATAATCTTGCTTCCCGCTTTGTCTGCTGAAGGGTGGCAATCAGAATTTATACCTACTGGGTTTATCTCCTTTCCAGAGCATATCACCTTTTCCCATTGAATTCAGTTATATGAAGGGTGTGTGTTAGATGTGAAGAAACGATTTATCTTTCTAAGAACTCAGTTATATGTCTGTGTAGCAGGGTGGTCACCCTGCTCCTGCCTGAGGGGGATAAAGTAGCTCTGGAGAGGGCTGCAGCAGGAAAAGAGAGGCTGATTGGGGAAGCAGACACAGGTGAGGCCACGCCCCAATCAGGCCACGGCTAGCCCTATATGAGGGCTGAGGGCCAGAGGCTGAATTAGACATTCTCTCTAGCCTCTAAAGAGAGAAGGACCTGGCTGCCTGGGAAGCTGAGGAGGATACCTAGGTGGAGCAGTGCTGGGGAAGGGCAAAGGGAGCTGGGGAGCAAAGCCCCGGCTGCAGGCCGAGTTGAGGGCCCACAAAAGGGTACTAGGACTGCAGAGGGGCAGCCCAGATATAGGCAGAGGCAGCTGGTCCAACCCCCCTTGCCGATGATGAGTGGTTTATAGACTGCAGCCTGCCCCAGGGAGTGGGGGCTAGATGATGACTGGCAGTAGCCACTGAGGCGATGTGGGGATAGGGGTTGGGGGTTCCCCTGAGAGGGGAGACCCAGACAGAGGGGGAGGGCAGAACCCCTGGGCAAAGGGCACCAGGGTCTGGGAGGGACATGGGGCCAGTGGCAGGCGGGAAAAGCGGTAATTTCCTGGACGACCAGTAGGAGGCACCATGCTGGTGAGTCGTCGCCCCGCCACAGTCTGCAATAAAGTTCATTTGACAGCCAATAATATAGGAGGAGTTCAAATAATGTTGCATTCCATTTGTGCAGTAAGCAGGGCCAGCTCCAGCTTTTTTGCTGCCCCAAGTGGCGAAGAGGTGGGGAAAGAAAAAAAAAGATAAAGCCGCGATTGGCGGCTGCTCTACTGCACCGCTTCATTCTTCGGTGGCAATTCGGCATCCGGTCCTTCCCTCCAAGAGGGACTGAGGGACCGAATTGCCGCCGAAGATCCGGATGCGCTGCCCCAAGCTCCTAGAGCCAGCCTTGGTGGTAAGTGCATTTTAACTGTCTGCGAAATTTTCTTCTACAACATTTCTGACTTCTCCCACAGAAGCCCATTCCATCCTCAGACATTTGGAATATCTGTCACCTAGTAACCTTAATAAAATTTACAACAGCAGAGGGTTGGAGGATTGACAACAAGAGGAGAGATTGGCAGTGGCACTGTCAGGTGGGCGATACTGGCAGCAAAATGACTATACCTAATCAGGCGAGGAATCTGGGTGAAGCCAAGCAGAAACAACTAAGGTGTTTGTATACCAATGTAAGGAGCCTGGGTAACAAAATAGAGGAACTAGAACTAGTGCTGCAGGAAATGAAACCAGATACGAAGGATAAGGGAAACATGGTAGAATAGGAGTCCTGACTGAAATACAGATATTGAAGGGTATGTGCTGTTCAGGAAAGACAAACAAAAGTAAAGGTGGTGGAGTAACATTGTACATTAATGATGAGTGAGACTGTAAAGAAATTAGAAGTGATGGAATAGATAAAATGGAGTCTGTTTGGGTCAAAATCACTTCGGGGAAGAAACGTAATAGATGCTTCACTGGGATAGTATGTGGGGGTTTGCTATGGACCCCCAGGATCCAAAGTGGATATGAACAAAGAGCTCGTTAATATTTTTAATGAAATAAATACTACTGGGAATTGTGGGACACTTTAATTTCCCAAATATAGATTGGAGGACAAGTGCTACCAATGATGGTAGAGCCCAGATTCCTGGCTGTGATAGCCAACAGATTTCTTCACCAAATAGTCACTGAACCAACAAGACGTATTGCCATTTTAGATTTAGTATTGGTAAATATTGAGAACCTCAGAGAGGAACTGTGTTAGAGGGCAACCTTTGTTTGAGTGACCATGAGTTCATTCAATTTAAACTAGATGGAAGGATAAACAAAAATAGGTCTGCAACTTGATCCTTGATTTCAAAAGGGCAAACTTAAAAAAATTAAGGGAATTAGTTAGGGAAGTGGACTGGACTGAAGAACTCAAGGATCTAAATATGGAGGAGGCTTGGAATCACTTTGTCGAAGATGCAGAAACTATCTGAAGCCTGCATCCCAAGCAAGGGGAAGAAATTTGCAGGGAAGGGTTGCAGATTATACTTGATGTACAAGCATCTCAAACAGATTATTAATGAAAACGGATAGCCCACATGGTCAGGGTCTAACTGATTGCCATATTTGGGGTCAGGAAGGAATTTTCCCTTAGGTCAGACTGGAAGAGATCCTGGGTTTTGTTTTGACCTTCCTCTGCAGCCTGGGCCATTTGCTGGTTTGAATTAGAGCAAATGGTGGAGTCTCTGTAACTTGACGTCTTTAAATCATGATTTGAGGACTTCAGTAGCTCAGTTAGAGATTATGGGCCTACTGCAGGAGAGGGGGGTAAGTGAGGTTCTATGGCCTGCAATGTGCAGGAAGTCAGACTAGATGATCATGATGGTCTCTTCTGGCCTTAAAGTCTGACTGCTAATCTACACTAGAATCACTACAGCGGCGCAGTTGTACCAATGTAGCTACGCTGCTTTAGCGCTGCTAGTGCAAACCTCTAGGCAAGAGAGCTTTCCCATTGGCATAATTACTTCACCTCCCCAGGTGACGGTAGCTATGTCAGCAGAAGAGCTTCTCCCGCCAACGCAGTGCTGTCCTCACTGGTGCTTAGATCAGTGTAACTTATGTCACTCAGGGAGTGGCTTTTTCACACACCTGAGTGACTTAAGTTATATCGAAGTAAGTGCTAGTGTGTACAAGGCCTGAGTCAAAAATCCCTCCGGGTTTCCAAAGGATAATGCTGCAGGAAGCAGCTTTCTCCTGTCATAACTCTTTCTGTCCATTTGTTTCCCCATACCCTCCAAACTCGTGGAAGCTTGAGTACCTGGAGCCAAATGACAGGGCTTCTTTGACTTTGGAGGGGATAGGTGGTTGCCACACTGCTTCCCCCTCATCATTTCCCCCCCCCATAAAGAGTTTTGGCCCTAAGACAGTGGGGTTTCCACTCCTTTCAGTGCCCTTGGGAAATGAAGGAGAGTTATAACCCATGAACTTAAATACCAGAAATCTGCCGAGCAGTCAAGTATGTTCCAGCAAAGCTGGCAGCTTGGAAAAGTTATTATTTTCATACAATTAAAATAATGTCTCTATTTTGACAAATATCTCACAGGAAACAAAGTAACAAGTTTCTTTGTCATTGTCTATATACAACTTCAAACGTTGTTGTTGTTTTTTGTTTGGCTCGGTTTTTTGGTGTGTGTGTGTGTTTAAATTAGGCCAGGCAAGCCCCAATGAAACACTTTTTGTTTCCTTTAATACCTCAGCTACATTTAAAAAAAAAAAATGCTGACATCTGGAAATGGCCTGAGTGAAAGAAACTATTATAAATGCAAAGTTGTTGGCAACTCAAGAATGGAATTGGATAACACCGTTACATTGCTTAAACTTAATTAGGGAGGGTTAAAAAGACTGCCTTTGCTGGAGTACTGCAACACAGAGAGGAGAATAGCATTGCTTCATGATGTGAGGGGCCACATTTGCAAAGCTATTGAGGCATTTAAGGATTCAGTGGGTGCTTAATCTGCTTAGGCCCTTTTTTAAAAATCCCAACTCCCACTGAAAATCACTGAGGCACCTAACCTTCTTAGGTGTTTGTTTGTTGTTCAATCCCCCTAGGCACCTTCCTGCATTTTTAGATGCCTAAATACCTTTGAAAATCTGGCCTGAGAAGTGCAAGCATCTTCATTCCATTTCTTGCCTCACATTCTTAAAGTGGCAACAAGCTCCAAGCTTCCCAACAAATTATGTGGCTGTCAGAGCCTTGATGCAAAGACAAAACTGGGATTTAAAGCATGTGCATGATGCTGTTAGCAAGAATCTACTAACATAAACCACACTTAGTAGCTGACAGACTGTCAATTCTGTATCTTTTCCCCCTGTGTGCACTAATGAGACAAACACAACAGAAATGATCAAATTAAATTTCTACACTTACTACAAGCTTTGATTTGTTCTAACCTTCTCTCTGTCATGATATTACTATATGCCAGCATAAATCTAGTGCCTTAAAGGGCGGGGGGAGGGAATACACATTCTGATTGTGGTAAGAAAGCAGTTTTCCACTGCCAAGTGAGCCAAAAAACTGCTCCTGTGTGTTTACCAGGAGACTGGCAGTTAGTTATGTGAAACAACAAGCATGTGTGGAGATGAGGATTGACGAGGATTAATGAGTTAAAGATTCTCAGGATAATTTTGCTCTGCCAAATATTTAAAAAGCAAGAGCTAGTCTTAAAACAGGAAGATGTGTGTAATTTTATAGTTTAGAATGGGCACACCTTTTTGTGTGCTCCCCATTCTCTTTCAGATAAAAGTAATAGTAATGAATATTAATGTTACATCAAATGTATTGATATTTATATAGCACCCATCTTCCCCAATCCTTCTCCCTTCCCTGTGAAAACCATCAGAACCCTCCCTTTCCCCTCCAAGGAATAAATCTTCAGTGTAACCAGGGCAACAGCTTTAGGGCTTTACAAAACAACAGTGGCAATGCACTACTTCACACGCAGCTACTGTAAGAAATACAGAGCAGGCAGCAGCATCAAGAGGAATAAGCATTGTGTTGGGAGCCAACAACTCCTGCCATTGTGTATGCTCCTTGATAGCCTTTAACAAAGATGGGTAAAGATAGCCTTTACATTATGCTTGGAGGGTTAACAAATCCAGGCTCAGACAGACCAAGGGTTCAGAAGTGAGTTCCAAAATTAAGTGCCCTCACAGAGAATGCCCCGCCAACAGCTCCCTCTGGTTTATACCAAGGGAACTCCAGCTCAGGCACTCTGCTGATTTCAAATGTGTCTTTATGTCATGGGTGGACAGGCACTCTCTCACGTAACCAGCTCCCAAACTATTTAAAGCTTTATAGGTAAAAACCAACACATTGAATTCCACCCAGAAGACAATTGGCAGTCAAGACAGATCAGGGAACACTGGTCTAATGTGCTTCCAATGTTTGAATATTTAAAGTGCTGCATACGTGTATAAATATTATATATTTATTTATAAATTATGGTCATAGTAGCTCAAACTCGAACAATTGGCTGCCACGTTTCAAGCAGTGGGACATCCCTACCTGAAGTCCTATTAAGAAGGAGTTACAATAGTTGATTCCTCTGGTTAGAGGGTCTGTATTGCTTTGGTGAGTTCAACATGAGATGCATAAAGGTGTAGCCATTTGTCACAGGGTGGCAAGTCTGTTTAAGAGGGAGCAAGGTCCACTGCATCTGTGACTGGTGAGCAGCCACAGAGCTGGTCTTAAGGCACCTGGGCCATATAAAAGAAAGACTGAGACAGTCGTGAAGAGGCAGGTGAGAGCTACTTGTGAAGAGGGGAGTAACAGAAGGAGTAGTAGTGAGTGGCTGCAGGAGAGCAATAACTGAGCTGCTGCTGCTAAGAACTGTGGACAACTATTAGGAGACTGGTTAGAGCTGGGGAACCATGCCAAGCAGCAGGAAGGCTTGTGCAGAGGACCTAGGAACAAGGGGAAGAACCAGCGTGGTCAGTATAAGCCAGGCCCAGAAGTAAGAGGGTAAATGTTGGAGGGTGGATCCCAGGAGCAGAAACAGGCCTTGCAGGCAAGGAGGCCTGGGTGATTGGAACAGTACAAGAAGGCTCTTGGCAGCTGGAGTGAGTGGAGGGCTTCAGGAAGCTGAGTCTAAGGAGAAGGGAGTGGACCTGGAGGATTATTCTCTGAGCAGCAGTAAGACTCAAAGATGAGGAGGCCTGGGAGATTGAAATATTGTGGGGAGCCTTCTCACAGGAGACTTGACTTGGGGCTATAGGAGAAGACTTGCAGGAGAGCAGTGGGTCTTGGAGCTCTCAAGTAGGAAGAGTGTCTGGAGAATGAGGCCCTGACACAGGGGTTAAAGGAACTGCGACAGAGTGTTTAATGACTCCTGAGTGGGTGATCTGGGACGGTGGCCTTTGAATGGGATTGAAGAGCTGCTGCATTGTAACCTCGTTTTACTTTGGAAGGAACTGTTTTTACTCTGGGGGCTCTGAGGAACTGTATGTGACTAAAAGGGCTTGAATTTGCTGCCAAGAGAGAGACTATTTGTCTGGGAGGATAAAGGGGAAATAGAGGCAGGCACACCTGTTGTACCTGTCTTCTGCTGGAGGACGGTTCAGCAGGAACTGCCTACGACACTATACAACTGTGGGGGCATGGGAGGGAAACCCCAACACTTCTGTTCTAATGGTGACATGATTTTCCATGGAGAGGATCCATGCAAAACTGAGACAAGATTCTTATCTTGTTTCATTCTTTTCAACTAACCCCTTCTGTAGCCAACTTCTTTCTTCCCAGTTTGAGTAGCACGGGATAGGAAATAGTTTTCCCATCCCGGGAAATTTTTCAAGATTTCTAAAATTGTTCCCTTATTGAAATTGGGGGGGACCACAGTCAAATCTCAAAGTTTTGCAAATTGAAAATTCCCCCCCTCCAAAAAAACCCTGAAACATTTCATTTCAGTTTCACCCCTTTTATTATTTTTAATTTGTTTACTATAATTTTTCCTAAATGGGAAATTTATTAAAACCAACCCTTTCCTGAAAAAGTTTGTTTTAGGTTTGATGAATCAACATTTTTAATTGAAAACATATTTCCTTGAAAAAATCCCAACCAGCTCTGGCTTTGAGGCAGCATTGACATCCTTCAAGTACACTGGTCAGAGCACAGGTTTGCAGGGTCCACTAGGCAAGAAATATCTGCAGTTGTGAATCATCAGTGTCATGATATTCTGTGCTGTGTTTAGCAATTATCTCCTTCAGAGACCTTCTGGATAGTTGAACAACATGGGAGATGGGACCTAGTCTAGAGGGATAGTGACACAAGCTAATCCCTTGGTAAAGAAACTCAATATCCTATCGCTACCAAAATGCTCAAGATCATTTATGATCCTGCCGCAGCTGAAATGATGGCGATGCTTTCTAAAGATATAACTGATTTATAGCCAGAGCTGCAGGCAGTATTCATAGAGCCTTGGACAAGGCATAGAAGCTGAGTTCCAATAAGCTGAAAAAGTGACTAAGGAGGCACAAAAGGTTGGAGATGTTTGAAAGCAGGTGAGTAAATAGCCATTTAATGGTGTAGTCACAGCCTAGCAGAAGTGTGTAAAAGCTCATATTGTGCACATAGGCAAGTACCTCCAGAAAAAAATGTCCTATCCTCATTTGTTGTTTTTCTTTTCTTTCAAACTCGCCTCAGTTTTTTCCTTCTTCCTCCTCACTAAATATGTCTACTGACCCATTTGACTTCTTCCTTTTCTTTGCATTCTTTCCACCTTTCTTTTTTCACTCTTCATTCACCACCTTTGCTTTTCCTGTTTCCTCTCACGCTGCCTGACACTTCTCCTTGAATCTTTAAGCTCCCCCCATCTTAGCCCTGTGCAACTGTGTCAAAATAGAATTTTTAATTCATATATTTACACACAAAAGCTTTAATGTGTAAAATGAAATAACTTGATTTCAAAGCTAATACAATTAGAAGACAAAACAATGCATGTGGGACGCCATCTCCTTTTGTATTAGCAGAAGACTCGCAACATCCCATTTTGATTTAGACCCCCTTTGTACTATACATTGTGTGGGTGGACTATACTGTAATACACTGTGCTTTTGATTGTTCTACATAAAGTCTTCTTCCTAGTACTTCCTAGTTCTGCTAAATCTCCTATTTGGTAAAATATAAAATTACAAATTGCTCATGTTTTATATATACCTGCATCTGCTTTTGATGTCAATGTGCTGCACATAGATGTGACATATATCCTAGGATGTCTCTTCATAATTAGCAAATCCTGCCTGAAGTAAGACAAAGAAGGAATCTTAGGGTTACCTCAATATCTAACTGAATTGCTCTTTGAATGCTCCAGCCCCAGAAGATTTCTTCCTAGCCAACGTTTTTCCTTTAATCAGCTGTTCTTCCACATGATCTTCTTTCTCCAAAACAGTCTTAAAATATTTTCTGTACATCTTTTAAACATAAAGGCTCAGTCCTTTATGTGCACTAGAGAATTACTTGGCATACCTGCAAGGGGAACAAAGGCAGCTTTCTAGCCTTCAATCCTAGGAGCAGCTGGGAGCTATTGGCTCCTAATATAATTTAGAGCAGCCTTAGGGCTATTCTAATTTGTCAAGCACTTAGGGGGCACTGAGCTGGGAGTGGTGGTTGTCTGATCACAGCATGCTCTGGCTACACCCCCTTCTGTTCCCAGCACACCCCATACACCATCCCTGGGGTTTCTTTAACTAAAGAAAGATTGTCATGTTCCAGACATTGGTGGTAAAATAATTGTCATATCACTCAGAACAGCAGCAGACCTGAAGACAGCCCTGGAAATAGTTCTCCAATGTAATTAGCAATAGAGTGAATGCATTCATTAGTTATTTTTATAGCACTTTGCTTATGTGAAGCAATATTAAATGCTAAACATGCCTATTCTCAGATGTGTAGTGCGTCAGACTGCACTGAAATAGCAGCATTGCAGGACGCAGAAAAGAAAACATCCACCATCCTGATCACAGCTCTTTCATCATCTTCCCTCTAGTTCAAGGCAGATTTGGACAATGTAGCCAAGAGAATAAACTGAGCTCTGACCAAATCCTCTGAAGCACTGCGCATCCTCAACCCCCTTTGTTGTCAGTAGGAGTTAAGGGAATTCAGCACTTCCCAGAGTTGTGCTTTAGTTTTGAAATTATGGACTTTTAGTATTTGAGTTTAAACTAGTGTAAATGGTGACTTCTCTGTAACTTGAAATCTTTAAACCATGATTTGAGGACTTCAGTAACTCAATCAGAGGTTAGAGGTCTATTACAGGAGTGGGTGGGTGAGGTTCTGTGGCCTGCAATGTGCGGGAGGTCAAACTAGATGATGACGATGGCCCTTTCTGACCTTAAAGTCTATGAATCTGAGTTCAATCCAGCGACAGATAAAGCAGAGCTGCATTACTGCAGAGTATTTACTGCCAATACATTATTTCTACATGTGTTTTTCATTTAGCTTTTATTTAAGTGGTGCTCATGTAGCTGTGGTTATGTCAATGTTTCCACTATAATCCCCTACTTAGAATTCTGGCAGGAAAGATTTATTGGGATTGAACATTCCATATAGCATTTCAGCCTGCCACAGATTTGTGTTTGTATATCTTGCATATCGGGCCATTAAGTTAATGGGGAGTTTTAGGACATTTGTGCCTAGTTCTGTCATGACTTACACCTCAGACAGTTCCATTGTCTTAAATAGGAATGCAGGGTGTAATTCAGTACTGGATTCAGCCCTATCATTTGTAATGTGGACTTGTCAACCTGTTATGTAGACAATATTGAACTCATAATGTTGGAAGGGCTTGCTTGATGCATTTTGAGGCATAATTAAATACAGGGTTGTACATAAGCGTGGGGACATGCTCTGTTGACACCTGTTCTCAAAAAAACATTTAAGTCCCTTGCATCTCAGCCTACTTTGACCAACCCTTATGTCCCCACCACACAGTAATAGGCAGCCTTGATACAACACTCCCCCCAACTGCCAAAACCTTCCTTCACCTCTTCCCCCAAATCCCTCCTACCAATGCCCTGGTTTCCCCCCATCTGCTGAGTACCCGAGTAGTAACAAATACTTGTGAGCTATCATTCTTTAACCTGGCACCTCAAACATCTTTTGTGGGTTAGAGAAGCTTTCCTGAGGTGCCCACAGAAGTTTTCATAAAGAGCTTCACAGAACTAAACCCACATGTAAACTAAAACTGTGGCTCATGTTTGCAACTTTTCTGCCTTTTTAAATTATTATTATTATTTTATTATTAACAGACCTGGTCTAAAAAATCAAGACTAGAAATTGTCATGGCTAGTTAAGACATGGGAGATAATTGGATGCTTAAACTGACAATCTAGTCCAGAGCACATAAGGAAGAATGTGTGTTTTACAAGGACTAAACCTCTCTTGTATGATTTATTTAGTTCCTTTACTTTGTTGAAGAAACCTTTTCATTGTGTTTTTGTTTTATTTCTATCTTTTGCATTCATGAACTGAAAGCAAATCTAAATGTTGTGATTTTTTTCCTTCTCTCTCTCTCTCTCTCCCTGTGCACAGCCTCTGCTGAGCTGTCTGGAGGTCTACTCCCAAAGTCTGAAAACTGCCCCATCCAGGTAATCTTATGCTACTTTTGCTGAGTTCCCTGCCAGTTAGAAGTACACTTTTGGGGAGCTTATTCTGAGCATCTTTCAGCATGAACCATCTGTGAGGTATTTTAATGTTTTGTAGAAATTACATTGATCAGACTCTCTTTCAGGCGTGGCTTATTTCACCTGGTTGCATATATAAATTTTTGTCTGTTGGAGTCAAGTATCAGGGGGTAGCCGTGTTAGTCTGTATCTACAAAAACAACAAGGAGTCTGGTGGCACCTTAAAGACTAACAGATTTATTTGGGCATAAGCTTTCGTGGAGGGTCTGTTGGAGGGTTACAATTTGAGTTTATTTGTGTGAATCTAGAAAGCACATTCTATACAATCAACGCTAAAGTGTGCAGTATGTGTTACATAACTGTCATGTCAGTGTCTACTCTCTTATCAGTAACAATACGTAGTTCTTATTAGGGCTGTCAATCACAGTTAACTTGAGTGATTAATGCAAAACAAATGAATTAGATTATGCATGGCACTCTTGTAGCCAGCATTGCAAGGTATTTACGTGCCAAATATGCTAAACATTTGTATGCCCCTTCATGTTTCAATCACCATTCCAGAGGACATGCTTCCTTGCTGAATTTAAATTGGTATTCTATTATTGTTTAATAGTGTGATTTAAAACTGTGATTAATCATGACTATTTTTTTAATCTGGCGATTGATTGTGATTATTTTTTTAATCACTTGACTGCCCTAGTTCTTATATAGTGCTTTACATTAACTAATGAATTCTCACAACATGCTTGAGGCAAGGAGGTAGGCGGGGGGTAGTATTCTGTTGACTTCAGTGGTATTTTTGCCTGCCTTTTTCCTTTGTTTGTCCTAATATCTCACCAATATAAAGCCACGGGTGTCTTTCATATTCATGTACTGCAGCACTGATCTGAAAACCATTCCTTTTTAGGTCCTAAGGTTCCCCTGCAGGTTAGTCCTAGGTTACTGTATCACCATTTATACTCCCTTTAGGATGATGTAGTAGCTTCTGGTAAAGAGACTTCTCTGTCTGCTCATTCTGTAATGTGAGAGTGGACGGAGCAGTAAAGATGGTTGAATATTCTACAAACACCTTGAATTTAGACCTTGTTTGATTCAGGATTCAACCCTGATTTCTGTGAATGTACATAGAGATGGTTGAATTGTTCATTGCAGATAACAGTGATCCCCATTAATCCTGAAATTATCCCCATTATACAAATGTAACCTTGTGCAGAGGGCACAAGAGGGCCTGTCCTTCAGGAAAATATTCAACCCCCAATCTCATACAGAGGAGTGTCAGTTAGAGCACAGAAATATAAAATAGCTATTACAATTCCCAAAGTAATAAAACAGTAAGTGGGGCTTTATTAGGTCTGGGGAACTCAGGACAAGGACAGTGGAAAAATGATCAAGATAATAAAAGACAAAAACAACAATACATAAACTACTTTTATCGTTCTGCCAATTTCTTTTGACAGGAAAATGGGTTTTGAATAGGAGCCTAAATGTATTGGCCTCGTCTATTCTGGGTAAACTGGGCCCTAGAATTTACTGTGACATTGTAGGGAGAACATGAGGCCCTAGGGTTAGGAGTTACACAAAAAGATAGTAAAAATGCCTGTGACCAGTCTACACCAGTGGTTCTCAACCTAGGGCCACCGCTTGTTCAGGGAAAGCCCCTGGTGGGCCGGGTTGGGTTGTTTACCTGCCGCATCCGCAAGTTCGACCGATCGCGGCTCTCACTGGCCGCGGTTCGCTGCTCCAAGCCAATGGGGGCTGCGGGAAGCAGTGCGGGCTGAGGGATGGGCTGGCCACCATTCCCGCAGACCCCATTGGCCTGGAACGGCGAACCACGGCCAGTGGGAGGTGCGATCACCCGAACCTGCGGACGCGGCAGGTAAACAAACCACCCTGGCCCGCCAGGGGCTGTCCCTGAAAAGCGGCAGCCCTAGTTTGAGAACCACTTCTCTACACTACAACTTCCAAAGTTGCTATCACCTTTGAAACTGTCTTATGAGTCCCAGTTTCCCTATTGTAGATGCATCCTTTCTAATTCTCCATGTGAAACTGCATCCAAATTCCTGAGCAGATGTGAGGCTAGGGCATCCCCTAGAAACTTTGCTGTCCTAATGAATCCTCACAACATGCTTGAGTCCAGGAGGTAGGCAGGGGGTAGTATTCTGTTAACTTCAGTGGTATTTTTGCCTGCCTTCTTCCTTTGTTTGTCCTAATATCTGACCAATATAAAACCACAGGTGTCTTTCATATTCATGTACATAGTGTAGCACTGATCTGAAATCCATTGTGGTTTAGGTCCTAAGATTCCCCTGCAGGTTAGTCCTAGGCCACCTAGGCACGCTTCAGTGTATGCACAGGGCCTGCCCTAGGGATTTTTCTGCCTTAGGTGAACTTCAGTATGAGCACCGCATCCATCCATCCTATGACTCCATGTATTCAATTTTTATTGGGTTATTTAATGTAATTTTTGACACACAACTTTCTATGAGACAGCATACTATTTTAAAGCACACTGTTTCTTCTTTGGTTTTGTTCTGCCCTCCTTTCTTCTTTCCATTGCCTGTATATTTTGGCATATCTTTTCCCCCTGTCCTTCTTTCCATCATGTTTTTTTGTGTGTGTAATATATTTTACGTATCCTGTGATTTGTCTGTAAAGTGCATTGAACATTTTGGGTGGTATAAATAATAAGATGCTCTTTTTCTATGTTATGTACTAGCTGATGGACCTTCCTTTTCCCAGTACCATTTTCTTTTTACATGAAAATGGGTTCTGAATAAGAACTTTAAGTTTGAATAGACATTTGGGGACAAAGTCACCATTACTTGAACTCCACTGAGATCAATGGAGTTACATTTGGGATGAATTTGGCCTCCTCTTTTTGCAGCAAATATCAGCAAAAACTATCAAATTGGATATCTTTAGAGGAGTGGTTGTTTACCGAACAACTAGCAGTCTTAAATGATTGGAATATTTCGATTGCATAGCCTATTAAGACACTCCGGTTCTCTAAGCCTCTACTGCCACTGCCTGGCTATGAGTAAGCACTGTCATTCTGCAGGTCCTCCCATATCAAAGTCTTGATCCTTGACTGATTGATTTAAATTGACTATAGTATCCAGTGACTTTAATGGAGCTTTGCTAATTCACATCAGCTCAGCCCAACCTTGCTTATAGTTTTTATGCAAGCTTAACAATTTCCCTTTGTTAAGAGGGCCGTTTATGTTCAGCCATAGTTTATTTTTTAGTTTATTTCTGGAAAATGGAAGTTCTGATATCAATTTTCCTACTTTATTATTTGTGGAGATGTTTCAGTCATCTGTAAACGGGGCCCCACAGAAGTTTTTGGGGCCTGGGGCAAAATCTGAAACTAAGCAACCCCCGCCCCACTCTTTCAAACAAAAATTATCATGGAGATGAAAAAAGTTTAAAAGGGAAAGGTATGGGGCAGGAGGAAATCAGAGAGGGCAAAGGCCTGTGGGGTCATTGCCCTCCCCACAGGGATGGGTCACTCCCAGTCCCATGTGTCCCTAAGCACCAGCCCTGCTGCCAGTTGGGGGTGGTATCCCCTAGCAGCGCCTCTCCCTCATCACACACACGCACAATCACACTCCTACCTGCAGGCTCTTGGACTGGCTGCCTTGGGCCCAGCTTGCAAGTGGCAATGGTGGGATCTGGGCCCAGCCAGGGCAGGTGAGTCGATTCCTGCATTATTGATGGCAGGAGGCAATCATAGTGGTGAGACCCCTTGTGCCAGGTCTCAATGACACTCACTCAAATTTGGCCTGCCCATCCCTCGGTCATTTTGGGGGACCTCCCATATGGGGACCCAGGACAACCCCTCCCAGTCCTGGGACAGCCCTGTTTGTAACTCCACATGTTCCCAAATAGCCTGTTTCAGACGGCTCCATTTAATTCTAAAAACGGGTATCTATATGATCTAGGTGTCCTTGACATACCTTAAAAGTACATTCTAAGTGAAGCAATTTGATCACCACCACACGTTTGGTAATGTGTTTTGTCCAGTGCCAGCACAGGACACCCCCATCAATGGGTGGGGCTCGTAGGCATTACTGCAATGTCAAAAATAAATAACAACACATCCCTAATCCTACTGTCAGTTTCCTTCCCCCCATGTTCCCTTGCCCTCCATTTTTAAATGTCTGAGATGTAGGGTGACCAGATGTCCCGATTTTATAGGGACAGTCCCGATTTTTGGGTCTTTTTCTTATATATTACCCCCACCCCGGTCCTGATTTTTCACATTTGCTGTCCGGTCATCCTACTGAGAAGGAAGATGAACTTCAAATCTAATTTGAGGAAGGAGACTCCATTGTCTTAACTCAGAGTTGAATTCAGTCTTTAATGTATTCCTAAGCTTTCAGTAACAAAGATGCCCTGTTTTAAGAGATTCTTTCATGTGCTCCAATATCACCAAGTTAGTTTCCATTGCTGAAAGTTTTAATGCCGTATATAAGATTATGGAAACAAAATCTCATCATACTTGACCCCCAGTTTACCTTAACCTATTCTTTTTCCTTGGCAATAGTGATTCTCGTTGTAATTAGCATTTCAGAAACAGGAAAAGAAAAGTAAAAGTTGAAATAACTTTACCTAATTCTGTCAAATGTACATATTTATTTACATCACCCTTTGAGATTATCTCTGATTTCTATTACAGCAGAAACATCATATTTCTTCTCATGGTAACTATGTAATATTGAGGTAATGCATTGCTGCCTAATTAACCATCATTTTAATTGAATTATCACTTAAGATCACCACTTCAGAGTGATAGCTATTTATACTCTCCTTTTCATTACTCAGGTAAGATTACTGAGGGGGAAAAGCCCTATTGGCATTTCAAAAGATGTACACTTAAGGGAATATTTTCCAAAGGCACAAGGGAAATTAGGCATTCAAATTCATGGAAGCTGGGTGCCCTCCTATCTGAGCCTTTAAAAATCTCTCCCTTAATACAGATGATAAAAAAATCAAAAAGAGAAAATCATCCAGGCTCTATAGATTAAAATCATTGCTATTCATAGCTGGTGTCATTCACCATTGCAGAGAACACACACAAGGTCTCTACACCACTTCAATCCTATATAAGACCTCAAATTAGGGTTTCAGTGGGGTATAAGTGGTGCATTGGACTTGTGGGAGCCCTCTTTGGGGGGGGGGTAATTATATCTAATAAAAACAAGGGCCATAACTTTACAAAGTGTCTAAAACTAGGCCCATATTTAGGCACATGAGGGTGAAATTTTCAAAAGCAGCCTAAGTGATTTGTAAGCACAAAATTGCATTCAATAGAGCCATGCCAGTTTTCAGCAGCTGAGTATCTGGCTATGGTAGGCATGTATCCTACACAGGGGGTGAAAGAGTTAATGTGGGACTCAAGCTAATAACCCTCCTGGTTGCATCTGGAGGGTGGGCCAGCCCTAATTAAAGAGAGCCCAGCTGGGTGGCTAGTAGAAAGAGAGGATGGGTGTAGGGAGTGAGGAAAGAACTCTGCTGTCCCTCTCATGGTAGTAGAGAGCTGTGGGAAACAGGAAGGTTTCTGCAGGGGTGGAGACCTTGGGGTGGGGGAAGATTGGAACAAACTCCTGTGGCTGACCCTGACACAAAGGTAGGAACTAGACCTCTGAGAAGAAGCCCTGGGATGCATTTATCATTACAAAGAACCCAGAAAGGGACTGGGGAAAAGGCATGAAGAAAGGCTAATGGTAGGAAGAAATCTAGGGAGGCAGCAGCAAGGTGTCTGGTGGAGTAGACCTTGATTGCTTGTCCTAGGATCTCTGGACTGGAACCCAGCTGCTTGCAAATTGGCATCTGACAAAACTGCAGTGCGGGCTATGCAAAACCAATTCTGGCTCTGTTGGAAGGGGAGTGTGGCGGGAAGGCCAGGGCGGATGGCTATGCAATGGGTCCACTGACTACTGCCCCTCTGTGTCCCTCACAGTGAGGATGTGGGTACAAAGGATGCGTAATTGAGATCTAACTCTGTAGTTTTAGAAACCCCATAATCGTAAGAAGGACTCTTTCTAATAATACATACACTAGGCCTGATTCTCCTCTAATTTATGCCAATGTGCATCAGGAATAACTCCACTGAAGTCAATGGGAGCAGCAAGTGCTCAGCACCTTTGCAAATTCAGGGTACCCTTTTAGGTGACTAAATATAGCTTATTATATTACATATAACTTAACTTTATGCACCCATGTTTGAAAATGCTGGCTATTGTCTTTTATTATGAAAGTGCTGTTTGCATTTCTAAGATTGAGTTTTTCTTTGCATAAATAGCAGAAATTTAAACTGTTTTATATAAAATACTGTGCACCTTCTCCAGACATACAACACTTGTTCTTTGAGTATACAATGAGAATGATTGAGAATTTACCAATAAATCTAACAACTAGCTAATAAGTTAAAATTATTAAAAACTGGGTCTGTCAGTAAATTGAGCATCACTGTCAACTCTGCCGCATAATGGTGCCATCAGGGGAAAAGTAATCGAATGTGATGATTTTTGTCTCCTCTGGGACCACAAACACTAATGTGCCTTAATCATAAACCTATGCTTATTGCATGGTGTGACTACAGGGCCATGCAGTATGACTGTTTGGGTTTCTTAACTGTGCATTTCCATATCTTCATATGTTTTGATTTCTTTGAAGAATAATTAACTTTGAATTTCCAAGATTTATAATGCTTTGTTTTGGGGATAATTACAACTTTTCTGGAATGATTTGAACTTAGTTACTGATACATACTCAACCTTAACTCCATTATAACATGGTTTTGGGTTTGGGAATTTATTGATATCCATGGCTGTGAGATGAGTCTAAAAGGCCCTATTTATACTTGTCCACATTTTCTGAGGTGTTCCTGTACTGCTCAATTTGATAAACTGGATCTGAAGATCAAGCATCAAGCTAGGGAGCAATGGAACAGCAATGGATTTCCATCTACCATCAGATTACAGAATCTGATGATCTACTACTTATGCTTATTTGCTTTCCTTTCTGGTTCCTTAGGTGCCCAGTTTAAAATGCCGTACAATGAATATGAGCATTTTTGGAGTAAAGATAATTATTTTTATAGTGAAAATAGTTACATATATGCAAAGAATTTACTTCTTCTGGTGCTTATAGTCATTGCTTTAAAAAAGTATCTACAGTATTTGCTGAGAAGAGAAATATAACCAGTTTTATGTGAGGATTACAATGGGTCAAAAGTCAGAATTTCCATCAGGTGGGAAAATCTGAAATTCGGGGGGGGAACCTGTTCCGTTTTTGCAATGAAAAATAGAAAATTAAAAATTGGCCATAAAAGAGAAAATCTGAACATTTGTTTCAAAATAATTGAAGCATTTCAATTAAATTTTTTTGAAATGATATTAAGTCTGGGAGCCCAAGCTCCTGGCTCAGCTGTGGCTCATACGGCTTTGTGGCTTCCAGCTTCCTGTCAGGCCTAGTGGAGCTTGAAAGCTAGAGCTCAAACTAGGCTTCTCGGGGCTTCCAGAGTCTCAGTTGTGGAGTCAGGGAGCTGAGTCCCATCTAGAACTGCAGCTCTTAGGGCTTCTTGACATTGCACCAGTGAGCCGGAAAGCTGTCGGGTCCCCAACTATAGTGGGACTACCCTGGAGCTGCAGACTCTGGTGAGCTGCCAGGAAACCAGGTAGGTTTCCAACAGAACCCTGGTGGTGGTTCACTGGAAGTTTGTTGAAAGTGATCCCTGTCCGTGAAACGTTCAAATTTCTGTGAATCAACACTTCATGGTGAATACCTGTCTCACTGGAAAATTCTCACCCTGCTCTAGTGAGGATAACTTTTATTTCTGACATAAGATCCTTACTTTAGGCATTTCTTAGCCAAAAATCACAGTGGCTTTAGTAGGCATCTAAAACAAGTTTGAATTGCAGGATTTGACCCAGAATGCTTGTTTCTTGTGGCAATATTTTTAGGTGAACTTCTCAAACATAAATTTTATTTGTCAATTTTGTTTTTAAAGCAAGATCATTACATTTTAAAGAGGAAATCCCTTGAATCATAGGGTTTGCAATTGGTATGCAGTTGTATGTTTTTAGAAAAATAACTTCTGATCTATTTTATTTCTTATGAAGGCCACATCCACTGATCACACATCCACACTGGCAACTGCTAGTTTTGTTGATGAAAGATCAAACTCTGTAAAGCTGAACATCATCCTTTCTAATCCCATTATATCAAGATTTCATCTTGTTCATTATAATAGATGAATGCAATGTGTTAAATATTTCACTCATTACTCTTTTAGAGATCGTGGGACTAAATTCCTTTCCACAGCTCTTTCCGCAGCTATCGTTCCAGCTCTTCAGTGAACTGTTTAGCATAAAGGATTGAAACTAGCTTCTAAAAAAGGTCTGTTTCTTGTTATCAGAAAACCGCAGAATTGCTCAAAGTTACACTAAATTTATTTCAGTTATAGAATCTTGTAATCTTATATTACAGGCATGTAATTGTCCACTCCTGTGGAGAAACCCAGGGGAGTGGGACAAAGGTTCACCTCAAAGTTTCAAAGTGAATTTACCCTTAAGTGGAGGAGACCTTTGGGGTGGGAGAGAGGAAGGAGGAGAAGTTCCAGGGGAGGACTGGGGCTTGGTATCCTAACAGATATGTGGCCAAAATAAGACTTTGTCCTGCAGAGTCAGAGGCATTCAGAGAGAGGGTAAGCTGTTCCACTGTGGACTTTCATCTCTCTCTGTCAGCATGACTCCTTCCAGTGCACACAAGTGGGTGGTGGCTGGGGAATGGAACCCACATCCTCTGAATCCTACCTCCATGCTCAGTCTTTGCTTTCCAGTCCCCCTCCGCGCATCTCAGTGAATGAGCAACAGGTTCTAGTTTCTAAAAGAAGGGTAGAATAATACCTACCTCACAAGGGAGTGTTGTGAGGCCTCATCAGTGTCTGTAAAAGTGCTTTGTGATCAGCGGATGAAAGTCACTATAGTGACTTTTAAGTGTTATCAGTTTTTAATACTAAATTGTAGGGCTGGCTGGAAAACAAGAATTCAGTTTTGTGAAAAATGTAGAGTATTCAGCGATTAGGACACTCATGTGGGAGACCCATGTTCAAGTCAGAGCAGGGACTTCAACATGGATCTCCCACATCCCAAGTTAGTGCCCTAACTGCCAAGCTCTGGCTATTCTGGGGTCTATCTCCTTTGCACGTGTGAAAAGCTTCAGTTTTGACAAATTGGTATTTTTTTGACAAAAAAGGTTTTGTCAAAATACCTGACCAACTTTACTAATTTGCACAGATTTCTCTGGAAGTAATGGAGCACAGCAAAGTCTATCTGCATGTTACTTTTCTTGCACCAGTTCCTGGTTGGTTTCAGGATCAGGGGGCTGCAAAGATGGTTTGAAATCAGTTTTGCCCCACAGCCTCTGGTACTGGGGAGCCCACAGCTTGGCTGAAACAGAGAATTGAACCCATAGGCTAAACATTTAAGTTTGTGAAAATATCCAATTAATCTGATGTGGGAATACCAAATGTAACAAACTAATCATGATGAAATTTGAGCACATAATATAACAACCTGTTGCACCTACAGTTTCACATAAGACTTAACATTTTTATGGATAGGATTAATGTGATATTTTACTAGAAAATATATATTTCACTCTAGAGAGACTTTAATTTAGCTGAACATTTGTCATGAATATAAAATATTATATTTGGATACGAAGATCTAATGCCTTCACTTAGAGACCTTTTTATTAACTTAGTTCACTGAAATGAAATATTACATAATGATGCATAATGGGAAAAACTTGAGAAATGGATCTTGCTAAAGGGAAACAAATGTGTTATCTCATGGTACACTGGCAATCCACGGGTTCTTCTGAATGCTGTTTTTTGATGTAAGCTTATATTTGGGATTTTAAATACATAGTTATTAGATTCCTGTAATCTTTCTATTTTATGATTTCAGATATTTAAAGCCAGCTCCTCAGCTAGTTTAAATCAAAGCACTTCTATTGAGAACTTGATTTACACTAGCTGAGGATCTAGTGCATAGTTTTGTTCTGGTATTTCAGTATGTGACATTATGCCCCCATATTCTTGATAGAGATAGGGTTATGATATAATTGTGGCATAACTAAGATGTATTTTGTGCAAGATAGAATTGGAAAGGTTATGATTTACTGAATATGATTATCCGATTTGTATGTGTAAAGCTGACAGACCCCAGTCATCAGCAGGTGGGATTGAACCGGGGCCCTCTGGAGCTTAGTGTATGAGCCTCTACGCATGAGTTAAAAGCCAGCTGGCTGTTAGCTAAGGCTATCGAGCAGACTTATTTAACTCTCTCTAAGTGGCCTCGGTGCCATTAGGTGGGACAGAACACC
Organism: Trachemys scripta elegans; assembly: GCF_013100865.1. NCBI lineage: Eukaryota > Metazoa > Chordata > Testudines > Emydidae > Trachemys > Trachemys scripta. Next base: position 97,042,772 of record NC_048299.1, read on the forward strand.
ACACCCAGAAGGTATGTGTGGGTTACATATGCATGTATCATTTTTGTATCTGAAGTTAGGAATATTGTCTATGCATTTATTACACCTGGGGAACGCCCACTAGACAGAATGCAACCAGTCTGGATGGCCGGTTGGGAAGGGCCATTAGGGAAAACAGTAGGTCTTTGAAGATGCTAATCTCCCACCTTCCTGGGAAGCCTTCCTGGGGATGCTGCAAACAGCCTCTGAGTTATGGCTGCAGGGACATATGACCAAGTCTCCTGGTACTGGACTCCATGATAATACTAGTGTTTTTCCACTGATCGGGGGTGGGGATCAAACTGGGAGACAAAGGATTTCTGCCATATGCAAAAACTATATGAGGCATCATGCGGGGTCATTCTTCTTTGAGTCCCTGCCCAAGAAAGAGAACTGCTGGAAACACCTGAGAACAAAAAAACTGGACTGGGGAGAAGGGCTGAGCCCCCAGGCTAGAGGTTGTCTGGCCTGTGAAAGAAATATCTGGAATTTTAAGCTGCAAGCATATGCAGCTTGCCTTCAAGAACCTATGCAATCTGTCTAAAACAAAATTTAGGGTGAAATGTGCTACTTATAACCAGTTTCTTTTGTGTGTATTAAGCTTAGATTGCACATTTGTTTTATTTGCTAGGTAATCTGCTTTGATCTGTTTGCTATCCCTTATAATCACTTAAAATCTATGTTTTGTAGTTAATAAATTTGCTTTTGTTTTGTCTAAAACCAGTGTGTGTGTGAATCATAATTTGGGAGCAGAAAGCTGTGTATGTTTCGCTCCACATTGAGGGAGGGGGTGGATTTCATGACCTTACGCTGTACAGTTCTCTGTGCAGCGCAAGACGGTATAATTTTGGGTTTACACTCCAGAGGAGAGTGTGCATTTGAGTAACTGGGCAGTTCCTTAGCTGAGCCTTCCATGCAGAGCTGATCTCAGCATCTGTGTGTATAGCTGCAGTTAGGTGTGTCCCTACTTGTATTTGTGCTGATAACATGCATTTTGAAGCCTAGGGGAGGGCTTGGCTGGCTTGCCTCAGCAATATAATATAAAGGGACCCAGACTGATGGGTCAGGTGGGCTCAGTGGTACCCCAGTTCCAGGTGGCACCCTGAAGAGTTGGGGGGGGGAGAAGCAATCACACAGTATCTATCAAATTTTATGCAAAGTGAGGAGAACTAGTCCTTCTGTGCTTGAACTAATCATGGTATTATTTTGGAAACTAGAACCTTTCATAAACTCCAGGTTTTGAATTACCAAGTATTCTTTTTATTGCCTCTTAAAGATTGTGCTGAAGTCCTTGAAAGTCTTCCAGAAACTATCTTTAGATATTTTGAACAACCAATGATCATAATTAACATTTAACAAAAATAAATCCAAAGTGCACTTAGACTTCTTGTTAAAGCCACACCTGTGTGCGTGGTATTAATGTTTACGATCCAAGTTATTGGCAGATTTCTTAAGGTGGGAGTGAATCAAAAGACGTACACCATATATCAACACTTGTCCTGACCTTTCATTTCAGAAAGTTTTCTTTTTTTCCTGTGTGTTCAATGTTAATCAACCTGTTGCAGTTTTTTTTAGAATTCTTTTAACCAAATTCATTGCTTGTGGAAGGTGCTACAGACTTAAAATCCTCTCTGTGCTGAGCTGGGTCAGCAATAGCTGGGCAAATTTCCACCAACGCTGTTAACATACCTCAGTGTTGATTTGGCAAGTCTTATCTCTAAGTGTTAGAGAACATCTCCGTTTACGTGGCCATTTAGTCACCTCTATCAAAGGTCTACATTTTCTTTTCATTGAAAGTGTGCAGTTGGCTTACTGTTTTTCAGAATCCCTCTATTTGTTTCCAGTGCATGTAGTATATAGTTCTGTACACAACTGCTAACCTTTCACCTTTTGAAAATTGTAACCCTTCCTTGTCATAATTCAGATTACAATAAGTAAGTGAAATAAATTGGTATTTTAATAAAATAAAAATCACTTTGTATGACATGACAGCTCTTTGATGCTCATAGGTTTCTATGAAAATCATGTGGTTAGAGCAGAATGCCGTGACATAAGTTCTGACAGTTAACGAACCACTAGCTTTCTAGTAGTGGAGAGGATGAGGCCCTCTCCCTGGTGGCTCATGAGTTACTATACCTTGAAATGGTCACTTAATTTAACCCCATTTAATGCATTGAAATTGAGCTGCCAAATGCAACATATACAAATAACAATACATCAAATTCACAACAATAAAATGACTAACCAAATAAAGACTAAGTGGGCAGGGGGAGGGAAAGAAGACCAATTATATTCCTGTACTTTCAATACGATATATAGCCTCCTATAACTGAAGAAGGGTAGAAGATTCTGAAGTCCAGTGATTAACCTAATGTTCCTGAAACGCACTTGGGGCTTATCTACATGGTGCTTTAGTCTGCACCAGAGGTATTTAGGTTTTAGTCTGCACTAGTGTGTGGTGCATTAACTGGCTAGTTGTGGACCCTGCTGGCTCACATGAAAAGTTCTGTAGTATGTGCTACTATAATCCTGTTTCAAACTGTACTCCCATAGTTGGGAGACACAGTACATTAATTGCAGCAGGGGCTTTTGGGGTATTACTAATCTAGATCTAATGGCTGAAGTTGCTCTCATGAACAAAGCAGAGTCTGGTATAAATCTGGTTCTCTATGACCGAGCAGAATTTAGTTCTTCTTTTTCTTTGTATAGCTATAAATAGGAAATGTGATTTCATCCATTTATAAGTGAAGACTTTCAGTATTCATTTGTAGTTCACTATACACACAAGCTAAATCTGTCCTTTCAGATGATGCAGAAGGAAGATTCCTGTCAGCTATAATTGCTGTATGTGGAAGATGAGTGCTACATTATTTTTTTCCCCAGTGGAGAGAATGTTTACTCTGTTTATTATCTCATAGGAAAATTAAATTGTATTATATTAAATAAGCTAAGGGTAAATGTTGCCATCCTTCTCATTCTTTAACTGAGGCAAAACTCTTCCTGGTCCAAATCCTCAAGTCATTATTAAATTTAGATTCACAGCTTTTGCAGCAAAAGTCTTTGTATGTGGAGACTTTTTTGTCTCAGATAATAACAGAACACCAAGATGAGCTGATACTAGCAAGCATAGGAATTATGGGTCCTCCAAAAAGAAAGGAACTTTTCTCTGGCATATACGTTATATGGCAGAGAGTAGCAGAGAAAGTCATCAGTACCACATTTCTGCCTTCTTAACTTCAGCGTGGCTAAAAATGATATAGAATCCAATCCAAAGCTCAATGAAGTCAGTGGAAAGACTCCTATTGACCTCAGTGGGCTTTGGATCTGTCCCATAGTTGACGAAACTCCTCCTTTTCATAAAAGACCAAATTCTGTTTTCTGGTCACAGCTGTTTCCTGACTCCCTTTCCATGAACACTTATAGGACTTACTTTAAAAAAAATGGTTTCCAAGAAAGCACAAGGAAAATGAAAATCTCATTAATAATCCTGTGAATGTATTGAAGTCCATAAGTTCCTCCTTATCTATGCTAGTGCAATAGAGAGTGGGATTCAGGACAGTGGTCTTGAACCCTGATCCTGCAAATATTCACACATGTGCTTAACTGTACACATGCATAGGAGCATTGACTTCAGTGGGACTGCCCATGTGCGTGAAGATATTTGTGTGCTTAAATACTTCCTGCATTATGAAATTATAACTTCGGGATTTTTTGGGGTGGAAAGAATAAAAGTTGGAAAGAAAGAGCTGATTATTGCAGGGAGAAATTCATCTCATGAATTTGAATGATAAAGTTCATCCTTTCTTTATTGGTATATGCATTATAATACAGCCCAGGAGTCCCAGTCATGGACTAAGTGCTGCACAAACAGAACAAAAAATGTTAAGTGTAAAATCTTAAATGAATTATTTCAGTAAATATTTTTGGCACATCATTGAATGACTAAGGTCCTACTCCTATAATTCATTGTGTCTGAGGGTGCCCTATCAACTTCAATGAGATTCTGCAATGGGTGCAGGCAGGAGACCAGTATGCTGTCAATTGAAGGATTAGGGCCTAGGCAACCCCATCCCCTTCGATTTACTACCCTTAAATTGTGGTCCTGTTGGTTTGAAAATGCTTAGAAAATAATACATGGTCTCAGACCACAAGATGTCAGTATGGATTCATAATTCAGTTACCCAATGTTACTCCCTGTTGTAGCATTTTACTGTCACTGAATGAAATGATGATGGGCCTGAGCTACAATTGTGTATGAACTTCCACAAAGCTCAGAGGTGCTCAGGTTCAGGGCCCCGTTACCTAGGTAAGAGCACATTGATTTGGATGTGATATTTGTCAAAGTTAAAGGGATATTTGGATCTGGCTGCTGGTTTGAACCTTTCTTTAGATTAGTAGTGATAGTTTACAAGAGCAGCAGGTAACTAAAACTGTATGGGGCAGCCATTGCTATGGAGCAAAGTTTGAAGCATTGGAGATCTCAGAGCTTTCATTGTGTTTAAAAATAGATGTGGCATACTCATTTATCTCTGGAACCCTCTCTTTGAAGCCCTGGACACTCAGTGCATATGTTTGGTGGCTTATTTGGTCTTTCAATAATATTATTTCTCATAGAAAAATGACAAGAATTCAGTGGATTTTCAAAGGCAAAAATGGTTGCTTAGGCAATTTAATGGACTTTAAATGGAGTTTAGGTGCCTAAATACCATTTGCGCTTTTTGAAAAATCTACCCCTACGGCACATTTTAGCATAAGTTCTTAGCTTTTGCTCAGGAGAATTCACTGATCTTAATACTGCAGGCATTTACCATATGAGAGTTACGTAATAAGTACTACACACAACTGTTGGTGTGCCTGTTTGAAAACTCCAAAGAGAATTCTGAGAAACATTTGGATTAAATTTCAATTTTAAAATTAAACATTGTTTCCCTTTTGTAATCTGCTTGAGGAAACATTTAAAATACTTTGTGGAACAGATAAATTAACCAAAAGTAAGTGCTTAGTAGAATACAGTATAAGTAATATTCTTTATTTTATAGGCGAGTAGTAAGTTGCTTTAAACTAAAAAATGATAGGTTTACTAGATTTATGGTAAATCTGCACTAACAAGATGTTGAAGACATGCACAAAAAGTATGACAGATACTTATATAGTATAACAATGATTTATTTAAAATACATATCCTAGGGTAAGGCAAACAGCAGGGGATTTATCTCTATCAAAGCCAAAGTTTCTTTGACTAGGCAGTTAAGATGAAGTTGAAAGAAAAAAAAATCTCATGGCTGTCACAGTTAAGGAGCAATCCCATTCTTGCTTCAACTAGACAATCATCAAATGAGATAATTGAACACAAATTTTAAAAACTTAAATATTTAGGTTGCAATTGCAAACACTTTTGGTAAGAAATTAAAATTTAAGGTTTACATAGTGGAACATATTTTGCCCTCTGTTAACACCGGTGTAAATTTGAACTAGCTTTTTTGACCTCAATGATGTAACAACATAATAGGAGACTGAATTTGTGCTTTTGCACCTTTAACTATGTGGCCACATGAGCTCAATAACCATAGTGTAGAGTTTACTGCTTTGGGCGATAAGCTGGGAACAAATGTGTGAAAGAATGAAGAAACACTCAATACTTACCCATGTGAGAGGCTTTACTATTTCCCTATAATAAGAATAGGAGATGATATCTCAGATGCTCCAGTGGGGTAACTATTTGTTAATACTGGTTCAGTGGAGTTGTACCAATAGTAAACAGCAAATAATGTGGTTCACTGAATTCTGTTACTTTGGTATTGAGTAATTGTTTTATTCTATACAGTAACAAGGCACCATTCCTTGAAGGAACTGAAGTACATGCTTCCCTTTAGGCATATGAGTAATCCCATTCTTTTTCAAGAAACCACTTAAGTACATGCTTCTGAAGTTAACAGGACTTGAATTGTTTAAACTTAAGCACTTGCTGAATTGGGGCCTAGCTGTCTTGACCAGCATCCACTCTGAGTAACCTGTTTGTCAACCATCTCACACAGTCAGCTGTTTGTCAACCAATCTATCAAATGAATCAATAGGGAATAAAAGTGCCTATTGTTTTAGTGATGAATAATACTAACAGTTGGCTGAGAGATGTAGTGCAAATTGAGCAACATCACTATGCAAGTTTCATAGCTTCTGCCAGAAACCAGTATTATACATACGTTACCGTTTCTGGTTCTTCCCAATCCTAACCTCAGGAACATAGGGTAGCAAGTACTGCCTCATACCAGCAAAAAGCTGCAAATTTCAGAATGTAGACAGTGACTACTCAAAGATGTACCATTCAACTTCTTCGGTACATCAGTAACATTTTAATATGCTAAAAACAACTGCCAGCAGGACAAGCAACTGCTCGTCTCCATTTGTGTTTGTAGTGGGATTAAAAGGAAGTGCATCTTCCCATCCTCTCCTTGGCTTTGGCCTCATCTTTATAATGTATTGGATTTCAGTGGGTTTTGGATTAGCCTCTAACTGTTGGCTTGTGGACTTACTAGAAAAAGGAAGTTCCTTACTGGTAAGCGTCTTGGCCTCCTAGCCTGATACCAGTAGGTGGAGCAGCAGCACCTGATGGGAGAAAGTGTTCCCTATGTGCCTCCTTTTCAGCAACATCTGCCCCTTCACAAGGAGCGAAAAATGGCTCAGAATTCACAATGAAAAAAGATGTTATGGATGGCGCTCTCGTAATGTACTGGTGTGTTCTAGTAATAGCTGAAATGTCTCATTTAAAAATACCACTTGTAGTAGACAACTTGAATCATTGTGCTTTAGTTTTCATATATTACTTCTTGACTCCGCTCTTGGGAATTTTCTTAGCGTATCCTTATTTTTTCATAGTAGGCCTTTGATTAACCTACTGAGGTCTTGAACTGCAGCATAGAACAGAATTTAGGAATGATTCTGGTGCCACTGAACATACAAAAAGTTGGCAATGAATTAGGGAACTTTTATTAATAAACTAAACACCATGTGTAGTTGTTTAATACTAAAGTTCCATTCAGAATACGTTGCTTCAGAGATGGGTACTGTGTCAGTAATTTACTAGATGGTACCACAATGAAACAACTTTCTGGATCTACATTGAATTTTCACTATACATGAGAAAATCTCCATTCTCACAGTACATATGCATTCTTCTATCATTTTAAGGCATGACGTGTACTAGCTAACACCACTTACAAAGTTTAGGCAGTTCAACTATCTTTCCTTCAACAGAAGAGGTAAACCATAAGTCAGGGAACTGAATTGACTGCATATTTCATAAGCTGACATAGAAGAGCTATCAAATGGTCACATACTTTATCTCAAAATGAATTTAGAGATTTCTGTCTCACAGTGGTATACAATAGTAAAAGGGGCAGAGTTTCCCTCATGGGCCATATTGTACTATCACTTTTTAAGCAGAACTCTTCATTGATTTCAGCAGGGAGTTCTGCTTTAAAACTGACATGATTTGGCCTCAAAATGAGTGGCATAATTTACCTCGCTGTCTTAAGAAGAGGGGATAATCCACCCCTAGTCTGTCAGTTAATTTTGATAGCATGGAAAGCTTTTTAAAAACTGAGGCTTATTATTATTTATTTATTTCTTAATCTGAAATGAGATTTTAAAGTGTTCTTAGATTTAGTTTACAAGTAAATTGCTTTGGTGCAGAAAATTAACCTCTACCTTGAAATTAAAAAAAAATCTCTGCTGTACATTTAAATAATTTTATAATAAAATTACTTTAAATAAATTAATGTCTGTAGAGCTCTTTGGAAATATAAACTTTGAACTATTATTATTTCAGGGTATGCCTTTTCTATAGGTCCATTCCTGAAGTTCTGGCACAGCCAATTCTAACTTGGGCAAAGCTCCCATTGAAGTCAATGAGAGCTTTTATGTAAAGGCTTCAAGCTTGCATTAGGCCCAAATCTAAGACTAGAACAGAGCCCTCAATTCCCATTGCATTCAAACTTCACAATTTACCTTACAAACATACATAGTTTAGCTTTAATTATCTGAACCTCAGTTACTATATCAGAAACCTCCTATGATCCAAAAGATGGTTGCTTTCCCTGAATTCGTCTGGGGACATGACCTTCTTTCAGATAACAGGGAGTGTGTCCTATAAATGCTGCACAGATAGTGTATCACCAGAGGGGCTAGAATTGAGAGATGAAGTTCTGCTTGCTGTGAGCAGAGGAGTACTGCAGAAACATCCTTCATAACCTCAGCACTCCAAAGCACCTATAAACAGAAGAACCACTCCAGTGCTTATGAGCAGCACACAGAGTCTTTAGAAGCATCCCTCCAGCCCCAAAGATTCCTTTACCCAGCAGCCCTCCATACTAATCTGGCAGGCTTTTGGAAAACTGGCCATGTGGTTCATGAATGCAGATTTCAAAGAATGCTTTCCCTGATCACCAGAAACCCCGATTATCAGAAGGTTTTGCATTTCCCCAGAGCCTTTGGGTAATGAAGTTGCACTGCCTAAAGTAATCATTTCACCCATTGAAATGCAGAAACCCTTGGGATGGCACGTGACAGTTGTTTAACAGGGCATGGCAATGCTACACAACAGTTAACAATATGAAGGGAAGTGTCCTGTTGCTAATGGAGTGATATTTTTGTACAGTGCTTGTTGGCTTGGCAATAAATTTAGCTCACTCATTAGATTCTTGACCTATTTTTGAACATCTTCTCAACGCACAAGTCTCATTCAAAGCTCCTTCATCACTTTGGTGCTTTTGAAAATTTCATTCAATCTCTCTTGTGCTTTGTTCCCCAATTGTACAGTAGGAATAATAATCCCTTTCTCCCATTCTTTGTCTTGTTTGTTTAGGTTCTCAGGTATCTAGTCTAGAGATGTGTCTCTTACTATGTGTTTGTAAGCACAATAGGGCCCTGAGCTTGACACGGTCTTTTAAATGCAACCATAAAACAAAAAATACAAATTAGCTTAGTGCACTTGTAACTCACTAGAAAGAGACAGGTTGAAGCAGTATATTCAGTATTTCTACATGGGTATATACAGTTCATCTAATCTAATTATAATGATAATGTGCCTACACGATCCATTAATGCATTTGCAAGGATTGATTACATTTATTGAAAGGTTCTGCAAAAGAACGCTGAAGTAACATGATGATGTTTTGAATGTTAGGATAAAAAAAACTCTCAATCAATTGCTTTAGCTTTTGAAACCATCTTTTAGCAGAAGCCAATAAGCCAATCAGAAAGGCTTATATGAATCAATGGAAAACAAAACCATATGATAACCATCAAACTGGCTAATTCTTAGGTATTCCCCCCCCCCCTTTAAGGGCTAGCCATTTACCTGGGCTTCTGGAGAGGCCACTAGGGGGTCTCTATATAAAAATCAGGCCCTGAGTGTCATTGACATTGTTATTGGAATGATAATATACCTGCTGCTGCAGTAAATATGACTGGTTAGTATCAAGAAATTGGTCTGGTTTCTGAAAGATCAATGAGGAGTAGTTTATCTTTTGTCACTGGGGAATTTATGATTATGCCTTAATCTTATTACAGCTCTTGAGAAAATCAAATAAAGTCTTATTATAGCAGTGCAGTTGCACAAAGATAGTGTAGTTTAAGGCTTTGTTGGCACGTCCACGATAAATCCTTTATTCCAAGGGGATATAGCTCTGCTATAAAAACTGGCTCTGAGCTAAAGCTTGGCAAAGATAACGTATCAGCGAGATTATTTCTAAATAACATTTCAAACAGAATGTTTTAGTGTGTGAATGATAGGATTAAACAAAACATAATTTTACCAGTTTGGTACCTATTTATGCTCCTATTAGTCAAAAGTGCTTTGTCTTGTTAAAGTAAAATTCTGTTTCTCTAGCGCATAACTCCATTGGGAGTCCAAAAGCAATAAAGACAATACTTTTCCAGGATAGTCAAGCTCAAGACAGTCTTGAGGACCTATGTCCTTGAAAATAAAATCCTGTCCTACTGGAGTCTATGGGAGCTTTGCCATTGACTTCAATGAGGCTTAGAATTCACCCTGAATGTCTGTGAGGCCATTTAGAAATTATTTTTAACTCTAGCTGTGCTGTGGCTTTTACTGATGACTCCCGTTAATTACTGGGGATAGGCAATGGCTCACTTGCATGCAAGTGATGGAATTGCTCAAAGAGGGCCTGATATGGTTCCATTGAAATTTAGTGGCAAATCTCCCATTGACTTCAATAGGAAGAGGACCAGGGGCACAGTATTTTAAAAAACAATACATAGCTAGTGATCTTAAGCTAGGAAGTATCTTAAGCTAGGAAGTATTCCAAAGTTTGGGAGTACTTGAAGTTAGGAGTTTGGTTTGGACCCATTTCTCATTATCGAGTGATCTTGTGGAGTAATAGTGCAACTTCAGGCTATCTCCTGCCACCTAGCTATTGTTGGAGGTAGAGAAGACTAGGAAAAGTAGAAGGGATTCTAAGTTATTGTATGAAAAGGGGAAAAAACATGCAGAGGAAAAAGATGGACATGCCATAAATATTTTCCAATAGCTTTTGCCAACAACTCCGAAATTATTTCAGAGTTCCAGAAAGAAAAAAGATTGTGACTAAGAGAATACAATGAAGAATTACATTCTGTAGAATGGAAGAGAATCTGGGAATTATATTAAAAATGCCTTCCTGGAGCTAACACTAAATATAAGACTCCGTAGTCAATATCCTGGATGACTTTCAGTGTAATGAGGATGCAATATTTCCATTAGACACTAGCAGTTAGGAAAAAACATAGTCCCGATTACTGCCATCCAAATGGCTAAGGCAACAAATATGATTCAGGATGACACACCCTGGAAACTCACAAATTCAGTTCAATTAACTCCAGCAGTTTCAGAATAACAGGAGAAGCTTGGAGATTTTTTTTTTTTTTCAAAGGAACAAATGGCAATTAGGTGTCTAGCTCCCACTGAAAGTCAGTGGGAGCTGGATGCATGACTGCCATTTTTGCTTTTCAATATCCCCCCCTTGGTTAGGGGGGGGACAAAAAACAATTATTCAGATACTTTTCTGAACTTTCCAAAACACGCGAGTTGCCATAACTGGTCTGAAGATCTCCTGGGGACAGGCTTTTTGGTACTTGTCCTTATGGGTTTGGAACTACCTCAAGAACAGCCGTTCTTGAGTAGTTTCATCAATTCCACTTCTAGAATCAGGAAACACAATGAATTATGGGAAAGAAGGGGGAAAAAGAGAATCTCAAAATATTTTTAGCTTCCTAAAAGGCTTGTTCAAGGAGTGGCTGGAGGTATGTGTTTGGTGCAGATTATTTTTACCTGAAGAAGTTATCTAGAGCTGCTAGTATGGTGCCTTATTATTTAGCACCTATGGACCCTGGTCACGGACCAGGATCTCATTGTGGTAGGTGTTGTGCAAACAGAATGGAAAGACCTGTTCCCAAGGATCCTACAATCTAAGAGCATATGCTGCTGTTCAGCACTGTGAACAAACCAAACCACGAAACTGCAGACCTAAGATGTAGTTCAGCACCATTTATATAAACTTTTCAGGGACATTCAAAAATCTTTAGATAAAAGGTATGTTTAGATTAGCGAGCTCCTGGAGGATGTTGCCCAACCTTAAAAGGCCCATGCTCCGATCAGTAGAGTCTGTTTAAAAGTAGTCTGCATATATCTTTACTGTGGTAAGGGCTGGAACATGGAATGCAGCTTCTTCTGTAGTGCCAGATTGCCTTGGATCGTCTCTTTGCTGCACTCCCAGGGTTGGAAGCTGGAGTTCAGTCTTCCCCTCACTGCTGACCTGACCTGGGTAAACTGACTGGTGGTTCTTCATTGCTATACAGATTTGAGGAAACTAGAATGCAATGAAAAGTCCAGTATATACCAGGAGTCAGAGTTTTGTGTAAGAGTTTAATTAAATGGCTGTTGCTGTGTGTAAAATACCAGAAACCAAGATGAAGAGGATATGTAAGTGTGTGTATGTGTGTGCGTGCACATGTGCACACACAGTCTCTAACAGCCTGGTAATTACTGTGGTATTAGAGATCTTTTCTAACCAAGTTTAGATCCTGTTTTAAATACATAGTTGGTTTTCATGACATAGAACCAGACGGGCACTGCTCCTAGCATGGCTGCTTGTGGTTCACCTAGTGTTTCCATTTTTGTATCACTGTTACACTGGTTGTGATGCATTTTTATTAAACTTTGTCTACTGTCATGCAAAGCGAAAAAAGAAAAGTAATCTGTATATAACAATAATATAATTTCATTAATGGAACAATTTCCATTTAAGGATCACAAAATGCTCTCCAATATTAATTAATTAATTACTAATTAGCAGCTCCCCTGTGTGTACCACAATCCTTATTTTACAGCGGGGAAATGGGGCACCAAGACGCTAAGTGGCTTTCTTAAGGTGATATGGGAAGTTTGTGCCAGAACAAGAGAGAGAACTCTCTCCTGACTCCTAGTCCTGTGCCTTTACCATAAGATTCCCTTTCCTGTCTAATACACTAGGTAGAATTTCCATGTGTGCATTGATGACTGCCGCTATGCTGTTTCAAGTTTTAAAAGCAATATACAATTAATTAAAAATGTCTTCCATGAACTGCTCAATGAGAGTGGGTAGGGTCTTGAGTTACCATGCTGTTTTACCAAATGAGGGTCAATGGGGAAAACAAGGATGCCAGTCAGATATTAACTTGTTCATAGATCCATATATTTTAAGTCCAGAAGGGTTCATTATGATCTAGTCTGACCTCCAGCATAGCGCAGGCCCTAGCATTCTCTCTGTTTGCGTACAAAGTACCAAAGTTTAAAAAAAAAAAAAAAAAAAAAAACACTTAGCGCTTATCGATGACAGGGATACATATTTGACCCCTCAGCAGTGTAGTTCTGCATATGTTATTGGATTCTTACTATTAACTTTATGGGGGGGGGGGGAATGCCCCCAGACACTGAGAATTCATAGTTCTCATCCTAGAGAAAAGATCATACTAGATCTTTGAGTGGAACATTTGCTGGTGGGGGAATATGAAAATAAGAATAAGAAAAAACACATGCTGCACCAAGCAGCATGATAGCACACGAATTTATTCTCCTTTCTATCCATCCAGTTTACTTTTAACAACTTCCTGTGCCATTTATCCTTTTTTTGTTGTCATTGGAGTTTTAAATAACATGTTAAAATTGGATACTGCCAATTGACTCTGGATCAATTTAATTAAGGCTTCATATTGAATACAATAGAGGATATTTAAATGATTTAGAGACATAGCTCAGTTCTCATGATTTATGCTTTTCTTTATACCAGTTATCCAAGATGAATTGCCAAAGAACATGGAATACAGGTTTCATATCCGATATGATGATGAAAATATATTTTTCTTACTCTTGCAGTGCAGAACAATGGATTAGTTGGGGAAAAATGTGACCTATTGTGAAGTCATGCTTACATGTTTGAGCTCCATCATATGGGTGCCTGTTTTACTAGCTATCCACTGTTATTTCCCACTGAACTTCAAATTAATTGCAAGATAATTAATAAAAGGTCGCTAAATGCATTTTAAAACAAAGGAGGAAAAATAGGTTATCGGTGATTCCTACACTGATCCCAACTGAGTGGCTTCTACATTATCAGTTTATCAACCTAAAGGCCCCAGAAAGGATTTTGAAAGAGAAGATCCCTTTTATAACATCTGATAGATTTTTTTCAACTGCTATTTTTTTTTTTACAGTCATCCTGGATTACCTCTATTTTCTCTAACTCCTAGAGATAAGAGTTACCTTAATCCATAAAGAAGATTGCACCCATGTAACTTTTTCCTCCAACTCCCCACTTTCCTGTTGAATTGTGACACGAAATGTCCACTATATGAACTGAATTGAACATTCAGCTGTCCTTGGTTAGATTGAGTTGCTTTATCCATGAAAGCCATTCTTTCCGTTTCTTATATGGATTAATACTGTTTGTTTTGGCTTAGTATAAACTGTTGTACTGCTTCTACTAAAAAAAAAAAAAAAAAGACCGAGTTGAGCTTTATCAGATAATAGAAGATTTTAGTAAGGACTAATTTTCAGACGTGTGCCAGACTCCACATGTTTGAATGTTTTGGTCAAAGGCATTTTCACAGGATTTTAGTCTCCAAAAAAGAATAAAATTTTGGAGGTTTAAAATGTTGAGCCTTTACAAGATGTACTGGATAGATGTTAGAATCACCCTTGGTGGATGACATTTTACTTTTCTATGGAATCAGTGGAAAATGTCCCTCACTCATAAAATACTTAGTTTAAATTCTTTAGATTTTTCAATCTCAGGGGGTTTAGGTTGGAAAAAAGTTTGGGAGTCTTTGTTCATTCATTTATTCCTGCTCAGCGTTTGAAATCTATTCACTTGTCTCTGCTTACTCCCATGGTTCAGAGACTTATTAAAGCACTTAGGAAGCCCTTTACTCTCTAATAAACAGAAACTCTTAGTGGTGAGTGGTTGCTTCAATGGATATGCTAAGTCAGACTCTCTAGACTTCAGTGGAGCTACGTGTAGGAATATCTATATACCAGTGTGAAGAAAGAGTTCACAATCTAGTCCTAAACTATTACAACTGCCCAAGGGTCCAATTTTGTTCCTTTGCTAGCTCTACTAAAGAAGGTGGGAAAATCCTGGAATAATATATAAATTAGCCAGTTGGGTTAGTGCAATCTATCAAAATGAAGTGGCCATTTAGGATAGATGATTTTATTTATTGTGTGTGGCTCTCTCTGACTTTTAGCAAAGTAATATGGAACGCTTTTTTGTTTTGTTTTGTTTTGCTTAAACATGTAACTCCTACATCAAATGTAAAATATTGCAACCACATTAGTAGGTGGAATATTTAGGTTTGCCTGATTTGAAGATATTGTACCCTTTAGGGGGCCTTGCTTTGGTTTTTGCTTTATTGAAGTTGCACTATTAAAAGTATTGGATCTCTATGGACCTTAGTGTATTATTCCTATTTATCAAGTTGTCCTGTATGGTTTGCATTCAGGCAAGGCAGTTATATTGCATTTCTCTTTGGATTAAATTGGATGCACGCATCGCCCATTGTCTTTAATGGGAGTCGCATATTGTTGCTTTTCCTTTTAAGGGTGGGACTTCAGGAAATCAATCTTGGTATTTACCTCTTCCATCAGAGAATCTGTAGTATATATATTATCATTAGCACAAGAATTAATTAAACTTATGACTAGTTCCCAGGGTTAGTGATATTAGTCTCATAACTGTTGGCCAGTACAACAGCAAGAATTAGTTTAGATTGTAGCAGTCAATTGATTTCAACCAAGTCTTTATCAAGGTATTGTTTAATTAGATTCTGCTCTATTAATGTGATGTGTGAGGCTTGTTTGCACAGGACGAAGATGCTGAAGTCCTATTGAAGAGGCCATAAGGAAGTTGGGATTTACTCAATTTGCATTAGGGTATAACTGGCTGTGCGCTGTCACATAACCTATGCAATATTTGGGTCATCAATTGTAAAGACTCCTTGAGATTTGTTTTACAGGAGAGCTTCCCTAGTAAAGTCTGCTGTCAACAGAAATGTTTCTGAATTCTTACCGGGATCCAGGTTCCAGTTTTACTGATTAATGAAAAAAGCCATTTGTAAAATCATTTTAGCTACTTGCAAAAGGTACCACCTGAACTGCAATGGAAACTGAACTCTATTTATCCACAGATATCGCACAAACATTATAACTTTCCTCCAATTGTGCCATCAATCTGACTTAGCTCTGGAGGGGCTATGTCATAGGATCACTCCAACTGGAGTTCCCTCTTGCAGCAGGCCAGTGTACCAACCTCAGTTTCCCCTCTCAGATAAGAACTCCACTTCTGGCTCTCTAGCTTCAATGATACCCTTCTTTGGAGCCAATTTATTATGAAAACCATTGTGCAAATCAGTCCTTAACAAAAGTCCCCAACATAGCCCATTTATCACCTCAGTGCATATAGTCATTAAAGTTCCATGAGGTGACACCAAACGCCGGCACATTCCACCACACTTAAGCTCCTCTTCTGTCCCTCTGCCAGAACAGTCTCCCTAGCCCATCCAGCTGGAGTACAGCCCCAGTCTTCCTAGTTGGAACCCCACAGCTGCTCTGGTGAGAGTTCAGCCTCTCAGGGGAGCATCCCTCATTCCCCTGGACCCTCTCACTCTTTCCCTGGGTCCAGCTCTGTGGTGTGGAGCCAACAACAGGTAAGCTCCCCTACTGCTCTCCTATCTGCAGCCCTCTTTCACCCTTAGCTTTGGCCTCCAGCATAGAGCCAGCAGATAACTCCTACTGCTCCTCCTTCAGCTCTCCGGCCCTGGCTCTCTGGCTTGGGGGAGGGAGGGGAGTGATCTTAGTGCTCTCCTGCCATCAGCCTTCCCCCGGTAACACTTTATGGTGCTGGCTGCTCTCACTTGCCCTGTCTCCTGATGCACTCTCTGACCGCCCTGTCTCACTGGGCCCCCCACCCCTCCTGCCCCAGCTTCTCCTTGATCCTTTATATCCTGCAACTGCTGCCCCGTCCTCTTAATTAGCCAAACAGGAGAACCTATTTAGGAACAGGGTAGCTGGACTTTTTCATTTACTGGGATCAGCCACCCTATGACAGGCCACTTAGCCCTTGGTTTCTCTGTTGAGACTGGCAGTGAGGCTTTGTAATGCTGACCTGAGACACTCTGCCATTAAGATCTGAATGGGGAGGCCATTGATTGACTTCATATAGGCCAGCAAACTGAGCATACCTACAGTATGAGTAACACTGAGATTTATTACCCACGGGCATCTTTCTTGCTCCCTTAAAGTAAAGCTGATGCTCCTGGATTTCAAGGACCAGCATTAAGTGCCAGAGATATTGACTGCTATTGGCTGTAGCTTCACATTGTCTAAATTGCATGAATAATCAACACTTTCTATTCTTTACCATTATTATCTTCGTTGAAAGCTGCTCATTTGGTTTTAAAATCTCTTTGGGGACAACACTGAAATGGAGACACCATCTGTCATCTGTCTGAGACCAGCCCTGCAAATGGAATGCCATCATTGTGGTGCTGTCACAATCAGAGAGCATTAAATGCTGAGGAGATAATTGCCTTGAATGTCACTGACTTCCATGTTGAAAGTAGCAGAATCCAGAACTAAATGAGGATCCAATCACAGCAATTGTTTTCGTTTCTGCTACTTGTTCTTTGAGTCTACCCCTCGGAAAGAAGCTGAGTGTAACCAAATCAGCAATTCATATCAGAAGAGATATGAGCTCTATTGTGCCTCGCCCTACACATGGATAAAGAAGGAAGAGGTGGCACTGCACCCACGGGCCAGGGCCAGGCACAGGCACAACCCTAGTGTGCAAGGAGTAGGAGAGACTAGCACACCATAAAAGGGATGGACAGAAAGAGGAGGGGGTGGGTGAGTAAGGCCATAGTCTGTATGAGCTCAGTCCATGGAATAGTGGCAGGGAAGAGTGTGTGCTGTAGTCTGGAAAATGGCAGGGGCTGCTCTGGCCCATGTTCAGATGAGCCTATCTCAGGCACAGTGCCTGGTAGTGGAACCTCTTCCTTGCATTTTCCTTGCTGAACATGCTTAATAACACGAAGATATAACTTTGTACTAAAGTATCCTATAAAATAGATTAAATTTTTCTAGCAACAGGAACAGATCTTCAGTTGGTGTAACTTGGCATAACTCCTTTTGGAGTCGGTCGCACTGACTTGCACAATACAGATATGGTTTTGGAGGCAGATAAACAAGGATTTTGAGTTGTGGAACAGGGGAGAGCTCATCTTTGGAATAATTAGGGAAATTTTCTGAGGGATAATGCTGCTGTATGCTAGTGCTTGCAGGTTCTTTACCTATAATCAATAGCAGGAGCAAAAAGATATGGGAAAGAAACTACAGGTCACTTATGTTTTACAGTGGAAAATGCTTACAAAAATGTGGCACTAGCACTCGATTTTATGCACAGAATTTCCAGGCTTATACTTCCCTATCTCCCAGGAGTGCTCCGAGGAGAAATCCATTGCAGAGTGTAAGACTCAGACACAATGGCAATGAGATCCATATAAGTAGATAGAGCCATGCTGACTGAAGTCACTGGGCCTCTGTGAGTGCAGGGGCTCTTCTGTGCAGAGGCACTGGCACAATATGCTCCCCGGAGAGCATAAGAGAAAATATAATGTGAAAATAAAGTATCAGTGTTTCTGAAAAGCCAGAATTCTCTTCCTTGACAGAAGCTTCACCAATTTGGAAGGCCCAGGTTTTCAACAGTGACCCTACCTGCCTCTAGTTTTGAATGCTCACCTTAAGATTCTATAAAGAGGCCTGATATTCACAGGAAGGGCTCTTCTTTAAAATCACGGCCTGTGATTTTGGGTGGCCGACATGGACGCTAGCTCCATTTTAATATTAGTCTTTTAAAATGTGAATTAGACACCTGTTGACTGCAACATTTTTATAATGGGTGTCTTCTCTATGGACTCCTCTGACAAGCCACCAATAATTTCACAAAAGGAGAGAAAGTTGTGAGTGCTCTTCTGCTCCCGGTTGCTAGGGAAACCACTCCCCAGGTATCTGTGTGCTCAGTGTGTCTGTCTTTCATTGTAACTTTATTTCTGGCTCTGAGATATGCAACCTACTGCACGGCATCTATAATAGAGTTGGAACATGAAAATGGGCCTGAATCAAATATCTGCAGACCCCATGGGTAATGAAAATATAACTGAATATTTTATTTTATGTTAGCCACACTACAATTAACAAAATGTACCAAAACAGCATGGATAAATTGAGTTAAACTAATAGTGGCAATTTATCATCTTTTTTTTTATTGAAAGGGATTCCCCAAAAATGACATCCTTAATTCATTCACTGGTTAATTTAATTCTCCATTTAATTTGATCAGAACCTAAAGAGCTAAATTATTTGTACTATCTTTTCTATGATTCAAATTTTATTAGATTGTTTTATGCATACAGAATATAGAAATAAAAAAAACCCATAAAAGCCAGATAACTAATTTATCTGTTTAAGATACCTTTCTAGTGTATGAGTATGTAAAGTAACATTTCTATAACTAAGTCCCCCTCTGCAGCAATACTTTGAGCCAAACATAAACCCACACACTTAATATACCAAACTTAAAGACATCACTTATAATATCGATAATGAAAGTTTACCTAGACACCATGACAAAATCAAAAGAGAAAAGAGGGATTTTAGTCTTTAATTCAATCATCTTTGACTGAAATGGCTAATATTGGTCTAATGCAATCACTGCCTATGGAAAAAGTGAAAATTGTGAATTGGTTGGAAAGAGAGAGCCAAAGAGAACTCTATACTATTATAAGATGACTGAATGTAATTTTTTTGTGGTGGGCCTGTTGTTATTATGGGGTTAGTAGATCTGAGTTAATATGGAAAGAAAGTATTTGGGAACACTCCTTTAAATCAAAGCCATGAAGTAGCTTTCACAGTATTCAAGGCCCTTTTGGTCTGTCTTCCTCAGATGCAAATAGAGTGAGTGTATGTTCTCAGAACCTGAAGGTCTTGTCAATACTTGAATGAGTATGTGTTCATACAATGACTTGCGCTGGAAGGTTTGGAGCATCCCTTTTCAAATCTCTGATTTCTTTCCTCCTGGTCACAAGTTTCATTCATGTAACTTGGGAACAAAAGCAGTGCTATGTGACCTAGGTGACCAGTAGTATATCATGTATAACAAATATCAGAGAGTCAAAGACATAGTCAAAAGTGTGAAGGGGCTTGTGCAGACACATTCATACCATAATCCTACAGTGGGGTTGTTCAGTGGAGGCTGTCACCACTCCGCTGCAGAGGGCAGGGATGTGGATTGTTTGAGGGGGGGCAGAAGAGCCTTAATCATGTTGCCAGTGGCCCAACTGCACCACACAAGCCTTGGCTAGATGGACCATTGGTGTGACCTAGTATGGCCATTCTTATGTTCTCATCTATGTGCTCCATCCTCATAATCTTCCTCATCTACATCAGTGAGCTCCCTCCTCCTCCTCCTCCTTCTCCTTCTCTTCAGCAGGTTTATTTTCCTCTCATTATAGTCAGAGAAGGTCTGCAGAGTTTCATTTTAAGCATGTAGCACATGTGAGAGCCCCACAGATCCTCCCCTAAGAGAATCCTCCTCTTAACACACTTCAGTGGAGGGAATGGCTGCTATTTATTTTCTTGAGGCCCAGGCCCATCTAGTTGCATGCAGTGATTTTTGTTTTCCAAATGAACCTTTGGCCATATCATGAGAAATCTGAAAAGTTTTTATTTTCACTAGTAGTGGTTCATTTTCCTCCAACTGGGAGCTTCCAGCAACAGCGCCACTTGCATCCCAAAGAAGAACAGTGGGGGGGGGGGGGAAAGGAGGGAGGGAATATGACTAAGAGGTGTCCAACAGTGTATCCATAATGCTTTCATTCTCAAGTGAACTGGTTCTACATGCAAGTATTGGTTTTGTTGTATTACTAGGGATGTTTGAGCAGATGAATAGTTTCCTTCTTAAAG
Source organism: Trachemys scripta elegans (assembly GCF_013100865.1). NCBI lineage: Eukaryota > Metazoa > Chordata > Testudines > Emydidae > Trachemys > Trachemys scripta. The sequence goes on from NC_048299.1 coordinate 97,063,338, forward strand.
GCCAATATAAGTGGGGGAGGGAGGGGAAGAACCATTTTAGATGTATGATGTACAAACACCCGGATCCAAAACACTTTGAAATTAATGGGGAGTCTTTCCATTGACTTCAGTGAACTTTAGATTAGGCCCATAGAGCCCCGTGGAACCCACAGGGTTAAATACAATGCAGAGCTGTGGGAAGCTTTTTTTTTTTTTTTTTTTTTTTTTTTTACACTGGAACTTGGCCCCTGGTAACATTCAGGCTTTATTCCAGACACACAACTTGTCCTATCTCTACCAACAGGTTCATTGAGGTTTGCAAACGTTCTGAGCTACTTGCATCTTGAGAGTTCTCTTCTGATTAAACATTAGGGAAAGCATAAATCTCTTGCTGCCATTCGAGGGCTAGATTTTGCCACTTCTTAATTACCACGAGTAGCACCTTACTCCACGAGTAGCCTCATTAAAACATGCCTGGTGTACACTCTGTCTCCTTGTATTTTGCCCACTACTAGTCTTGCGTATAGATAAGCAAATAAGCATAAAAAAATTTAGACATACTCATTTGGGGCTAAGACAGTTACAGCAAAGTGTAGGAATGATCTCATAAGACATTAGCATCTGATGTGACTAGAGCTGGTCCCAAAAGGTTAAGTCTTTCAAGTTTTCAAGAAAATACTGAGAAAAAAAATCACTTTGAAATTTCCTGGAATTTTCTGATTTTTGATTAATAACAAAAATTAGTTCGAGTTTAACACCCCCCCCCCACACACAAGTTTTGAATGTTTCTTTTTTCACTAGTCTCTTCTCTTTCCCTTTTTATCCCCTTTTCTGGGGGCGTGGGGAGGAGCAAGGAGAGGGTGAAAGTGTGTGTGAGGGGAATATCTGTCTTTCAAATAAAAAAACATTTCAGTTTTTGATTTTCAATGTATGGTTGCTTAATTTCATCATTGGAAATGTCAAAAAAAAATTGTCGTCCCCCCCGCCCCCGAACTTTTGTTTCTTAAAAAAAATTCATTAAAACCAACTCAACAAAAATACTTCTGAAAACATTCTGACCAACTGTATTTGTGATCTTTTCTGCAACTCATCCAACTACCTGAAAAGAAAAAGTATTTTGTAAGACTATATTCAATGGCTACAGAAAGGAGCTTTAGGTAAGTCAGGGTTCCCCATTCTAGATCATTCTGGTAATAGTAACCTAGGTCTCATCATTAAACTGATGCATCATATGGTACCTAAAGGAGTGAAAAAAATACACTGAGGAACAGTTACCCACTGCTATAACTTCATATTTCTTTTCTAATCATCTGGGACCAGAGTCTACCACCATTCTTCCCAGTGACTGGCACCTTATTCCCTATTGAAATCAACGGGACTGTGGTTAGAGTGAGGTATTACTCAACATGAATGAGGATGCCAGATTCTTCCTCCTTGTCATTATCACCTTGCTCCGCTGAAGTCAATGAAGGGAGGTACTTCTCACTGCTAGCAAGGGCAAAGGACCCTCAGCTTTTAGAAGGGAGCTTAAAGGAGCTAGTTTTCCATTTGTAACCTCTGGTAAACAGCTTGCTGAGTGCTATGCTCACAGTCCTGTGCATTGAGTGACACTGACCCCTCCCTCTCACATTGAGTAAGGTGCTTTTTCTTAGGGCGGAAGAGATCACCGTATGATATAGCACTGTCTAAGCACTGGGGTAGATGACACAGCCAAAGTTCTCCAGGAAAAGATGATGCACATGGAACTGGGGACGTTCCTTCAAAAGACATGAGGGGAAAAACCAAACCCTAACAACTTCATTTTTGCCACTGAGGAGTATTACGTTTCCCAAGGGTTAAAGTCAAACTTGTGTGTTTTATTTATGCACTTGTACATTTTGACTAAAGTGAACAGCTGGATGCTATTGCTTTTAGCTTCTGCCAGATGCCAAATGAGGTCAGTTACAGAATTGGAGCTGATTCATGTGGGGTGAGCACTAGAACATAAGTCCCCTGTACAGAGCACTTAGATTAAAGGGCCATATGCAGCATTAAGAGGATTTGCTTCTGTTTCCAGTGAAGAGCTGCTGTCTCAATTGTCCAGAGCTGATGCTGGCAATATGATTAAAGTGCAAGTGTGTGGGTGTGTTTGTTTTCAACTGCACGTCACCTGTGGGAGAGTCTGTAAGTTAGAGATCTAGTCGTTACTTGAATAAGATCATTACTGAAGAAAGGTCTCCAATAAAGGATTTGCCAGAATTCAAAAATTACATTAATTGTACTGACAATATTAATAGTGGCATGTAATCCCCAGAATCACATTTTTTTCCTGAGGATTTTTTTAATCCTTTTGTTTATGGTCACTGTTGCATGTAGCCATATAAGGATGATTTTGCTAAATTAAATCTCAAATGGCATCTTTAAGTATTATTTCCAACGCTTGGGTGACACTATCCAAATACCAAGACTAGATAATTGCTATAAAAAAAATGAGGAGAGGGGGAAGTTGGAGACCCACACTGGCCCCTGATTTTTTTTAAAAAGAGATGTTCTCTGTCTTTGGAGATGTGAAGAGATCTTTTGGGAGGGACCCATGGGAGGTTCTTGAGGTCAAACTCAGAGTCCTCATATTTTCCTCTCTAGAGGAGGAAGCCCAGCCACTCAACTCCATGGATCCATAGTTTTTGCAGGGAATGGAACTCACAATCCCGTGAAGTAATTTTCCTTCTGTGTTGCTCCTGCGCTGGTTCTTTCTTCATCTGATAGGACTCATGCTGGCATTGGAAGAGTACTGTAGCAGCAGTAGAATGACAAAATCAACAGGATCTAATGCGAAGATGTGGGACAGTGGGCTCACCACTAGAGTGCCTCCTCATGGCTGGGCACAATGTAGCTGGCATTTCTTCCCTAGCATTTCTCCTTGCTGATGGTTGCTTTGGTCACGTGGTGGTCTTTCTTCTTCCCACTTGGGCCTCTGGCCAGGTCACACTTTAGAGCCACCCCTTGTGGGGTAACAGAGTCCAACAAAAATATCCAATGCCCTTACATCAAGTCTTTACCCCAAACACTGGGACCAGTGGTTCTTACACCCACTTGGCTCAAGATTTTCCAGTGTCTTATCCTCTTACATTTGGGGCCTCCCGTCACCTTCCCCGGTGGATAGTAGGGGAACCTAGGCCCTCCTTCTATACTGGGTTCCAGCCAAGGGACCTATAGTGAGCAGGCAATGTCTGTCTGTTCTGACCCATCCGTGCTACCTCCCTGGGCTTTTACTAAGTGTGGTCCTTTTCCAGGCCTTCTCTAGGTTCATCCTTCTCTCAGGACAGGAACTGTCAGTGCTTTCCCCTGGACCCCCCCTTCCCTAACAAAATCCCAACAAAAATCACAAATTTTAACCAACTTTTGCTCTCCTCAGACTTAACCTTTCAATGCTCTGCAGTTCCCCTTGCACTGTTCCTCAGCTGAATGCCTCCCAAGATTTCTCCCTGGAAGTTCCAATCCTGTCCTTTTCCAGGGCTCAACACTGGCACATGCTCTACCCTAGTGACTGCTCCACGTCACTTCTGGCCTCTTGGAAGACTTCTCTGCTCCAGAGGGGATCGCAGAGCCAAGTCCCCCCCCGCCCCCAGGCTTCCTCTTTCCTGCCAGTCTTTCTACTCTCTGGTCCCAGAACTGACTGCAGAGTTCTTCACTCTCTCCCCACAGCCCCCTTCTTCTCTAAACTTCTTCCGTTTATAGTCCTCTCCCAACCCTCCTGCCCCTCATCAGTAAACCCTGACTCATCCTCCAGGTGCATCTCAGTACGTTAGTTGGCCTTTCAGGCACAGACTAACCCATTCATTGCCTGTACACATAGCATCACAGAAGGGAACAATGCTGCAGAGAGTGCTGATCCTCCACCTTCTCAAAACCCCACAAGAGTCCAGTTTCCAACTTCATACACCTCAAAAGGAGGCACTTCCATGGGAATTCTAAAGACTGTAATGCCCTCATGAGTTCTCAGTCCTCCAAGTCTCTTCCCTTTGCACAAGTGGAGGAGATGATCAGGGCCATAGCTACTGGACCAATGCATTTTTTTTTGTGGAGCATATGGTCTTAAGAGACAACCTCCTCCTTCACACTGAACAAACTATGTGCTGGTAAATAAGCAAATCTGGCAAACTGTGACTGAGGACTATGTGGACTAGGCACAGGATATTCCTCATGATTCTTGTCTGAGATGCAGCTCTGTTCCTTTTCTCTCTCTCTCTCTCTTTTTTTTTTCTCTATTTCACCTGCAGTTGCCACTGTTCTAGGGCACTTGACTGATGGCTCTGTTCCTCTCATATGATCATTGTCCTCTACTTTTCATTCATAAGAATATTCTCACAGCTTCTTTAACATCTTCCTTACTTTATGTAACTGTCTTGTCCAGTGCCTTGTCTTATGAATTTATGTGTTTATGATGCGATATATGGTTTAGGTTCCGTTATGGTTCAAGGAGCTTGAAATGCATTGAGAATGTAGGGTTAGAGAGGTGCACTGGAAGTCTGGTGGTACAGTGCTACCAGTGATGGGAGCTAGATATATTTTGTCTTTGCAGTTCAAGAGAAGGCATATTGAGCCAGACTTTTAGCTGGTGTCAGTCAGTATAGCTCCATTGAAAGTAATGTACGTGAAGCTGACTAATGGTACATATACAGTAGCCAGATATATGGCCATACAATTCATAAAGGATAGGCCTTCCCACCCCATATTTTTTCATACAAAAACTGCTAATTGGCCATTATGCTGTCAGATTGATGTTCCCTAGGTGAATATTGCATGTCCTTGGAAAGATTGCAACAGCAACCATTTCTGTGTAGGTGATTGAATGTTTGTTTTCCTCCTCAATTCTCCTTCCATCACTGATGCTAATTGATGGATCATTAATTTCTCTTTGTGACATTATAATATCCTGACTGGGACTTCGGCCTCTAAGAAGAGTAACTCCCTAAAAAAAAAAAAAAGTCCAAAATGAAAACTATATCTGTAAGTAGGTGGCAAATAAAAGACATTTCTTTTTCATATCTGCTCATTTTAGTACCTGATACAATAAAAATAGATCCATGCTGAGCTTCAGTAATCTTGTGTGTATTGGGAGACCAGGATAATTTTTCTGCATTGTTTCAGCCTAGTAATTATTAGCAAGGAAGTGAGAGACCGGACTAAGGAAACAGTTCATGAGAATTTGGTTTGCCTTTGAACACTATTTGGCTAAACATGAAATTCATTTTATAAGGCTTGCTGGGCAAAGCTTGTCTCTTTTTATCACCTTCTTTGCTGAATGTTTGCTTTCTCATTCTATTTTTGTTTCTTTGCTCTCATTTAATGCCATCCTGCTGCCTTACCTAGTGACACAAGCTAACAACATTGCAAAAGAACTTTCTTGTCTAATTTCCATCAAACTGAATTAGGATTCAGGTTACAAATATGAAAACAGTCTTGGGGGGGGGGGGAGCAGGGCTTTGAGCACTCAAAACAGGGTCTAAATAATCAGATATGATTATTAATTAGTGGTGGGCTACAAATGTAGCATGAATGTTTGAGTACATTTCACATAATCAGCGGTTAAGGGTTGTTTCCATTTCAATGGGTTTTCTTCTTATTTAACATTCAGATAAGACAAGCAGGGAGTTTCTTAAATAACAAATTGAAATACCAAAGGGCTGCTTCACCAGAACACAGTTCACTGAAAAGAGAACTTCTCTCTGCAAATTGGATGCAACAGGAGCTTACCATAAAGGAATAATTAGATGTATTGTTGTTATGATGATTGAACTAATATGTGCCTTGTTGAGTACATTTTTCATATTTCAGAGATTCTATTTGAAAAGACAGATAATGTTGTCCAAAATTAATCCATGGTGCAATTCTGTTGACTTCAGCGACATTACACTGGATTGAATTTGCCGTAACTATAGCTGAACTTGGGGCCAATATTTTCAAATTTTGATGCCTAATGGTAGGCTCCTAAAGCCATATTTAGGCACCTAATTAAATGGTGTGATTTTCAGAAGTGCTGACACCCTACTGCTCTTATTTACTTCAGTGCGGAACTCTGGAGACCTCTTTTTCCTCTCTTTTGACTAATGTTATGCTAATCACATAGTATCTAATGAACAGGTTAAATTCCCCCCCCCCTAAAACCCCAAATTAAATGAAAAAGGAAATATATTGTATAAATAACAAGACAATCACTTTTTTAGTTGGCATTGTACTTTTCAGTCGTATAGGCCTGACTAATTCTTGCCTAACAAATTTCTTTCCCACTTGTGAAGAAGCTGAGTGTGAGCCTGAATTGAGACCAAGATGGCATGAAAATAGTTTTTTCCTGTACTCACTTTAAAAGAAAATAACCCAATTTCTCTAAATTGTAATTTGGCTGCTGGCCAGTTAGTTAACCCAAATATAAAATATATTTAAGCTAGCTTTATGTGGCATAGTTAAAGAACTTTTTTTAAACCCATCTTATTCGGATGCACTGATCGCATCAGGTCTTTGCTCTGGATAGGACCCTAAAACCACTGTAGGGGTGAAACAGTGGGTTGCTTTTAAAAAAGCAAGAAGTGGAGCACTGTTTAGAAAGGTCTGTGTATTCTTGAGAGCACTTTGGTCACTAAAAAATGTTCCTGGAAAAAAAAATATGATCAAAAGTCTCTTTTTAAAGAAATGTTGACAGGAGTGCCTCACTTTTTTATAACTACTGCACCGACAGACTTAAACGTTTGCAGAACACTAGATGAACCATCTCTCAGTAGAACAGAGCTGTCACACGTTAACAACACCATATCATTATGAGGAAAAATGCAATTTTCACCACAACTGTAACTGTCTCCACCAAGATTTCCCATTGAAGCCTAAATTTTTTGTGGAACACTCCCACTGGTACTTTACCCTAGCTTTTCCAAAGCAACTGAACAACATTTATTACAGTGAAGAAGATGAGCAAGATTTGGCCTGGACAATACACACATAAGTCAAATATTGACTAGAAATCACTGTAAATACAGGCTGGGTTAAATATTTCACAGTATAGTTTCCTGTACCAATAGAAAACTGCTTTGCTATGCTGCCTTAAGGTACTTTCCTTTTGAAACATTGTGTCCACACAGTTCTGCAGTTGTTGGAATGAGCTGTGCAGCATTCTGGGAAGATTCAGATCTATGCCTGTAATTTTTCTCGTATGGAACCAATAGGAATTTTGGGACTTGGGATCAAACTAAAAAAAGCCTGTGAACACTTTCCTAGCATGCCAAAATGCATCTGTATGTTGCAAGTGCTATTTCTGATCTGCTGTCAGGCATCATGGAGGACATGTTACTGAGCTCCATGGTCATGCCCAGGGCCGGCTCTGGCTTTTTTGCCGCCCCACGCAAAAAAGCCTCCTGCAGCTCCCCCCGCCCCCGCTGGGAGCGCAACGGGGAGGGCGCTGAGCCTGGCCGGGGCCCCACTCTCCCCGACCGGCCAGAGCGCCGGGGGAGGGTGGCCCCACTCTTACCGGCCGGCTGGAGTGCCGGGGGAAGGGCGGCGAGCCCGGCCGCGGCCCCGCTCTCCCCAGCCGGCCGGAGCGCCCGGGGGAGGGCGGCGAGCCCGGCTGCGGCCCCGCTCTCCCCGCCGGCCGGAGCGCCGGGTGGAGGGCGGCAAGCCCGGCCGCAGCCCCGCTCTCCCCGGCCGGCCGGAGCGCCGGGAGGAGGGCGGCGAGCCCGGCCATGGCCCCGCTCTCCCTGGGTGAGCGCCGCCCCCTCCAGGTGCCGTCCTAAGCACATGCTTGGAGGGCTGGTGCCTGGAGCCGGCCCTGGTCATGACAGTCTTTAATACAAACTGCACATATATTGGCAATTGCGCAGCCAGATGGGCTCAGCTTGGCTGCTTCCTAGGGATTTGGATGTCTTAGTGACAAGGCTTCAGGGGTGGGAGGAAGATGAAATCAAGCAGTTACTTCTGCAGGGCGTTTATCTGAGTAGTGCCAAGTCTTGGGCTTGGTCACCTAGCAGTGACTGGTGGGACATAGCAATGCAGAACTGGGATGAGCAGCAGTGGTGGCAGAATTTCAAGATGCTAATGGTAGCTTTCCTAGAGATCTACGCAGAGCTCACCCTAGAGATGCAGTGTCAGCACACCAAGATGCGAGTTCCCCTCAGCATGGAAAAGTGTGTGGCCATCACCATATGGAAGTTTCCCACACCCAGTGGCTAGTAGTCAGTAGCTAACCTGTTTGGTACTGGCAGATTAACTCTTGGGGCTGTCATCATGGAGGTTTGTGAACTGTACAGGGGCTATTGATGGGACATGCGTGCCAATGCTTTGCCCCACTCCACAACCCAAGCCAAAGATTTTTTAACAACTGGAAGGGAAATTTCTCCATTGTCCTGAAAGACCTGGATGATCACCGTGACAGGTTCACCAATGTTAAGGTGGGTGGTCTAGAAAGGTCCATGACATCAGGATCTTTAGAAACTCAGGTCTGTTTGCTTGAATGAGCAAGGGATTTTTTTTTCTCCAGACCACTATGGATGTTAATGGAGTGAAGATTCCAGCTATCATTCTAGGAGACAGAGCTTACCTCTGCTACCTTGGCTTAATGACACTTTCACAGGAGGAAAAAAAGTAGTTTAATTATACTCTGAGTAGCTGCAGAACGACAATGGAGTGTGTGTTTGGAAGTATGAAGGGAAGGTGGTGGTGCCTCATGACAAGGCTGGGTATTTCTCAGCATAAGATGACTTGCGTGATAGGTACTTGCTTTGGTTTGCACTTCATCTGTGAGAGCAAGGGAGAGTGCCTGGATGGTGGGTGGAAGCAGGAAGTGGAGAGACTTTCCAAATGTCATGAGCAGCCAGAAAGGGTGACTCTGAAAAACGCCCCAACTGGTCAGGGAAATAAGGTTCGGGATACAATGAGGCCTGGGGGTAGTTGTGGGTAATGTGTGCTGTAACCATTGAAATGAGTGACACGTGGTTGTATATTGATTATATTAGGAATTGATACAATGAAGGGAAGTTATGCTATTGGTGACTTGAGCTGCACTTCAATGAAATTTTCAGCCCAGCTGTATCACAAAAGATGTATTAGTTAAATAACACGGGTAACAAATTAGACAACTTGGTTAAAAAAGTTTACCAAGTGTGTAGTGGGAATTTAGGACCAATGGTCCTATGGCATGCCCAGACTAAGGGGTGCTCACAAGCTCCTATAGGTGATGCACTTGAGAATGTTCTCCTTCTCCCACTCCAAGGGGATTGATTGTTGTGGGAGAGGCCTGTAATTAGGTTGATTGAAATGGGGGTCCCAGTATGCTGTGTTCTCCATAGTTTGCACGAGAGCGAACAGGAAGCAACTCAGGAAGAGGTGTGGGTTATGGAGACAGTATGTGTGAGCCTGTCAAGATTCCTTCCCCTCTCTGAACTCTAGGGTACAGATGTGGGGACCTGCATGAGAACCTCTAAGCTTAACTACCAGCTTAGATCTGGTTTTGCTGCCACCACCCAAATTATTTGAGTCATTTGGGAAACTCTGTCTACCTCCCCCCCAGAATATCTCCCTCCCAAGTACTATAACCCTTCCCTGGGTAGCCTTGCGAGACTTCTCCACCAATTTCCCAGTGAACACCGATCCAAACCCTTGGATCTTAAAACAAGGGGGGGAAAATATCAGGTTCTTAAAAAGAAGGCTTTTAATTAAAGAAAGAGGTAAAAATCATCTCTGTAAAATCAGGATGGAAAATAACTTTACAGGGTAATCAGATTCAAAGAGCCCAGAGGAACCCCCTCTAGCCTTAGGTTCAAAGTTACAGCAAACAGAGGTAAACCCTCTAGCAAAAGGAACATTTACAAGTTGAGAAAACAAAACTAACACACCTTGCCTGGCTGTTCACTTACAAGTTTGAAATATGAGAGACTTGTTCAGAAAGATTTGGAGAGCATGGATTGATGTCCAGTCCCTCTTAATCCCAAAGAGCACAAACAAAAGCCTTCACCTCCCCAAGATTTGAAAGTATCTCATTCCCTTATTGGTCCTTTGGGTCAGGTGTCAACCAGGTTACCTGAGCTTCTTAATCTTTTACAGATAAAAGGATTTTGGTGACTCTGGCCAGGAGGGATTTTATAGTATTGTACACAGGAGGGTTGTACCCTTCCCTTTATAGTTACGACAGACCCAATGGTTTTGGGATTTGATGCTGCAAGGAAATAGAAATGTATAGCTTTAATTTGCCAGTGTGACTGCCATTTGGAGCACTCTGAGGGAGAAGGGGGTTAAAAGCCCAGCAGGAGGAGAGACTCCTAGCTCTGTCCAGCATGGTGGCAGAGAAACCGTATGTGGGAAAAGAAAGGTGTTTAAATCCCCTATGCCACTATATTGTAATACAATTGCATAATACTTACTGGTAGAGCTTTCATCCACAGTATTTTCAGGGTGGCTGCCTGCATGATGTTCTTGTGTAATCTCTAAATCTGTTATGCCACACAGTTCTTGGCTCCCCAGAAAAATATCCTCTTGGTTGGACCCCATAGTATACACAGGTCAGGGGAGCTTTCCTTAGGGTCTTGGGTGCTTGCTCTGTTGGCTGGGGTGCTTTGTGGAAAACTATTCACCACATTTTTTAGTGTGGTGATGACATCATTCACAAAAATGTGATCCACTTCATTGTGGGCAGGTAATGACAGCATTAGCGGAAGTCCTCCTTTGGTCCCTTTTCTTCAGGTAATTCTGCTGGTGATGCTCTAGGGTGGAAATTTGCTTAGTGCAGAGGTTGTTGGGTGAAAGACTGGCATTGTTAGGGGAAAGAGAGCTTTTGGCAGTGGCCACTCTCCTGTCCCCTGTCCACACGATGTTTATTTCTGTGGAACCACCACTTCAAGAGGCTAGAAATCCATCTTCACAGCTCCTTGACCCTAAAGCTGACAGGTCCACACTTGCTTGCCCTGGAAATGAGTGCCCTGCAAGTAGGTGATGATAAATCACACTAGGATTGGGTGGAGGATGGAGAAGGGACAGTGGCAGTTTAGGGGTGGGGGAGGAGGCAGAGCAGGGGTTGCTGTTTCCCTTCACTGTCTGGGTTCCTACTGGGCCCTAACAACTCAGGACATTTTCTGCTTTCTCCATCAGCGTGAACATGGTTGGGAGTGAGTAGCTGTGGTCTCTGCCACTAAATTTATTTGCTGATATGGGGACATGCTTCACCTTTCTACCTTAGTTTCCTTAGTTTATTTCTAACATAGGGATAATAATGCATATCACCCTCACAGGGATGTTGTGGGGATGAGAATGACAGTGGCAACCATTTTAAAAGTCAAGAGTTACCACAGAAATGTGAAATACAGCAGTTTCCTATTCTGTAACAGAAACTGTTATATAGAAAAATTATACAATATTTCAACTATTCATAGAATATCAGGGTTGGAAGGGACCTGAGGAGGTCATCTAGTCCAACTCCCTGCTCAAAGCAGGACCAATTCCCAACTAAATCATCCCAGCCGGGGCTTTGTCAAACCTGACCTTAAACCTCTAAGGAAGGAGATTCCACCACCTCCCTAGCTAACCCATTCCAGTGCTTCACCACCCTCCTAGTGAAAAAGTTTTTCCTAATATCCAACCTAAACCTCCCCCACTGCAACTTTAGACCAGTACTCCTTGTTCTGTCATCTGCTACTACTGAGAACAGTCTAGATCCATCCTCTTTGGAACCTCCTTTCAGGTAGTTGAAAGCAGCTATCAAATCCTGCCTGTAACAAGGTTGGGACTCACAACCGCTGCGCCTCCCACTGGTTACTCCAGGAATTAGCTCAGTCCAGTGGAGCGTCCCCTCTCTGTGGTATCCCGCCCGTTGTCTTGCCCTTGGTTGACTTCTGAGACCACGTCGTTCACCAACTCGCGGCATCCTCTTCAGGACCACCGCCCTCTGGCAGTGCCCCACAATCTTTCCAGACCCCCTTCCAGGGCGTGGGGGTCAATCAGCAGTCTATGTCCAATCACAGTGATCAACCACACCCCCCAAAGTCTAATCCCTCCTGTCAGGGATCTGGCATGTTCTATAATGGCCGCTCCCTACGGCCAATGGCTGGGTGTACTGCAAGGGGGGGGGGGAGTAGGGGATCCAGGCCCGCACTCTACTCTGGGTTCCAACCCAGGGACCCTTTGGCAGCAGCCTCGCTGTCCTCCTTCTCTCCCCTCCTCTGTCCGCTTCCCTGGGCCACTTCCCATATGGCCCCTTGCACCCACTAGGCCCTTCTTTTCAGGGCCTGCAGCCTGGCAGGCCTCAGGCTAGAGCGCCTCTTTGCTCTCCGAGCCTAGCCAGCACTGTGCTGTCTGCAGTGCTAGTCTCCCTGCTCTGGAGACAGACCTTCCCTGTCAAAGGCCTGGGACAGACTACCTCTCATCTCCCTGAGCAGCCTTTTATAGGGCTGAGCCTGGCCCTGATTGGCTGCCTCCCATCTGGGCTCTGATTGGCTCCCAATAAGCCCTTCTCCCATTGGCTGTGCGTCTGCGCAGGTCCACTGGCCTGCTGCAGCCCATACTCTCAGGGAGTGGGGCAGCCGCCCCACTACACACCCTCCCCCTTAGGGAATTCCCCCTGAGAGGGTTCTTATCACCCCTGTGCTCCTCGCAGCTGGGCCCTCAGGGAATCTCTCTTGTAGCACAGGCCCTCCACTAACTGGAGCCACCTGCTTCCTACCTCTATTGTCTGGGTTCCCACTTCCATTTGGGTTCCCACATTGGCCCTCCCGGGTCCTATGTGGATTTCCTCTTTTAGGTGGGGCCTCTCTGTCCCAGCCCCTTCTTCTTGGGGGCCTCGGCCTGAACTACCACCCCTTGTTGGCTAGCCCCAGACCGAGACTCTTTCTCAGGCACTCCCTCTTTCTGCCTCAGGGGACAATGCCTTTTTAAGTGGCCCTTGGTGTGGCAGTGGAAGCACCCTCGGCGCCTTCCCCCTGCCACGGCCTTAGTTCTGCTTGTCTGGGCTCCAGCACCTCCTCCTGGGCTGGCCCAGACCTTGGGAGCCCTGTAGGGGCACTCCCTCTTTAGGTGTCCCTGCTCCCCACAAACCCAACAAGCTGGGGGCCCCCCGGTTACTCTCACAGGGGGCACCTTGTCTGGGTGGGGCCTCACTGCCCCTTCCCATTGGGACACTCCCTCCTGAAGTGGCCCTTTCACCCACAGGCGTAACAGTTCCTGAGCCCAGGCCCTGGCCTCTCGCCCTTGGCGCCTGGTCTCCTATACGGTCTAGGTGCCCACCCCCACAGCAGCCAGAGCACCTCTCTGCTGCTCGGCAAGCCAAGCCACCCAGGCCCTCCAGTATAAGTCTTTGTTCTCCACCATCTTCGTCTTTTAGTCTCTCACTGTGGCACAATCTGCCTAGTCCTTTGCTCTGCCCCTTGTGTCAGGGGTGGACTGCTATGCCCACATTCTCCACCAAATGTAACAGGGTTGGGATTCACCACCGCGGCATCTCCTACCGGTTACTCCAGGAATTAGCTCAGTCCAGTGGAGCGTCCCCTCTCTGCGGTATCCTGCCTGTTGTCTTGCCCTCGGTTGGTTTCTGAGCCCACATTGCTCACCAACTCGCGGCGTCCTCTTCAGGACCACTGCCCTCCAGCAGTGCCCTACAGTCTTTCCACACCCTCTTCTGGGGGGGAGAGGGGTGTCAATCAGCAGTCTCTATGGCCAGCCATAGTAGTCAACCACACACCCTAAAGTCTAATCTCTCCTGTCAGGGATCTGGCGTGTTCTATAATGGCCGCTCCCTACAGCCAATGGCTGGGTGTACTGCAAGGAGGGGGGGGGGAAGTAGGGGATCCAGGCCTGCACTCTACTCTGGGTCCCAACCCAGGGACCCTCTGGCGGCAGCCTCGCTGTCCTCCTTCTCTCCCCTTGTCTGTCCGCTTTCCTGGGCCACTTCCCCTACAGCCCCTTGCACCCGCTAGGCCCTTCTCTTCAGGGCCTGCAGCCTGACAGGCCTCAGGCTAGAGCTCCTCTTTGCTCTCCGAGCCTAGCCAGCACTGTGCTGTCCATGGTGCTAGTCTCCCTGCCCTGGAAACAGACCTTCCCGTCAAAGGCCTGGGACAGACTACCTCTCCACTCCCTGAGCAGCCTTTGGCCTTGTCTTCACTTACCGGAGGGTCCAGCGGCAGGCAATCGATGTTCTGGGATCGATTTATCGCATCTGGTTAAGACGCGATAAATTGATCCCGGATCGATCCCGGAAGTGCTCGCAGTCGGCGCCGGTACTCCAGCTCGCCGAGAGGAGTACACGGCATCGACGGGGGAGCCTTCCTGCCGCGTCTGGACCGCGGTAAGTTCGGACTAAGGTACTTCGAATTCAGCTACGTTATTAAAGTAGCTGAATTGGCGTACCTTAGTCCGAAGTGGGGACTTAGTGGGGACCAGGCCTTTTATAGGGCTGAGCCTGGCCCTGATTGGCTGCCTCCAATCTGATTGGCTCCCAATAAGCCCTTCTCCCATTGGCTGTGCGGTCTGCACAGGCCCACTGGCTTACTGCAGCCCACGCTCTCAAGGAGTGGGGCAGTCGCTCCACTAGATCCCCTCATTCTGCTCTTCTGCAGACTAAACAATCCCAGTTCCCTCAGCCTCTCCTTATAAGTCATGTGCTCCAGCCCCCTAATCATTTTTGTTGCCCTCCGCTGGACTCTTTCCAATTTTTCCACATCCTTGTAGTGTGAGGCCCAAAACTGGACACAGTACTTCAGATGAGGCTTCACCAGTGTCGAATAGAGGGGAACGATCACGTCCCTCGATCTGCTGCTATTAATGTGTGTGTTTAATGGCAACCAATGCAATTAATATCTGTAGAGCACCATCTATGTGCTGAGCATTGTTAGATGTATCTCAGGGTCCAACAGAAATTGGGGTGGGGGGGCATTGTGCTATGAGAGTACAAACACATTATTAGAAACAGTTTTTGTTTTGAAGGGCTTAAAGGCTTACCGTCTAAAGAGACCAAACAGACCAAGTGTGAGAGAAAGGAAGTAGTAATAATGTTACAGATGGGGAACTGTGGCACAGAGGGATTAAATGACTTTCCCAAGGCCCTAGAAGAAGTGCATGGCAGAGCTATGGGAACTAAACCCATGTTTCTTGAGACCCCGTCCAGTACCTTAAGCACAAGACCATTCTGAGGTATTCTTAGAAAAATGACAAAACCTGTTTGTATCTCCTGTCAAATGTTTTCTTATAGTATTATTTATAATATCTTTATTATTTAACTGTTTTAAGAAAAATAATCAAATAAAGGGGGAAACATAACTATAGTCTTCTAAAGCTAAATTGTATGTGATCATTTCTCACCTGTTGGATCAGAGAAGTATGGAGTAAATTGCAGCATACTTGTTTTAGAGACCTGTACCTGAGAAACTACACCTCTGTTGAAGTTAAACATGCTTCTACTTAGTTTCAAGCTTCAGAATTTCTTTTTACTTCTAAAGGATGCAGCTGTGATATTAAAAATGACAAAAATAGACATTTTGCTGTCACATGGAATTGTCAGGCATTTTCCTTGAGAGATTCATTACTCTATTATGCATTCTAGCAATCTGCCATAAATCCGTATAGTGCTTCAACATAATCTTTTATTACTATTGCTAAGCACAAAAACATTATTCTATCACCTCTTGGTGGCACTTTAGTCTACTCATTTGATCTCCTAGCAGTTTAAGATAGCTTTCTTTTAGGCAGTTTCCAGCAAAGAGTAGAGACAGAGAAAATGCCAGCTAAAACCAATCAGATTTACTTTTGCCATAACTACATCATTAGCAAGCATGTAATATTAATTTAGGAAGATAGTGGAGCAAGGATGTGATAGTGACTGTATCTGAGAAGAGTATGCAGGTTAACTATTCACTGCAATATGATGGGCTTCAGATATATAAAAGTATTTTTTAATTAAAATCCAGTTCAAATTTGGAAATATTTTCTATTTTGAATAGTAACTGCTATAAAATAAGCCAGATGCATATTGTATATGCTAATGGAATTAAAATCATCCTAGTATGTCAATTTGGACTTATTTTCATATTTTGTCATGTAAAAAGCTCTCAGAAACATGTTATTCATATAACAAATATTAGTATTTTCTCCAAAGAGCACAAGAATTGTGCTCCTAGGACACTGTTGAGATGCCAAACTGCCCAGCCTGAGGTTGCTGGAATCCACTGTGCCCTAAATTGCAAATGGGGAGTCGCATTTTTCAGTCACCAAAGTCCTTTCTATTTTTAGTTCTCTTAAGCTCTTTAACCTGGTACTGCTTTACTTCCAACCAATAAAATAAGCCTGACTGGCGTGACCAACTTTCATTTGAGGGGAAAAAACAAATTCCTGATAATCTGAAAAATCACTGCAATAGGTGGAGATTACTGTAGCAAATATCGTTTGAAAGAGAAAGGAGTTTGCAGTATGATCAGTCTTGAGGAAGTTGCTCAGTCTTCTGTTGCTGAATCTTCTCCTAAATCAATTGGAAGAGAGAGGCACAAGGGTAATAAAATGAACTCTCTTACCTTGTCAGGCAGCCTAACCAACATACCTTGGGAAATAACTCTATTTATTGATTGGGGGTTATCACTGCTAAATATATGGTGTAAGATCCAGGGCAAGAAGTAGGAAAGGCAGAAAAAACACTGAGATCAATAATAATCAGTTAAATAATAACAACAATAATAATTCTCTACACTTTGGTAGCCCTTGTCATCTCAATATCTGAAAGCATGTTTTTTTTTAAATTGCTTGATTAATTAAAGCTCTGCTGGCCTCCATTTGAGGTAGGTAGGTAGGTAATTGCAGTTCCTTTGTTATCTTCACATTTGAAGGTTTCTAACACAGCTTGGTTAAATATTTTTAATTTTTTCCCAAGACTAGGAGGCACCACTGTGATCATCTAGGTCTAACCTCCTATATAACTCAGGCCATAGAACTTCCCCAACATAATTCCGTTTTTTACTACAGCAGATCTTTCAGAGGGAAAAAAAAATCCAATCTTGCTTTAAAATTTGCCAGTGATGGAGAATTCCCCACAACCCTTGTTCCAATGGTTAATTACCCTCTCTGTTAAAAAAATTTACATCTTATTTCCAGTCTAAATTTGTCTAGCTCCAACTTACAGCCACTGGATCTTGTTATACCTTTGTCTGCTAGACTGAAGAGTGCATTATTAAATATTTGTCCCCATGTTATTAACTACAGACTGTGATCAAGTTGCCCCTTAATCTTCTCTTTGTTAAAATATTTAGATTGAGTTTTTTGAGTCTATCACTATAAGGTATGTTCCAAACATTTAATCATCCTTGTGGCTCTTCTCCAAACCCTCTCCAATTTATCAATATCCTTCTTGAATTATGGAAACTAAAACTGTATACAGTATTCTAGCAGCAGTAGCACCAGTTTGAAATACAGATGTAATATGACCGCCCTACTCCTAATATACATTCCCCTGTTTATGTAACCAGGGATCACCATTCAGTTATGATTCTCTATTTACAGTTATATTTTGAGACCTATTGTTTGCCATGTTACGCATGTTACTTGTGGTAACAAGTCAAATGTCTTACAGAAATCCATTACATCAACACTGTTCCCTTTATCAGCCAAACTTGTAATCTTGTAAAAAAAAAAAAATAGTTTGAGTGGATCTATTTTCCATAAACCCATGTTGATGAGCATTAATTATATTATCATCCCTTAATTATTTATTTGAGTCTCTCATATCAGCCAGTCCATTATCTTGTCTGGGTTCAATGTCAGGCTGACAGACCTATAATTGCCTAGGTCATTTACCCTTTTTAAATAGTGGCAAAATGTTTGCTTTCTTCCAGTCTTCTGGAACTTCCCCGGTGTTCCAAGAGTTACTGAATATCAACATTAATTGTTCAGCGAGCTCCTCAGCCAGTTTTTTAAACTTTTGGGTGCAAGTTTTCCAGACCTGCTCATTTAAAACATATCTAATTTTAATAACTGCCGTTTAACATCATCCTGAGTTACTATTGGAATAGAGTCAAGTATCAGAGGAGTAACTGTGTTAGTCTATATCCACAAAAACAACAAGGAGTCCGGTGGCACCTTAAAGACTAACTAAAAGAATAACTGGTAGTCTTTAAGGTGCCACCCGACTCCTCATTGTTTTTATTGGAATGGAAAATGTTTCATCATCATCATCATATGTTACACCATCTCTTTTTTTCCATATACAGAACAGAAATATTTATTGAACACTTCCAACTTTTCTGCTTTATTATTGACAATTCTAACATTTCCAACTAGTAATAGACCAATACCATTGTTAGGCTTCTTTATGTTCTAATATACTTTAAAAAACCCTCCTTATTGGCCTTATCTCTGCTATCCATAGATTTCTCCTTGTGTCCTTTAGCTTCCCTATCAAGTTGATTTCACTTTCCCTCTAAATTAGTGGGGAGAGGGGGTTAACCAGTACAACCTTCTTTCTTGATTGTAGCTTTTTAGGCATCTAGTAAAGTCTTCTCAAAAGAATTTCCAATCTTTATTCATATTTTTTCTGTTTTAAATTCTACCTCCCAGCTGATTTGGGTCATACTTGTTTCCCACCTAATGAATATGGTCCTTTTAAAATACTAGTGTATATATTACAGGTTTGATCTTTGTTCAGTTTTCATGTAAAAAGTATGATCACGTCATGATCACTTGCACCTAAGCTATCATTAATATTTAGTTCTGTGATAAATTTCACTTTATCTGGCAACATGAGGTCTAAAACAGAATTTTCCATGTTGGATGCCCACTTCTTGAATTAGGAAATTGTCATCTTTAATATTTAGAAATTCAGAGGATGTTTTTAATGCTGGCAGCATGAGACCTCCAGCATATGTCACTCAGACTGAATACTCCCCATGAAGCTTTTTTCCTTACACGTTATAGATATGTGCTTAAGGAGCCAGTCATCTTGTTCCCTAGTGTGATTTGGCGCTCTGCAGCAGACATCAACTAATACCTTGTCTTTTCTTTTCCTGTTAGGACATTGATCCATAAACATTCAAGATCATTTTCTTCTCAGTTGTCAGTGACTTGGAAGCAGGTAATGCCATCTTTGACATAGAGCTCCACTCCTCCTCCTCCTCTTGTGCCTACTCAATCCTTCCTAAATAGATTAAACCATAGATCTAACATTCCAGTCATGCGAATCATCCCACCAGGTTTCAGTAATACCAACTAGTTTGAATTTATGCTAATCAATTAGCAATTCCAATTCCACTTGTTTGTTACCCAGGCACCTAGCACCGGTGTACAGGCAATTAAATAATGTATTTTCTTCATGTCCTTTTGGTTTCTTGATTAACTTTGTTCTCAATATCTCGATTTTGTGTTAAATGAGTGCTCACATCTTCCCTCTTTTTACTCTCCCCTTTTAATATTTGTTTAATGTTTCTGACTACCCTAGCCAGCCGGTTCCTGAAAAGATTGTTTCCCCATTTACTGAAATGGAGGCCATTCAAACTACATCCCCCTCTCTCCAAAGAAGGTGAACCAATGTTCCACAAAACCAAAACTTCCATGTACACTATTTACCTAGCCAGTGACTCACTTCCAGAATCTTTTGCTCTCTGAAAAGATCACTTGGTTATTCCTTTTCTTCAGTAACATTCTGAGTTAGACTGCAATATGTGAAATATCCTACAACATAATGTTATTAATGCCAATAACCACCATCACCAGTGGATCCTTGCCCATCAACTTCAGAATCCCAATCATTCTTTGAGTGATGTCAAATTTGAAAAAAAAAAAAATCAGAAAAAACTTTGACAGATTCCCCTCCCCCAAGTTTTTGTTAAATTTTGCAAAGTTGGATAAAATTTTTAATAAAAACCAAGCAAAATAAATAAAAATAAAAAAAAAACAAGGAAAAAATCTCCAAACGTGTTGTTTCCCCCTCTTTTACCAGGGTATTTAGAAACATGTCTATTGGAATTCCAGAAGGTCTAAGTGCTTTATGGAGAAATGGAATTTAAAGTGTGGTGGAGTTCTAGAATAGAGCTGGGAGAAATGTTTCAGCTCAAAGTTTTGTTCCCCCTCCCCACCCCGCCCCCCAAGAAGTGATTTGTATCAACTGAAACATTTCACAAATTCATGTAGAATTCCCTAAATTGTACTGGTTTAAAAAATCTGAAAAAAATCAAAATTTTGTTTTGATATTTTTCTAAATGAAAACTTTTGATTTTTCAGTATGAAATGACTTATCAGTTGGATATGTACTTCAACTGTATTAACAATAAGTAAAAGATGGAAAAAAAGTTAAACAATTAAATGGATTTTTTTCAGATAAAATAAAGCATTTTGTTCTATTTCAAACAATTTTTTCTACCTTTCATTTCACCAAAACATTAAAAAAAAATTGTTTGGGGTCAACATGAAATGACTTATGTTTTTTTGTTTGTTTGTTTTTTCTTTGTACAGCCACTGAAGTGAAAAATCAATTATTCGCACAGCTCTGTTGTAAAGGTATGTAGAAGATTGAAAATATATGTGCAAAATACACACACGCTACTGGATAATATTAGAAAAGTAAAGTCTTAAGTATTAAAAATACATCCATCCCCAAAGTATACACACTCTTGCCAGCTAGAGAGTGAAACACTGTTAAAGAAAGCATGAAGTCATTAAAGATTTTACAAAGTAGTACAGCTGCAACTATTTTCACAGAACACAGATATTACCACTTTCCCTCTTTCTTATAGGAAAA
The DNA here is from genome assembly GCF_013100865.1 of Trachemys scripta elegans. Lineage (NCBI taxonomy): Eukaryota > Metazoa > Chordata > Testudines > Emydidae > Trachemys > Trachemys scripta. The sequence goes on from NC_048299.1 coordinate 97,084,033, forward strand.
TAGCAATACTAATTCTAATTTTGCTTATTTATTAGTACTGAATATTGCCTAGACCAGTACCTCATTGTGCTACACACTGTACAAACACAGAACAAAAAAAACAGCTCTGTCCCAAAGAGCTTACAAACAAATTCCCTTTGTAATTTCATTGACTTCACTGGTGCTACACCAGCGCAGAATTTGCCTCAATAAGCTCCTGTTGAACTTTTCTGTTTTTCATATTCCATAGCAGATTCTATCCACTCACCACAGAAATTTTACATCTTAATTACATCATTATTTATCTGATAAGTCCCAATTTAGTGCTAAACAAGACACACAGATAGGCACAGTCTTTGCACTGATTAGCTAATGATCAAACAGTAAGACAACAATTGGATAAAAATACTGTGAAGTTTAGAGGTCTGAAACAACATTTTTGGTGGTGGTTTAAACTGAAAGGGGGACAGGGCTTCATGGATGAAGTGAATTTTTGGGGTCCCACAACAGGCTGGCACAGTCTTCATTTCAGATTTGCTAATCTAATTTATTCCATAATTACAAATGTACCACAGCTATAACAGGAGTGTTTTTTTTTTTCTCTCCTCTACGCTTTTCAGCTCAAAACAATGCAGTGTGACAGCTGTCATTTAAAAACTGTTCTGCCACATCTCTCAATTTGCCAGTTCTCTTGCGATGTTGTACTCCTGGGGGATTCTGTGCCAAAAAGTTAAATTCTGCACTAAAAAATTAAAAATTCTGTGCACAGTATTTTAAAATTCTGCATATTTTATTTGTCAAAATAATGTAATACAATCACACCAGTTTCAATTACTTTGGTAATTTATTGAAACTACAATACAATGGATGGAGAATGGGAGTGGAGAGCATTGAAGGAAATCCCCAAAGTCTCTTTTTATCTAACAGTAATGTAGCTAGGTTTGATTCTTTATTTCTAGATATTGGTCACCAAATATATGCAGCCATACGTTCAGTTTTACATCATAGGCAACTGAAGAGCAAGTGGGGGTTATGGAATCAAATTCACAATTTTTATTGGCTACTGGTCATCTCAGAAAGGTCAGTAGTAAACAGTTCATGGAGCATATTTCAGTAGGAAAATTTTTCAGTAAAAAAAATTTAGACCAGTTCTAAAGCACCATAAGCATTTGTAAGGCCATACTGTCATCTAGAATAAGGCTCCTTTACACCACTCTGGCAATGTAAAGGAGCCTTAAAACTTTTATACCTGTTTTATGATCCTGGGGGAATTCACTAAGAATGGGAACTATTCAGTGACAACAATGGGAACAACTAAGTAGGCAGGCTACTACATTATGCTCTGCCTGAAAGGACAGAGCCTTCCGCACCTCTACCTCCAAACACCCTGAAGTCCTGCCCTTCCACCCCAGGTGCACTGAATAGTGAGCCAGAGTCTCTCTCCTTCACTCACTCGCATCCCCTTCCCCATGCTAATTTATGTCTCCACCGGCTGCTCCGGGCTGCTGGGGAGGAGTGAGTGACTGCTCTTGCAGCTTTCCTTTGCTTCACCTCAGAAGTCATTTTTCTGTGGGGAAGCAAAGAAATCTGTGGATAACATGAATTCTGCACCGGTGCAGAATTCCCCCAGGAGTAATGTAGAGAATGGGATATAAATAGGAATACATAATGTATATTTTTGGTGAACCACAAATCAAATAATTAAATAGGGTTTTCTAAAATAAAAACGTTGCTCAATATACTAATTAAAAATTCTGAAGAAATGCTGCTTAATATAAAATAAGTTGGCTCATTTTTAAAGGTATAGAATAAGGCTAAATTCTCCCTTTGTATCAACATCCAGATTATTTTATCACACCTGATTAGCATGCCCATTTTCAGTTAAAAGAAAGTTTACAAAGTATACACTGTTTAATAGAGGTGTTACATAAATTAAATCCAGTCTGACTATTTCTAACAATTAGGTTCACTCAGGCTCATCTAGATTTGCTTGGATAGTGACTGATGAAAACAGATGCAGCTCAGATAGACCCCCAATTCTGGAAAGCAGTTAAGTGCATGTAACTTTAAGCATGTGACCACTCCTCTTGAAGTCAATGGAGCGATTTACTTTCTTACTCATATGTATAAGTTCTTTTCAGAATCAGGGCCATAGACCCCTTATTATCACCTGTTGCTATTCCTACACATTTGACCTGTTAGCTTTGAGCTTTGATAGATCAGTCAATGTTTAAATCAGCTGGCCTCGCCCAGTTTGTCTCAATATCTTCATTTTTAGACTCTGAGGGGAAAATGAGCAAATAAAAATGAAACATTATATAGGAGTTTCTCAGTGAGTTGAAGTAACAACTTGGAAAATCATGATGAGAGTAAAACCAAGCTTCCAGAAACGTATTTAAGAACCAGTGTGTTAACTGGAAGACTTCATATTACAGAATATCAATCCAGCCGCAAATACTAAGAGAGCACAATGGTGGATTGTACAACACAGAAGAGCTAAGAGGTAAATTCTCTAAAGGCTGGTAAGATCCCTATCACCAAGGAGAAGTAATGACAGAGAACTAGCAGTGCACTACTGTTTGAGAGGTTGTAGATTTTAAGGATTTAATGGATCATTAGAACCTAGGTTCCAACTGTGCTCCCATGCATTTTTTTACACCTTTCTGCCTCTCATGTTTGGTAAAACTTGTATCCTGATGAAGACAGGATTATCATAAGAACATCAGAAAGGCCGTACCGGGTCAGACCAAAAGGTCCTTTTAGCCCAGTATCCTGTCTACCGACAGTGGCCAATGCCAGGTGCCCCAGAGGGAGTGAACCTAACAGGCAATGATCAAGTGATCTCTCTCCTGCCATCCATCTCCACCCTCTGACAGACAGAGGCTAGGGACATCATTCCTTACCCGTCCTGGCTAATAGCCATTAATGGACCTAACCACCATGAATTTATCCAGTTCTCTTTTAAACTCTGTTCTAGTCTTAGCCTTCACAACCTCCTGTAAAGAGTTCCACAAGTTGACTGTGCGCTGCATGAAGAAGAACTTCCTTTTATTTGTTTTAAACCTGCTGCCTATTAATTTCATTTGATGACCCCTAGCTCTTGTATTATGGGAATAAGTAAATAACTTTTCCGTATCCACTTTCTCCACATCACTCATGATTTTATTTACCTCTATCATATCCCCCCCTTAGTCTCCTCTTTTCCAAGCTGAAGAGTCCTAGCCTCTTTAATCTCTCCTCATATGGGACCCGTTCCAAACCCTTAATCATTTTAGTTGCCCTTTTCTGAATCTTTTCTAGTGCCAGTATATCTTTTTTGAGATGAGAAGACCACATCTGTACGCAGTATTTGAGATGAGGGCATACCATCGATTTATATAGGGGCAATAATATATTCTTATTCTTATTCTCTATCCCCTTTTTAATGATTCCTAACATCCTGTTTGCTTTTTTGACCGCCTCTGCACACTGCGTGGACATTTTCAGAGAACTATCCACGATGACTCCAAGATCTTTTTCCTGACTTGTAGCTAAATTAGCCCCCATCATATTGTATGTATAGTTGGGGTTATTTTTTCCAATGTGCATTACTTTACATTTATCCACATTAAATTTCATTTGCCATTTTGTTGCCCAATCACTTAGTTTTGTGAGATCTTTTTGAAGTTTTTCACAGTCTGCTTTGGTCTTAACTATCTTTAGCAGTTTAGTATCATCTGCAAACTTTGCCACCTCACTGTTTACCCCTTTCTCCAGATCATTTATGAATAAGTTGAATAGGATCGGTCCGAGGACTGACCCTTGGGGAACACCACTAGTTACCCCTCTCCATTCTGAGAATTTACCATTAATTCCTACCCTTTGTTCCCTGTCTTTTAACCAGTTCTCAGGGAGCCAACCTCTGTAATTTAAGTGAGTGGCCAAGTGATTGTAAGGATGATAGTGAATGTTAAAAGCATTGTGCCTTCAGGGTTTTCCTTTTAACCTTCCCATATCACAGGGAGTCCTTCCAGCTGAGTTTGAGACAGGCTGTGAGTAGTTTGGGTCCATGGCTAGAGGAATACCCTTACAGACTATTCTGATCTATAAGTAGCCTGAATCCTGTTCTGAGAGGACATCACAAAATCTACAGCTACATTTGTTTTGGATCAGAATACATGTTCAGATATGCCTGCTGAGAGGAAACATGATATTTGAAGGAAAAATGTATTCACAGGAAGAAAAATTAATACTATCAAACTTGCCTAAGAATTGAGTGTGCTTCAAGCACATAACAATACTGCTAGGCAACTGAACACAGGAGACATTAACTGTACATTACTTTATTCTTACCAAAGGTCTTTAGTGATGATAATTAAGAAGTCAAAACAGGCTTTCAACCAATCAACTGAACAAAAGCTTTAATGAATATGTTTCGTGACCACTGTGGTGCATTATTAATCTGAGTCATAACAGATACTCTATTAATAGGAAATGACATTTAATTCTCCGTCAAAGCCATCTTTGCCAGACATAGCAGATTATTTACAGGCTGATGTGATATATCAACTGCTATGTCTGGAAAACGTATTGACTGATTTCAAATTAAAATAAAACTTAGCATAGAGCTTGGTCAGTGATTTGGATTGCATAAAAAACAGCAGATATTATCCTGATGTTCATGATATTCTTTGGACAATTAAATCATCTACATTCTTTACAGCCCTATTGATTTGACTCCTTTGTGGATGTAAGTATCAAATATTGCCCATATTCACGTAATTACTCCACATTAGCAAGGATACCCATAGTACAGTGGTATTATAGGCAGGACTGGTAGTTCCATTTATTATTAGGGTTGACCGACACTTCCCATTGTAAGACCCTGTTTTCTGTTGCTTATAATATTGTCAGAATTTTAACTAACTAGGCTAAAATTTTCCCTGGAAGGTGTCTGCCACTGGCTGAATTTTTGTTTTGTTTTTTTGTTTTTTTTAAATACAATGAGAGGTGCATCAGTCCTGTAAGTGCAGAATGTTATTGTCAGCTAGTATCCCTGTACTACATTATATCAGGAACAGAAAAAATGAGATGATGGGGAGCAGAGGGGTTGGTAGGCATTTAACCCAGGAGGCGTAGCTTTTTCCTTTTCTGCAGTTTTTAACAGCTATTGTGGGATTCTGAAAAGCACTCAGCATTGGCTAACACTGAAATTCCCACCTCCTGTTTGTTTTTAAAATGTTTACCTCAAAATAATGTTTGTTTTGTATTAATGACATTTAAATTATGAAGGGACTGAGTGATCTTATGTGGAAAAATGAAAAGAAGTGATTATAGCTTGGCTAAACAATGATTGAGAGGACTGAGAGACACAAGATAAATCTCGACTAGTGTTTGCAGTCTGTGTGAACATCCAGGAGACAGATTCTACCACCTTTATGAACATGGAGTTGTAGCTCACCCAGGAGTAGCATTGTTTACTTCAGTGTGACTGCATGTGAAGTAAGGTGCTATTCAGCATGCATGAGTGAGGCAACCAGAATCTGGCCCCAGGAAAGGAGAGGATTTCTTACGGCTGATAGAGGTAAGAGCGGGAGTAATGGGATAAAATTAAGCTAAAGATAAATTAGGTACAATATTAGGAAATATCTCCAAATGAGAAGAATGTGATGGGATAGAAGTCCAACTGCTTGAGTCATTAAAAACTTGGCTGGACAAATGTTTGAGACTATATTTCACAGAAAGGAAATTAATTGCATGATCTAACACAGGGGTCGGCAACGTTCGGCACGAGGCTCGCCAGGGTAAGCACCCTAGCAGGCCAGGCCAGTTTATTTACCTACTGATGTGGCAGGTTAGGCTGATCGCAGCCCCCACTGGCCACGGTTCGCCTTCCGGGGCCAATGGGGCGGCGGGAAGCGGCGCAGGCCGAGGGCTGCGCTGGCCGCAGCTTCCCGCCACCCCCATTGGCCCGGGACGGCGAACCGTGGCCAGTGGGGGCCGTGATCGGCTGAACCTGCCGCGTCAGCAGGTAAATAAACTGGCCCAGCCCGCTAGGGTGCATACCCTGGCGAGCCGCGTGCCGAACGTTGCCGACCCCTGATTAACAGGTTTTTTCTAGATCTAATTTCTCAGAGTCTCTCATGCTAAGCAAAGCAATTTTAAATTAATCTATTTTTTGCCTTGCAATTATCTGTATTCATTTTACTTATGCTAATTTATCTCCATCTATCACAGATTCCAATTGGAGAATAATATTACTGATGGATGCCCACAAACTCTCTAAGTGGTAGGATTAGCAGTCCTCTGGTTAATATCTTGCAGTTCATTGCTGCAGGATGAATGCATATATTTTTAGTGCTGCAGAGATGAAGTTGAAATGACTGAAAACCTTCCCCCTTTGACCAATTAAGTTAGTTATTTCCAGCATTTCTTTGGTTTATCTTGGAAAGCTCTTGCCTGAGATATAATAATAGGTTTCAATAGAAGAAGTCATTATCACTGTGATACAAATGAAAACACCATACTTTTAAAACAGGACACCAAATTATTTTTAGTTGAGCAAAATGATCTCTAAAGCTGCTGTGATGGCTGATGCCTGTGTAGAACTCCAGGAATTTGAAAGGGTCCATTTTATAATGGACATGAATTATTCAACCCCTGGGATTAATCAGGCATACAGCACAGTATGTCACAAAATAGCTTTTCAAACTAAAATGGGTATTACTCATGAATTTGCCTCTAGGATATGTATTTTCATCAAGATTTATCGTAAAAATCATCTGAATGATCAGACTTGAATCACTACAGCCAAATGTATTTTGTACAGGTTTGATTTTCATGTTCACATAACCAGCCAAATGCCAAGGCAGAAAGCAAGCTGTGTGTTTGAGGTGATGCAAAGCAAGACTGCTGATCAAATTTTTGAGGATAGGTTGTTTTGTTTGTCTAACTTTCTTGGTCTTTCTTTAGATGTGTTCTTCCTCTTTTTCCCACCATAGCCATTTTCAGTGCATTGCTCAATCCTGTCTGGTTATTCTAAGCCTAATTTTTGACTCCCCATCTTGGAGGCTGGTTAAAGGAGCACAGTGTAGCTTGTTAAGAAGAGAGGACAGGGGTGAAAGAAGACAAGAAGATTGAAGGCAGGCTGATTGGGGACAACCTTCTAGGCAGATCCTCAGTTGAGCTCTGACAATTTACACCAGCTGAGGACCTGCCCCTTCATGTCTTGTCTTGTCAAAAAAAAAAAGGGGGGGGAAGCCTTACGCTAAATTATTATTATTTATATGGCCATAGCACATAGGAGCCCCAGTCATGGACCAGGATCTCCTCATGCTAAGCCGTATATACTCCCAGAGCAAAAAGACAGCCCCTGCCCCAAAGAGCTTACACTGAGGAGAAAAACAGTAAGGGAGAAAGGGCGAAACTGTGATCACCTTACTTGAAGTCAATTGGATTTCTCTTGTGTGCAAGGTGATTACATTTGGGCCCTAAAAATCTATTCCCCCTTGCATTTAACAGGCTGAAGGAAAAGTGTGTGTGTGTGAATATGAATACCATTTCCCAGCACTGGGAGTGGATGCAGCTTCATTATCAGCATAAAGGCTCAGTGAAATATTTTAAGTAGGTTATTCATCCCCACCCAAAAATGAATGTAGGACCAGATCTTGGTATGATGGCAATCAGCATTGCTCCCCTCAAGTCCATAGAGTTGCACTGATCTACACCAGCTGAGGATGGCACTCTAAGAAGTTGCTTCACTGACAGCTCTAAATATTGAAGTTCTCTCCCTAAAAGAGGCTTGGCACGGGACTGCTGCAGTACACATTTTGTCTCCGCACTATCCCGATGTGTGCTTCAACCCTGATCTGAACAGAGTATCTGTAGGGATAACAGCTCTGTATGGATGGCACATCCAGTCCTTGGCCTTTTTGCTGATATGGCCATCAAGGACACCAGTCAATGTGGTGGCTTTTAGGATGTGTCCAACAAAACCACCAAGGCCAATGAAAATTATATAGGTCCCAGCTCCAGCCCTCACCTCTGTCTTGCCCACATCTCTCTCTTCTGCTCCATGGTACATCCACCTGTGCTTTTGTATGGCCTGGGGACAGACATCTTTACAATGCACCCTGTTTAGTCAAGCAATATAACATTCCCAATCCTTATCCTTTCTTTTCTCATCCCATTTTTTTACTTCTCCCCCACACCCAGTCATGATTCTCTTTCCCATTGCTCCCCTCCATTTTTAAGTGTCTTCAATCCATTGTCCTCCCAAAACCTGTTTATTTCTTTCTCCACTTGAATGTCTCTTTCTCCATTGAGCACTCTCCACACATAAAGACTGCTGTCTCTCCACATCCCATTCCACAGTCCTGGCTGTTTTTCTCTAGCTAAGTGAGACATTGATGCTACTACTGCTGAAAGTTTGGAGATGAGCAAGCAAGACAACTAGTTCTGGCTTACTCCTGGCATCTGCTCTCAAGTGGGAACAGCTGTCACTGTGGCATACAGTGGGTGGAAGAGGATTTGTGCTGGAAGTCTTCCTGACTCCCTGCAACCCCAATAATATGTGAGGCTTCAGCACGGTTGCAGGAGAGTGATGAACATACTAAATGAAGAAATATGATGTGAAACGTGAGATACTTGGCAGGAGACTTCTTGATGAAATATGAACCAATGGCTTTAGTGAATTTAGGTATTAGTCTATTGAGCCTTACTAGATGTTTATTATTGACTATTAATTCATAACATTTATACAGCAATCTAATCTAAGTATCACTTTACAAGCATACATAACATGTTCCCTTCCTCTAGAGACATCCCACATCCAATGTTCCAATTTTTCAAAGTCCCCCGATCACCTTAAAGATGATTGAATAATTAAAGATGTGAAGAGAAGAGGCCGGATGTTAAGGATGGATTTGATGGAGAAGGACAATGGTAAATGTGGAGGGCCCAGTATGATATAAAGCCATTAGCACTATTAAACCACTCGTTATTTATTCACTAAGAAGATCCTTTCAATGGAGTGAAATATCCACCCAGACAGGATAGACAGATTAGCTGGATGTATCTGATATGGGCTGATTTCCAGAGTCACAAAGGGCAGATAGGTGCTTAACTTCCATTAATGAGTGTTGGGTGCTTAACTGCCCTTTTGTGCCTCTTGGAATATCCCCCATAACGGTTATTAGAGAATGCTCACAGTGTTGATATTTATATTATCATAATTAGGCCTGAGCATTGGTTGGAATAAACAGGGAAGTTCATGGCTCTGCTGTTGCAGATTTTCAGCACTACGTGGCTTTTACTTTTAGAAAGTTTTGTTCACAACCAGGCTAGAAACACTAAAAAAAAAAAACCCCAAACACGTTATCAAAGAAGACAAAATAATGAAAAAGGGGGTGTGTGATATGGGGCATTTTTTTTTTTTTGCAACCAGCCCGGTGCCCAAGCCTTTTCCAACAATTGGAATGGAATATTGATTATTTTGCTTATTGCCAAGAGTAGCACCTGTAAGGCCTTTGTACCAGCCTTAGCATAACTAAGGCAAAACTAGGAGGGAGGGGTGATCACAAGGAGTGGGCCTGACTGCATCCTCCCTGATATATGCTGGGATACGTGAAAAACAGGAAGTCGATCTATATATATATATTTGACTTGTGTGTGAGTGTGAGAGAGAGTGAGTGAGTGTCAGGGTCCAAGAGATTGCAAACTCTGCAAAAACACATCAGTATAACTAACAGCTTAAAAGTGCTTGCTTACTGGTTTTTGTTTGATTGACATATCAATGTAATTGTAGCAGTTACCAACATAAAAGGGGTAGAGCGGACTGAGGAATTTGGATTTGCCCTTCTGGATATCTCTTGGAATCCTCAGCAACAGACACATAGCTGGCCACTTGAACCTGGTCGTTTGACCACTTCAGGCCCCTCTAGACCCTGGATAACTATTGTTTGGGGGTGCTCTATAGCCTATTGTGTTTGTATGTGCTTCAGACTAAATAAAGCAGAGACTCTGAGTAAAGGCATTCTGGTGAAAGTGCTGGAGACTAATAAAATGAAGGCTTTAAATAAAAGCACTTGATTTTGTGTGATTTGTGCCAACCACATAGCAGAGAGAGGTGCTGCGTCTCCCTTGGTTGATTTCCTGATTCCACCTCACAGAGAGCTTTGGATTTAGGGAAACCCAGGTACCATGTGCGCCTCATCCCTTCTAGGAATAGCGGCCATAACTGTGGCCATTCCCACAAGCTCTGTAGCTTTCTCCAGGATGATATGAAAGCATTGAAGATTGCTGAAGGTGACTTGTATGAAATACAATCAATTTCCCTTGGTTCTGGAAGTGCACAAGGCTCTTTAAATGATGTTTTCTTGTTTCCTTAAGGCAAAACTTGACAGTCATGCATATTTATGTGCTGCTTTTCTTGTGAGATGGAGAAAACACCTGGATCAAAGACACTCTTAGGGCATCTTGAGAAAGGCCTTAATTCAGCAGCCCAGCTCAGTACATAACTTTACTGAACAGGGATGGACTTAAGCATAGGCCTAAATGCTTTCCTGAATTGATGCTTTGCATCCAGTGTGAGATTAATGTTTCTACATTACCATGCTGAGTTGTCTGTCTTTTTCAACAGGTGTGTATTAGAATGAAAGAAATAGACCCACACAAACTCGCTGTCGCTTGGGAAATTAGAACTCGGTGCCTCTAAACACCACTTTTTTTCATCTTGTATTTATTTCTCCCTCTTCTTTATAAATTGATAAGCCTTAAGTAGGTCAGGTGGCTGAGGAAACCAGCTGCAGCGATCTGTACACTATGATTTACTTAATCAGCTGAACGCTGCAAGCCTACTTGGGCAGCCTTGCATGAAGCATTGCAGAGATGAAAAAGGGTATCAGACTAGAAATGAGGTTATCAGAGGTCATACAGGGAGCACTCCAGGGTCTGCAATTAAGCCCACTATTCAGTGCTTTGTGTCTCAGCTTTTATAGTTGTCTAGATGTGTTCTACAAAGCCTCTTTATTTGGAATGTAATTTATGGTCTCTGCTGTGTTTACAACTACAACCATCTGTAGCTGTGATTCCTACTTCTATTTATGTCAAATGATTCCTCACCAACTTCACTACATTTTCAACTGTGCTAAATATAACCTTGCCCAATTGTACACTGCTTAAATAAATTCAAGCTCGTACAGTTCTCCATTCTGCAAAACCATCAGTGACAATTTATGAGCAGACAGCCCTTCTCTTTAAGAATTCTACTATTTATCTGGCTACACTAGAGATGATTTGAGTTCAACTGTAACTATTTGGTTACCTTAAAATACTTATTCTGGTAGACTTTATAAATTACCAGCTTCACTCAGAACCTGTTGGTAATGAATTAGTCTTTAGCATTGGAGACTTGCAAAAAAACCTTCTTCTGTAGATAATTAATAAAGACTTTCAAAATTGATCATTATTATGTGGTGTTGTAGTAGTGTCTAAGAGTCAGAGTGATGGACTAGGCCCCATTGTGTTAGACACTGTTGTCACAGGGTACACTCATCACTGGGGTGCCTCCTTGTCGCTCATCTGGAGATTAGCTCTCAACTGGTCTGACACTCCTCCATCAGTTGCTCACCCCAGGGTCTCTTTCTCTCTCTCCAGACTCAGGTTACTCCCTCTTTGTGGCATGACCCTCCAGACAGATCATTGTCATTTTTCCTTTAAGGGGTATCAAAATCCCACTGTGTGAACTATCTCATGCAATCTACCAATCCACTGCCCCACCTGTGCCACTTCCCCAGTGGCTGGTAGGGGAACCTGGGCCCGCCCCCAACTCCAGCTTCCAGTCCAGGAACCCTATGACTAGCAACCACGGTCTATGCAATCCCAGACCCCATTGCTGTTTCTCTGGGATCCTTCCTACCTTTTTTCTCTAGCTCTGCTCCCCTCTGGGTTACCACTGGAGCTTCGTCTGCTCCACCCCCTCTTGGATTTTTGCCAGTGTCTGTATTCCCAGGCAGGATCCTAAGGTTTACTCTATTGCAGATCCCCGCCTTGTCTCTTCTCAACTCCCCTCCTCTCTAGGGAGTGACTTCCTGCAGCCCCTTTTCATTTGTCACTTCCTGGTTTTATACCAACTCAGCTGGCCCCAGCCTAACTGGGTTTCAACATCAATTAGAGCTTATCAGCCCTGACTTCTCTTCAGGTGCAGCCTATCATGGGCTTAGTTGGCCCTTTCTATGTAGTCAGGCTTTGGGTGGGGTAGACACTTACCATAGCTGTGCAGGCACAGAACAAAAAAATGGTCCATGCCCCAAAGAGACTACAATCTTGGTAAGAAAATCTCATGGTAAGCTCAGCATACGCAAATAATGTGTTTAGTAGGGTCAAATGTAAATGTATACCTCTAGGAACAAAGAATTTAGGCCATGCTTACAGGATGGGGGACTCTATCCTAAAAAGCAGTGACTTTGAAAAAGACTTGGGGATCCTGGTCAATAATCAGCTGAACATGAGTTCCCAAGGCGATGCTGTGTCCAAAAGGACTGATGCAATCCTTGGATGCATAAATGGGATCTTGAGTAGGAGCATAGATGATATTTTACTTCTGCATTTAACACTGGTGTCAGAATACTGTGTCCAGTTCTGCTGTCCACAATTCAAGAAGGATGTTGAAAAATTGGAGAGGGTTCTGAGAAAAGCCACGAGAAGGATTAAAGGATTGAAAAACATGCCTTATAGTGATAGACTAAAGCAGCTCAGAGAGCTAAACAAAGAGAAGGTTTAGGGGTGATCTGATCACAGTCTGTAAGTAACTATGTGGGAAAAAAATATTTAATAATGAACTCTTCAATCCAGCAGACAAAGGTATAACAAGATCCAATGTCTGGAAGTTGAAATTAGGCAAATTCAGATAGGAAATAAGGTGTAGATTTTTAACAGTGAGGGTAATTAACTGTTGGAATAATTTACCAAGGGTTGTTGTAGATGAACTATCACTGCCAATTTTAAATCAAGATTGGATTTTTTTTTCTGAAAGATATACTGTAGTAAAAAAATGAATTATTTTGGGTAAATTCTATGTCCTGTATTATTCAGGAAGTCAGATTATATGATCACTGTGGTCTCTTCTGGCCTTGGAATGTATGACTCTAAAGGTAAAACAAGAGACAACAAGTATTTACACCCAGACTGGGGAAACAGACACAAGAAAATAATGAGACAATATTAGTCCGCATGATAACAGTAGCTTGGCATAGCAGCTGCCTAACTGTTAACAAGGTTTTTGTAGGCATTTGTATTACACCATTGGTGTACATGGGGTTTTACCCATATAAAAATTAAGGTCACTCCCCAGAAGAGCTTACAATTTTAGGACTCAGACCAACAATACCTGAAGTCAAGTCACTTTATTGGACTGAGCACTAAATTAGATAGAGACCTCAACAATGGTACTGTGAGCAATAGAGAAGGGTAGAAGGAGATTTCAGCACTCCCCCAGAAAAGAAAAATGTGGCAATCATTTGTCAGTAACTATTGCCTCATTGAGTGATGTGGTATAAATATAAATCTTGGCTGTGTTTTATTATTATGAAGACTGGGATTATTGCTATGCAAAAAGTTTTGGTCTCTACATGCTTTGTACAAATATCATGAATATATTTTCACTACTGTTAGCCCAAATTGCTGATATTTCTGCTTTGTGTAAATGGCTACCCTGTTATGCCATCCACAGCTAGGGTACCTATAGCACCAGCACTGTCAAACACATTAAGACCCCAGTCCAACAAAGTACATTAGCATGTGGCTATCTTTAGAAATGTGAGTAGTCCCATTGACTTTCAAAAATACATTTGGAAGAGTTGCACAGCATTGGTGCCTTGTCCTGTTACTGAGGACACTGCCTGTTCTAGCTACTACTGGGGCAGTGCTTCTAGACATCATTCCAAATTCACAGGACAGCCTAAAAAAAAACACAATCTGTCACCCTTTCCCTGAGTGATTTAAATGCTGTCCAGTTCTTTGAAGGACATTAATGGAAATATAACCAAGAGCAGTAAAATTTACATCCCACAACAGAGGGAATCTGAGTGGGAAATGGAAACACAATAAGAAAAATATAAGCTGTGTACTGATACTAATCTGTGCCCTTTGTTATATGGCAAGTGGAAATAGAATTTTAGGAAGGCAGCTGAGATGCTTGAACCAGATTCCTAGTATTTCAAATTACACTAATGTGGGTGAATGCTTTATATTTAAGATGGAACTTACACCTTAGCTATGTCATCTGTGTCAACTTTTAGACTTTCCTTGGAACTGTGAATCTTCAACAGGGGGAAGTTTACTGGACATAGTGGGCCAAATGTACTTGTAAATGGTTTGGGAATCTCTGTAAAACCAGTGTGGGGTGATGTGCAATCCTGGCCCACCCATCCCTGTCTTCAGACCTTCAACTCTCTTCCTCACTAAATGATAATGTGTAGAATACCCTCTGTGGGCGTTAGAGGATGTCATGGAAGTGACTGATTTTTGCCTCTTCTTCTTGAGAATGGGGGAGATCTGTCCATTACCCAACACAAGAGTTTCAAAGTTAATAATGGCCAAAGACACAATTTTTTTTCTAGTTCAAATCCAAAATGGCATCTACACTTCCATAGGTTCCACAGAACAAACCTGATAAGCATCACATCACCTGAAACATTGTGAGAAACTCACAAGATGGAACAAAGAAAGATTAGATTTTAACCTGAGAGTTTCAAACACAACAACCTGAACAAATTGCATTGCTCACAAGCCATCTGTTGACACAGTTGAACTCTACATGAGCAGCTACCAATGTAACTGGAAGAGGGTGCGATGACACTTTTGTATTAATAATATATTCATCCAAAGTTCCAATTATGAATCTAATATATTTTCATTTTTTTCCATAGTGATAGTTTAAAAATATTTACTGTGTGCAACCCTAACTACATTGCATGCATAATTAAAAAAAAGTATTGTCATATATTGTATGTATACACTGTAGAGAGATGCCACAAGGGTGAAGCTCATCTGTTCAGGAGACAGACCATTCACAGAAGCTGTTGTAAGACTGTGGAATGAACTACCCCAAGAACTAAGGACCATCACAAACCTTTATCACCTTCCACACCAAGTGCAAGACACATTTCCTTGACCTTGCCTTCTCTGATATGAACACAGTTAAAAAACGTACCAAAACAAAGTGCTACACTGAACACACAGTTCCTCTCCCTGTTTCTCATCCCATGCCCAGGGAGAGGTTAGGAGAAAGAACAAACCACACGTGACAGATGTTAGTCATGTCACTTAATGCGTTACTGGAAGGCACTTGGATACTACAGCCATGAGGATGGTTTAAGAACCTATATAGAATAGAAGAGGTGCACAAAGGAAAGCAAAATTCCTCTTCCTCTGCCCTTCAAGAAAACAGAGAACATCAAGAGTCTAAATTTCCCCTCAGTTATATCCATGGAATTCCACTGTGTCAAATTATGTGTTGTCTTGCACTCCATGCAGCTCCTTTGAAATTAATATGGCTGCGTGAGTGTTGCAAAGAATATATCCATCTATAATGAATCTATGCAATTACAACTAATTGAAATGAAAATGAAATTTATATTTTCTAACTTATTGCTCTTTTATGCTTCAAGCAAGCAAAAATTAATTCACGAGAGAGAGAGAACTAGACCATGATCCTGCAACTGGCCTCATAGATGTCAACTCCTCAGCTTGCATGGAACCCTATTTTCTTGAATGCAGTTTGAGAACAGAGGTTTTCCTGTGTGGAGTCAGTTGCAGGATTGAGGCGTTGGTCCTTAAAGTAGCAGCATAAGAGTTTCAGCTAAGAAATGCTTATTTACCTGCTGGAGCTGATTCAAGAAGCTCTGAAATGCCTGCTGCTGATTCAGTGAGAATGAGTTTTATTTCTCATCAGACCTGCTGTAACCTCAGTGGAAAAATTATATTTCACACCAATGCCTTCTGTGGATTTAGAAAACCCCTTCCCCCGCCACTTATATTTTTGTGATCATTTCATACGAAAACATTCTGCAATTGTATTAAAATTCAGACCTTAAACTGATCTTCATGAAAAGGGAAACAAATCTCACTCTTCCTTATTTATAGTTTCATGCTCAGTGATCATAAGAAGACATTCATTATTTGTTCCAATCATAGTAAAGACTAGAGTGACAGCAATAGAACATCTTGCCATAAAACTATAGAAAAGCTGCTGCTGCTTTTTTTCTTTGAAGTCAGTGGGAGTTACGCAGTATCCTGCAGCAGGAGAATTGGGAGGTTAAGGATTTCAAACCTGATTCTTGACCAATAAGCACCAACCTCTCTGTTGCACCTTCTTCTTCTCTCCCGCTCCACCCAACATGAGATATTTGATCAAACTAGTTCAAACAATAATAGCAGTGAAGCCACTCAGGTGGCAGCTCATGCTAGCCATTTGAGTATATATTCAGCATCCTGGACAGGGTTGTACAACCTGTACTGCCACCACTTCACTGCTACAAGATCACCCAGAATCCTGTTAAATACCTGCAGAGCTACTGGACCCAAACAAATTAGATTAAAGCTAGCTTGTGTAAGTCTACATGTGCTGCACTCACACCTCTGATATAAGTGTAGACATACCTTATGTGGGGTGGAGTGGGCATGTGGGAGAGAAGAAGGTGGGACAGGTGCTTATTGGTCAAGAATCAGGTTGCAACCACACCCTGTGATTGAAGTATAGACACACCCTTAAGATCAACCTCCAAAGGTTACCTGTGTATATTTAAGGCTAAATCCTGCCTTGAATTTCGGCAGTTCTTCTGATGAAATTCAGTGGGGCTACCTGCCTGGGTAATAGAAGCAACATCTGGCCCTTGTTGCATGTATATTTAGACCTTGAACGATGGAGGTACATGATATCTTAAGGATTATGTGTTTGTTCTGTTTTTTGATATTTCTTGCAAATTAACTGGATTATATCAGCAATGAAGTAACACTTGCTCCTTTTGAAAAACAATAATACTCTTTATTTTGAGATGAAAGGAAGCTTCATGTGTGTTTATATTTCACAGTTACACTCAGCACAAAAGGATAACTGGGAGGTTAAGACGTTTAACACATTATCTTTTACAAATGTATCAAACTGTTAGTGTTAATTACCCATCAAAAATAGCAAAATCTGTTTTAAAATCAAAGAGCAAATCATTTGCATAAGTTTCCAATTAGAGGCTTTTTTTTTTTTTACAAATACAAACTAAAAATATGCATTGTAGAGGGGATTACCAATAAGATTCTTAATTGCGAAGCTCAAATTTAGCTTTCCAACAGTGACCTAAAATAGTTGCTCACAATTTAAATCATTTCTTTTTAAAAAATCACATTGTGTGACTTTGAGTCACTTTGATCTCCAAGGACCCAAATCTGGTTTAGGTTACTAGCTCAAGTAATTAGACCATCTTAGCTTGCTCCCAAGTGGACACTAACACTCCTATACTATTTAGCAAATACTTCATTCAAATGAAGGTAGGTTTAAATGCTCATGGAAACTGAATCGTTTTACAAATTTCCCATGAGTGTTAACCTCAAAACCTGGCCTGATAAATATTTCCAAAGAGAGAGATTATTTTCATCCTTTAATAAACTGATAATTTAGAATAATTGAAGTCCAAAAATATTTTGTTTCATATTCTTACCATTCTGTTTAGAGAGATCATTGAAATAACAATTTCACCCTCTGATGGACAAGACAACTTCCACTGAAATTCAATAGAAACTAGACACATGCCTTCAAGAACAGAATGTAATGATACAAATTGGTCTTGATTCCATAAAACCTGACCATATCCTTTGTGGAAAACTTAATCTGGACCTGAATATCTGAAAGTCAAATTAATTTAATTTGCATTTTTCAGCAGTTAATGTATGAAATGCAATAACTGAGAAATTTCCAATCCATCCAAATCTGCGACATAGAATTGTAGGACTGGAGGGGACCTTGAGAAGTCATCTAGTCCAGTCCCCTGTACTCGTGGCAGAGCTAACTATTATCTAGATGATCCCTGACAAGTGTTTATCTAACCTTCTCTTAAAAACCTACAATGATGGAGATTCCACCACGTCCCTGGGCAATTTATTCCTGATAGTTAAGAAGTTTTTCCTAATGAACAATCTAAACCACCCTTGCTGCAATTTAAGCCCATTGCTTCTTGTCTTGTACATCCTGGAAATCTTATGAGAAAATGTGTTATCAGTCCAACTTCTTGATCAAAGATTTTTTTTAAGCTTCCAATATGCATCTGAACATATCTGAACCAATCCTCTGAACTCTTTGAGGCTCATCCATCATGCACTGTCACACAGCATTGTAATACAACTGTAGCATGCCTGAGGGAACATGTGTGCCAGTATGGGAGATTGCAAATGTAAGAATGCAATCTGTTTTGAAAAATTTCCTGCTCTTTATATTTATTACATTCTCAAGGAAGGAATTGCCCTGAAGAATTAGTTTGGTTTTATAACCTGATTCTTTTAAAATGTCCCAAGCGTAGAGTTAGCCACAGCATCTCAGCTAAATGCCAACTTACTGCAGTTTCAGTTAATTATATTGTTCTTCATCTCTTGAAATCATTGTGCACTAGCACTAGAGATGTTCAAATCTCTAACTACACAAACATCATAAACAATTTGCTCAAGGTCTCTACCCATATCTCACCAAAAGCACAGAGGCTCAACTCCTGCCATGACCATATCTCAGGGGTGGCCAAACTTACTGACCCTCCGAGTCACATATGACAATCTTCAAAAGTTCGAGAGCCAGGGAACACCTGCCAGGACTCGGGGCTTCAGCCCCTTTTCTGGCTGAAGCCTCAAGCCCCAGCAGGTGCGCCCCACAAGACTGGAATTCCAAGACCCCCATCCACACTGGGAAGAAGCTCCTACCCCACCACCCCGCTTGAAAGTAGAGGTCACGAGCTCTCCTTCTCCCCCTCCTTCCCAGTCTGCTAGGCGGAGAATGGGGGGAAGGGCAGAGGGCTCCACAAGCTGCATTTTAAAGAACTGCATGTGGCTCATGAGCCACAGTTTGGCCACCCCTGCCATATCTGTTTCACAGTCCCGTACCTTTGTGGGCCTTCCATCCTCACTCCTACTGCCACATCACAGACAGAATACCTGGGTATTACTATGTGCTATAAAGTTGGTGAGGAATGCAAGTCATTTCCAAGGACACCATTACATTATGTATTCTGCAGTCCACTTACTTTACAGAAAGGTGAGTTTAGAAGCATTTTGGGGCACCTGGGACATTTTTAAGAATTCATTATTCATTATTAGTGACCAAAAATGCTAAGAATGTAACTGAAAATTTCAAAAGAAACTACAGGGTTTTTTTTCCCCTAAGAATTTTTTTTTTTTTTTTAATTTGGGTGAGGAACCCTCCCGCATGCACACACATACTTTCTTCACTATTTTTACTTTTTTCTTGTTTTATCCACTGAAAAAGTAAAAAAGTGACTGTATGTGGGGAAAAAAATCCACTAATCTGACTCTTCTCCAGGACTTGAATGGAGTCTTTGAGTCTCCAACCCTGTAATTTTGGGTTAGAAATTCAGCATTTGGGGACAGGAAGCATTCGTTTCATTTTTTTTTTTTTACAGTAGTTGTTTGAAGCTGTTCAGAGTTTTAGAAATTAGAAGTATTCTTGGATAAAATGGATTAGTGGGCAGAGTGCAGATAAGATGGTCAAAGGTATGTGTTGTGCCTATGTATAACAACAACAACATCACTTAGCACTTACATAGTTATCATAGAATCATGGAGAAAACACGTAATTACCTGACAAATTGATCTGCACAGTTTTAGATTTTTATAGATCCCTGGCTCAAATACTAATCACTTTTATGTTAAGAAAATGCCTAAGCAAAGCTTCAGTTTACAAAACTGAAGCAAGAGCATTCAGCATGAAAGTATTATCAGTTTGGTTTGTATTATTCACAAACTGGCCAAGTCCTTTCTTATTATCCTTCTGTGAATAGCTGGATGCTTTTCCCAAAGGTGTATTTTTTCTGCTTACATCACTGAGTTTACATGTCAGCAGTAATCACAACAACCAATCGAATCTCATTTAAACTCTTAAAGTACTGTTTGATCATGTTTGTATTCCTTTCCATTCCCATTCTCCCTGGTCATGGACATCTGAAATGATTCCTCTATGTGGTTTTGATCTGCTGCCCTATTAAGTCCTTATTTACACAGTATTGTATACAGTAACCTTTGGGATTCTGTGGAACTTTAAGCAAATATTATGTGACCTAGTTATAGTATCAACAATGTGCTGTTGATAACATGTAGGGACAGAAGTCATTACTGGCTACACACTTCTAAAGCACAGCTGGTGGTCTCAGTTTGTTCCCTAGTACAGAGGTGTTCACATCATAGAACTCGCAACAAAAATTAACATAAATTGGCACTCAGTCACGTGACATTGTTGTGATCCCCATTTTGCAGATTTAGGCGGGGGGCAGGCAAAGGATGTAAGTGACTTGCCCTAGATCACACACCAAATTAGTGGCCGAGGCAAAACTGTTACCTGTCTAAAATCTAGCTCAGCTTTTGTTTAAATTTTCGACAAGCATGTAACGTATAGCACACATGGTTCATGTGTTCCCAGCCAGACAAGCCTCTTAGCAAGCAATCATACCTAAAAGGTACAGGAGTAATTATGACTAATCAATTAGCAAATTAGAGACACCAGGCCAAGAATGTTAAAAATCAAGTAAATCTAATGCAGATTTTATTTATTTATTTATTTTTAAGATAAGCATGGTTGTGTAATGGGAGGCCTGGACTTCACATGACCGATGGCCATCTTGTGTTTGGACTTAGCATAACCCACAGCCATTTTGTATGCTCAGCCACCATAAATTGAAAACAAAACTGTAGAGTCAAGAGAATTTGGCTTTGACTTAGCCGATAGAGAAGTATCAGCTGCAGCATTACTAACAAGGACAGAGACAGTAAAATCACAGGTTCATGGGAATAGAAGGAGTATTCTTTTGGGAATATGGACAAGCTAACCTTGAGTTTCTGAACGTTTCTTACTGGGTGTCTGTGAGTTTTTGTTAAAAGTTGCTTTTGCTGATAAGTAGAAATTTAAAAGTTTTGCTGTTGCTAAGAAAATGGTTTTAGCTCATTAGGGTTTATGCTTGGTTAAATTTATTGTATAGTCATGCTTTAATTAAAATAATTGGTGAAGGCATAAATAAGAGAAACCCTCATTTTAACTATATAATGAGGGTCAAAAGACAAGCTCGTTGTAACTTAACTCTGGAACACAGTTCAAGACCAAAGCTGCCAGATCTCTTAATCCCTGCACGACCATACTGTGCAGACACCAGAGCCCCAGATGGGACATGATCCTGACTGGTCATCAAAAGAAGTTCATCTGCCTTATTGGGAGTGTTGAGCATTAGATGCTTGGCATGTATATCCGGCTGATTAATTGTTAATTGCTAATAAATACCTGTACATGTTTAAGGATATTCACTGTGGAAGGCTCTTTCACTGGGAAAAGGTTCCATTAACCCTAGAGGGCCATTGAAACCCAGCACCTAGGGAGGGTAGGAGGTGGGAGCCCTAAATTGTACAGGTAACAGTTGTGTCCTGATGCCATTGTAAGTCTAGCTATGTGCTGACTGATTCCTGATATCTGTTATCTGAGTCTGAGTTTTCCTGACTCCTCCTTGAATGTCAGCTGATGAAAGTATCTGCCTAAAGAAGGGGATAGGATGAAGTTTCGCTTCTTTTCTCAGAATGGACTGGAATTATCTAAAGGTATAGCTGACAATTATCTGTCAGTGCATGGATCCGATGATGATCTAATATGAGAGAGAAATTCACCACTGAACTATTCCTGAACTGAATTGAGCCCTATAGGTCTGTCATTGATAACTGAGCTAATCTCACCATGTGTTTCACTGATAAAACATTTTGTAAATAAATTCAAAACTGCATAACCCTTACCATGGAACTCATTGCCCCAGGAGGTCATTGAGGCCAAGGACTTAGCAAGATTCAAAACAGCATGCAATATTTGTAGGGATATGAAGACTAGAGTTACCTACTTTAATGAAAACAAAAAATTGGTAAGCATTATTAAACTTTGTGCTTTATGGCTTGAGCCAATCTCTAGCTATCGGGGAACAGAAGTAACTATGCAGGGAGCAGATTATCCCACATCTAACCACTGTGGGATTCTTATACTTTCCTCTGAATCATCTGATGCTGGCCACTGTTGGCGCTGGCGCTAGTGTACTGGACTAAATGGACCTTGAGTCTGATCAACCGTGACAGTTCCTATGTTTCTAACAACTATGTTTATACCCCAGCAGGATAGATTACTTTCCATTCTTTCAGGGATCCTAAAGGTAGATGCCAAGCAGTTTACTGTGTGAATCTCAGTCTGATTATACTAAAAAATCCTTCAGTGCTCAATGCTGCCATGCTCTTTTTCATAGGAGTAGAGATTTGCCTCTTTCCTCTCCTATAATACTGTGGAGCACACTGTTTGCTGGTTCGTTACCAGTCTCTGTTACAAAGATGTTGCATTTTAGTTGTGTGTGTACATTCCCACACATCCCATTACTACACTTTTGGGATGGAGAGTATATATCCATACACAGAATTTAATCTCCCTTGCAGTGGTAACTCGATTGAAGTCAGTAAGGATCAGAGCTTCAAAAGAGCTCCGCTCCCATTTGGGCATCAAAGCAGGTGGTGAAATTTCTAAAAAGAGCCCAGCACCTTGTATTCTGGCCCTTATTTATTGAGCTCAGCTCTTTTGAAAATCAGGGTCCAGTTTTGGATGCTGAACACATGAAAATCTGTTCTAGGGTGATACCACTGGTAAAAAACAGAGTATGTGAGATCAGAATCAGGCCCATGATTTGTAAAGAACTGTGGATTCCTTCAAAATGAAAGGCATTATAGAACTATAAAAATTAATATTTGATGTGGCCTTTAATGTAGACAGCAATTTATTGCATGCTTCTGAATGATATTCTCTTTCTGCCTGTGCAGTTCCCACTGGAATTTAGGAGAGTTACACAGGTGCGTCTGAAAGATAATGAAGTGAGGTTGTTTGTATGAAATTGAATCCTCAGGTCACTGTGTCCTGTGTAGCAATTACAGAGCAGTAACAAAACAGTTAATCCATCATACTTTCAGCAACAGTTTTCAAACTGTCAGCATATCGAATATGGTCACTGTGACAGCCTGTGCCGTTCTACCCCACCATTTCTAACAACCTGCTTTCTAAATTGTTCTCAGAGGGTTACTCTGTCCACTAGACTGCCTTGTTTACAAGGCTATCAACCAGCTGTGACGTATTAATTGAGAACACGATGTTAGGCTTCACTGCCTGTGATTTCCACAATAACAAATCTGTGGTCTGTAAGCGAACAGACTCATTTTTCCATTGCCCACCTGAGAGGAAAAACAGGTTGTCATATGTAACATTATTGATGCCTTTGCCTGTCAGAACTATACGCAAGGTTCCAGTGAGAGGGAAGCAAAACGATTACTGCTGGGTCAAATGGATCCAGGTATCTAACGGCAAGATACAGTAACGGAATGGCGAAAGTTCCATAATAAAGCAGAAAGACTAATTGTAGGAAGGCAACAGTGGGGGCCTGCATTTACTTAATAGAATAAACAAAGTCTTGGACCTTACTCAATTTTCACTCAGTCCTTTCTCAAGCAAAACTCTCATTGACTTCAATGGGAATTGTGAGTGCTCAGCACCTCTCAAGATTTGGCCAGTAGCAGCTTTGGTTAGTAAGGACTGAATAGAAATTAAGTTGAATGAGGACTTCAGGGTTTGAGCCCGAAGGTACCAATTTAATGGCTAGTGGTTTTGTTATGTCTTAATGTTGCCTGTAAGTTCTTCATATTTGCCTTTGGCACATCTCAGGGTGGAAGCAAGCGTTTTAAGAATTTCACAGATCAGAGATAAAATGGCACAAAATCAATCGTTTATGTTATTTTATATTTCTTATAATTTGATGGGGGGGGGGACGGAGTTTCAGTTTTTCCTTCAGCAGTTCAGTTTCTGACAAAATAGGTGTTGCTTGTTAACATTACTCGTTCTTTGATTGCCACATCACCATCTACGCTCAGAAGAAACATAGCATCACTACTTTCCTGTGCCTTTGGAGTGGATCTGGAGGCCCACAATGCATACTTAGAACCATGCCCCCACAGAACAAAGAGAATGGGCAGAGGGTCCCATTGAGGAGCAATGACTCAGGTTTTTGGTCTTCTTTAAAGACAATATTCTAATAAACATGGAAGCCTAAAATGTCTCATGTGTGTGACGGCTAAAGACCTGACCTCTTAATTCCTGGATTCTGCATGCATCTTGAAACATCCAGTCCAATCCAATGGAGTTAAGGAGAGAACAGGCAGAGCCAGTCCTTTGAATGGATGAGAGTGTGAGAGGAGGAGTTTACAAATAAATGCCTCTCTTTGTCCTTATCATACTTTCCATCCTTTCCTTACAGGTGATAGAACCAAAGAACCATGGTTAAGAGAGGACTGAGTTGAGAACTGTACACATCTGACAGAAGGTGTCAGAAAAACTTGGGGCTGTAGTAATGGAGCTGAAAATTAGATACTGCAATGGAGATACCTATCACTTTATTCTTTGCCATTTTGCGCATCATAATTATGTCGGTGTGCAATATTCGTTTCTAGGATAAGGCCAAATATTATTTTTTCTATACTCATTTAAGGCAGTGGTAAAAATCACTGCAGCTTTTCTTTTGCAGCTGAGATTTTTCAGGGTGAATAGAGTTAAGACAACACTGAGTACATCTGAAAATCTTATACTTAAAGGGCATCTTCATTTCCCAGAACAGACGTCCACAGATGACATTACTTTAAACACTGAAGCAGGAAAAGCATTCATTTGACATTTGGACCTACTGATTGCAACTGAAAAAGAACATTGTCCACATTTGTTTAATGTGAGAATGGGCACCAAATTATATAAAAGGCAAAAAGTATATGATAAGGCATTGTACTGTGAAATGCATCAAGTGACAATTACATCCTCAGCACTTGACCATTTTATTCAAAACTACTGGGCATGTGTAATAAAGTAATTGTTGCCAAGAGAGTGAACAGAGAGCTGCCAAATTAATTAGAAACCTTTAAGAGAATATTCAGAAATAGCATCTTGAGAGACTGGGTTCTTAGATAGCTAAACTGAGTCTTGATTGAGCAAAGTACTTAAGAATGTGCTTAAATGTAAGCATGTGTGTAGTCCTATTGATTTCAAGAGAACTACATACACCTCTACCCCGATCTAACGCTGTCCTCAGGAGCCAAAAAATCTTACCACATTATAGATGAAACCACGTTCTATCGAACTTGCTTTGATTTGCCGGAACACGCAGCCCCACCCCCCTGGAGCGCTGCTTTACTGCTTTATATCTGAATTCGTGTTATATCTGGGTAGAGGTGTATTTAGTTGAAATTAAGCACATGCTCAAATGCTTTGCTGCGTTGGGACCAGAATTCTCTGGATTGAGTCATTATGTTGCTAGTGTGTGAGTAGGGACAGTAACATAGGACCAATATGCATGTGACTGCAATTCTAGAAATAGATATTTTGCATTCAGTTAAATAGCATACTGTACACAGCCTGCCTCTCTTAATTGTCATTGGAAAATAATTTATGCATCAGTTTTTCAGAGTATCATTTCTTAATTTACTCTAATGTCAAAGAGTAGCTGAATCTGTGAAGGCATCAGGAGCCCAGCCTCTCTCTGACGGGCTCAACTAGGGGAATGAGTCAACTCGGCTCCACCTGGTAATAATTAACCCATTGAGTAACTGGGAGGTAGTTAATTAGGCTAGGAAGCACCTGGGCATGATAAAAGGCTACAGATCTCAGTTAGAAGGAGAATTCTGAGAAAAAAAGAAGCTCTAGACCAGGGGAGATCCCAGAGATCCTGTTGCACTGTGGGTAGCTATCCCACAGTTCCCGCAGTCTCTGCTGCCCATTGGAATTCTGGGTTAAGCTCCCAGTGCCTGATGGGGCAAAAACATTGTCGTGGGTGGTTTTGCGTACATGTCGTCATTCTCCCTTCCCTCCCTTCCTCCCTCCTTCCTCTGTGAAAGCAATGGCAGACAATTATTTTGCGCCAGACACCAGGGCAATTAGAAGAGCACAGCAAGGCTGCGCATCAGAGAGGCTTTTAAAACCAGTTTCATGACTGGCCAGGCTTCGGTGTGAAAGTTGTGTGTGTTTCTCCTTGATGCAAACCCGCCCCTTTTGTTGATTTTAGTTCCCTGTAAGCCAACCACCCTCCCCCCTTCAAAATAAAGTAACTATTGTTTTGAAACCATGCATTCTTTCTTTATTAATTAAAAAAAAGAGAGATAATGGACAAGGTAGCCTGGGTGGGGTGGGAAAGGAGGGAAGGACAAGGTCACATTGCTTATTGTAGCCACACTAAAAATCAAACTGTTTGAATGACAGCCTTCTATTGCTTGGGCCATCCTCTGCAGTGGAGTGGCTGGGTGCCCGGAGCCTTCCCCCGCCACGTTCTTGGGCATCTGGGTAAAGAGTCTTTGGAACATGGGGAGGAGGGGAGGCGGTTATACAGTGGATGCAGTGGGTGTCTGTGCTCTTCTTGGCTTTCCTGCAGCTCCAACAGATGCTTCATCATGTCCATTTGTTCCCCCAACAGATGCTTCATCATGTCCGTTTGCTCCCCCATTAGCCTCAGCATTGCGTCCTGCCTCCACTCTTCGCGCTCACTTAATTCTTTCCTGGCCTCTACCACTGAATGCCTCCATGCATTAAGCTGTGCCCTATCAGTGTGGGAGGACTGCATGAGCTCGGAAAACATGTAATCGCGAGTGTGTTTTTTTTCGCCTTCTAATCTGCGATAACCTCAGAGATGAAGATGATATGGGGAGCGTAGAAACATTCTACGCTCTACGATTCTGGGGGGACTGTATGGTCACCTGTGCTGCTGAGTTCACCATGCTGATCAAACAGGAAATGAAATTCAAAAGTTCCTGGGGCTTTTCCTGTGTACCTGGCTACTGCATTGGAGTGCAAAGTGCTGTCCAGAGCAGTCACAATGGAGCACTCTGGGATAGCTCCTGGAGACCAATACTGTCGATTTGCATCCGCACTACCCCAAATTTGACCCAGCAAAGTTGATTTTAGTGCTACTCCCGTCACCACGGAGGAGTATAGAAGTCGATTTTAAGAGCCCTTTAGGTCGACGGAACGGGGTTGGTTATGTGGATTCATTCATTTTTAAATCGACCTAATGCAGCTAAATTCAACTTAACCCTGTAGTGTAGACCAGGTCCAAGTTCCTAAGTCAGAGAGTCTCCTAGGGTGCCTACCAGGCCAGGTGACCTGGAAGAAGAGCTTCAGAAAAGGGGAGGATTCTAGTCAGATAGCTACAATGTGCCCACCCTAGTATTTGGAGGAATGCTTGAGAGACCTCCACAGATCCCAACATCAGAGGAAGACTCCACTCAGGTAGCATCAGAAGTCCTGAGGTCAGAGCATCTAGATGAAGCATCTGGATGAAATCAAGACATGCAATAGACAAACTGGGACTGAGTCCCTCAGCCAAGAAGTTGAGAAAGAAAGTGTCATATATGCCTGTGGGAGACTTTCTGTTAAATAAAAGAGACTCTCTGGGGAGGGAGCTCTTTAATACCCAAAGCTAGTCTGTTTATACTTTGCTTGGAGGGAAATCAAAGCAGGACTTACCTGCAGTTCCAGATCTGACCACAAAGAGGCATGCTAGGGTGACTTTCACACCAGAGTCTAATCATGTTAGCAAACTTCTTTGGTTTCATTTTTATAATTAGAGCAACTTTGTGCATCAGGGCCTTCTTTTTTTTTTTTTAAAGGACTGAATGGGAGTGGGAGGGGAGATAGGCTAGCCCAGCAAGAAATTCCAGACTACCCAGTACTGATATATGAAATGCATAGTGCAGCTAGCTCCAGTGTCTTGATTTGTACTGGTTTAGAGACTGCCAAAGAAAAAACTGGACTCTGTCGAGTGCCTGAGACCAGTCCAACTACCATTGAAGTCAACAGGAATTGTTCAATTGACTTCAATGGTAATTGGATCAAGCCCTAAGAAATGTTTTAGCACTTCTCCCTAGGCTTCTCCATGCCTCTCTTGAAGCCCTTCAGATTCTCTATCCAGGTCTGGCCTTACCATGAGGTGAACTGAGGCGGCTGCCTCAGGTGCCAGACTTTGTGTGAGTTTGGGGGGGGGGGGGGGGGCACTAGGACCCAGAGTGTAGAAAATTGTGTCTGCTGCTGGTGCATATGTATTCTCTCTGCTCTAGATGCACAGAGATGGTGGAGTGCTGTGCTGGAGGAAGGAGGGCACAAGAGACATAACAGGCAGACAGGAGAAAAGGTAAAAGGGAGTAACAGAAGGCAGCAGGAGCTGCAGGGAGAGAGAGGAGGAGGAGCCTCTTATGTACCTCTCTAGCACCTCCAGGAGCCTGGACTGATTAACACCAGCTTCTCAGGGAGCAATTGAGTGTTGAGAGCTATAGCGGGCACAGAACAGCAGTCATGAGTGGCCTGTCTGGGACAGCATTCAGAAAAAGAAAGAAAGCAAAGGAAGCTTTTCTATCTAAGCAGGAAGGAGCTCTCCTGAGATACATAGACACAAATGTTCATGGTGAGCCTTCCGGCCCCAGTGAGGATGTGAGTGGTGAGGAGATGCCTGATCTTCCAGTTAGTCAGAGTGCAGGTGACCTGGCAGCTACTGCAGCATCCATATCTCCATCTCAAATGGATGCAACTATGCACATTCCTGAAGAAAAGTGTAGATCAGAGAAGAGTGTGGTGGAGGTACAAGAAACAGCTTCTGCTGAGTTCAGTTCCTTAAGTCTAGATGATCCAGGACTGTGGACCCACTTGAGCAGTAGCCTGAGGGACTTCCTTGTACTGCATGGGCCACAGCGAGTGAAAAACATCATGTTCCCCAAAGACAATGAAAATAGAAGCTTCCATCTAACACAATACTGGCATGAAATCCCCAATGGTGACAATGTGGAGAGGCCATGGCTTATGTACTCAAAAACCCAGAATGCTGCATACTGTTTTTGTTGCAAACTCTTCCAGTCTAATGTTCCAGCCACATTGGGTTCTACAGGAACAAAGGACTGGANTGGGCCACAGCGAGTGAAAAACATCATGTTCCCCAAAGACAATGAAAATAGAAGCTTCCATCTAACACAATACTGGCATGAAATCCCCAATGGTGACAATGTGGAAAGGCCATGGCTTATGTACTCAAAAACCCAGAATGCTGCATACTGTTTTTGTTGCAAACTCTTCCAGTCTAATGTTCCAGCCACATTGGGTTCTACAGGAACAAAGGACTGGAGAAATCTGGCTAGAAATTTGGCATGCCATGAGAACGCAGCAAATCAGCAGAGAGCATTCCATAGGTGGAAAGAGCTTGAGATGAGACTAAGATTAAAGGCCACCAGAGATGATCAGCATCAAGAGAAGATTGCATCAGAGTCTCTTTACCGGCAAAATGTTCTGAAAAGGCTCATTACCATTGTGAGAATGCTTGCTACCCAAAACCTAGCACCGCGTGGCACTTCAGATCAGCTGTATGTGACAAACAATGGAAACTTCCTTTAAATTGTGGAGCTGATGGCTGAGTTTGATGCTGTATTCCAGGAGCATCTAAGAAGAGTCACCATCCAACAAATGGACACACTCCACTACCTTGGAAAAACAATTCAAAATGAGATCATACAGTTACTGGCAACAAAAATCAAACAGAAGATTGTGGCAGATCTGAAGTCAGCAAGATATTACTCTGTTATTCTGGACTGCACACCTGACATCAGCCATACGGAACAAATGACTTTAATGGTGCGTTTTGTAACAACAACAGAACCTACTGAAAATGTCCCTGCAATGGTGACTGTCAGAGAGTATTTTCTAGAATGTATTGACATTGATGATAGTACGGGAGCTGGTATGACAAATGTGCTTCTTAAAAAGCTGGAAGATACGGGAATTGTGATAGCTGACATGAGAGGTCAGGGCTACAATAATGATGCCAACATGAGAGGAAAGAACAGAGGAGTGCAGACATGGATCTGAGAGTTAAACCCTCGAGCTTTTTTTTTTTTTTTTTTTTTTTATCCCATTCAGTTCTCATTCATTGAACTTGGTGGTCAGTGATGCAGCATTAGCTTCTAGTGAGGCTGCTGAATTTTTTAATGTCATTCAAATCATCTATGTATTTTTCTCTGCATCAACTCATCAATGGCAAATTTTGAAGCAACATCTGTGAACATCCTCCCTGACACTGAAACCACTGAGTGCCACACGATGGGAAAGTCGAGCGGAGGCGATAGGGTGACCAGATCGCAAGAGTGAAATATCAGGACACATTGGTCGAGCAGAGGGGGGAGGGAGGAGAACGACGAAAACGACAGACTCAGGTGCACAGAGCCGTGAGCGGGGGCCCTAGGAGGCTGCGAGAGGGGGCCCTAGGAAGCTGCGAGGAGGGTTGTATGGCCCCTGCTGCAGCCCGCACCACAAGCCACAGGGCAAGGACTCATGGCCCCAGCTCCAGCCCCCAGTAGAAGCCACAGGGCCAGGGACACAGGGCTCCGGCTCCAGCCCCCGCCTGAAGCTGCAGGACAGGGGCGCAGGATTCTGGTTGCAAAGTCAGATCCAGTTGCAGGGGGCAGAGGAGTGAAGGGTCCCAGTTCTAGCTCTGGGTCCAGCCTCAGTCACAGAGGGGAGGCCCCCAGTCCTGCCTTCAGCCCCAGCTTCAGCCACTGACAGCTGAAGCAAACTACATCACAAAGGTCTGGAATCAGTGAGTCTAAATTATAGACTTAGTCATAATACATATTTAAACATACAGATTTATTTGTATACTAAACAAACAATAGGGGAAAGGGCCGGGTTTTTTTATTCAGTCAATAAATCAACTTCCCAATTTGCATATCTCTCAGATATGCCAGAAGTCTAGTACTTTTTGGCTGACTTTGCCATAGCCATAACTTGCTTCTGGGCAATCACAAAGTTGTAGAAGTCCTTGCAACTCATCTGGAAATTCATTTTGACAAGGGTTTCACTCCACATCAAGTCTATGCTGCTTCGATTCCGGACATCAGTCCATGCACCTTTCATGATTGAAAATATACATTCTGAGTATGCATTGCTTACGGGTATACTGAGCACATATGACACCAGCTTTGCCATGTTCGGGAATTCAGTGCTACTGTCCTTGTTTCTCAGCACTTGAGACCAGAGTTCCCCAACTGAATAGTTTCCAGGCTCCAACTTGGAGTTGATGTCTTTGATGATACAGTATTCATTATAGAGCTGATCAAGATCCACTGTTTTCTGAAGGTTTACAGCTGTCACGGCTGCAGACAGATCCTTGAATTCGAATACCCTATTAACTTTGATGTTCAAGCACTGGGTATTGAACAAGTAGCCAGCTGTTGAAAAATCAAACCATTTCTCCAAATATAGGATCGACACATTGTAAAAGTTTAGGAAGTCTTTCTGGAGACATGTAGCAGTGACAGGCAGCATCTCAGTTAATGAACTTTCAACTTTGGAGCCAAAGAATTTGTCATTTTTCCGTTGCTGAAGTTTAATTCTCAGAGAATTCATTATGGCATACAGTTCACATGCTGTCATACTCTCATTTTCCAAACAGAGCGCGGTATCATTGAAGATTTTCAGGACATTCTGGAGGAAAAACAGATGAACCTCAACTTTGCTAGGCCCCTCACCTTGTTCACCGTTTTCACTGTCCGAGAACAGCATCCATAGAAATTTTGGACACTTCTCACTGCCCAGAGAAACAAAGTAGCACTTAACAGCCTGCCACGTATTTACAAGCCTGTTTACAGCTGGGAAAAGACTCAACCAGCGCATTGGAACATGGCACAGTAAAGTGTCATACTCCATATCCACAAAGTCAAACATATCCTTCAGTGCTGCTACTCTCTTAGCAGAACTGCTGAAATGATTGAACATCTTAATCACCAGAGTCTCAATGTCAACTTGTAGGGTATTGCTACCATGTTTCATGGCATTGTGCACAATATGGGCAGGGCAGTTTGCTGGCAAGATATTTTCATTTTGTTTTTTTAAATTCTGGTACACTGATTGTCGCTTTCCATAATTCACATTTGCAATATCAGCACAGTAGGAAGACACTTTGTTTAGGTCTAGTTTGTGTGTCACAAGTTTTTCAAGTAATGTGTTGCTTATTCAAACACAACAAGGAGTCTGGCGGCACCTTAAAGACTAACAGATTGTTGCTTATTGCCTCTGCGGTCTCTTCACTTTGCTCATAGAAGTCTAACAGTTTATCTTGGACCCCATGTTCAGGTGTCCAGTATCTCAGTGATAAGGGGAAAGTTTTCACATTGCCCTTGTTAGATGCATCTGTGGCAACTGAGAAATAGGGACCATCTGGCTTGCTGAGGTCTTTTAAAAATTCTGTTGAGAGTGGTGACAGCACATTTTTGACCAATGCCTCCGCCTTAGTCCAGCCACAGCTGACGTGCTTTGCAATCATTGAATCTGGATAGAAGGTAGGTGCCAGTTTAATTTTACAGTCATACGAGCGATAGGAGTGTTGATGGACTACTGTGTGGTAAACTTGAGTTAGCTCAACAGTGATAACCTTGTTATTGAAGGATTCATTTGGCTTGCTGAAAAAATGTGAGACCATGGTATTGCTCTTGTGAGTCTGGGTGTTTTGTCCATGATTTTTTGATTCAGCATGATGCTTAACATCAGACTGCCATGGCAAATGGTAAATTCCTTCCTGCATGCTTTACAAAAGGCTTTTGAATCACACACATAGGATTTCCGAATCCAGGTGTAAGTGGCTTCCCATTCTGTCCTGTATCTGCACTGTCTCTTTTGTTTTTTGGTAGTTGGCTCCTCCCTTGCCGTTGCCATTTCAGGTGGAGTTTTTGGCTGAAGACCATTAGCTAGATAGCTAGCCACTGAAAAGAACTGCACAGTCTCGGTGCTTCTTACGTGTTATTACATGTCCACTGTAGTTTGTCCTACGGTATGCACTGTGGTTCAGAACTGTACACTACCATACATTTGCGTTACATCGGAAAACAACCTGAAAAAACAAAAATGCCAATAGATAACCAATCACAATCCGGTCTAATGGGACATTCCCAATCAACTAATTTTGTATTTCACTACCAAATGTAAAATTTTACCTGAATATCGGGACCATGGCGTCCCGACTGTACATCAAGCAGATGTATGCTGCCAGGTGCAATCCCTGCTTGCTAATGTGGGTAAGTGAACTGGGCAGCAGCCTAGCAGTGCTCAGCCCCAGCCTGCCCTGTGTAGAATCAGCATGTGCAGAGGCAGATAGTGTAGACAAGCCCTCAGAGCCCTCCCCATCTAGTGCCCCATCCATGGCTGCAGGGGTATTGATCCTAGAAGTCACAGATCAGCTACATGCCATTGTAGGCATTCTTCTGCTTCATACATTCCTCTCTACCCATAACGTTTAATTGACATTGCTCACTGTGTTTTGCCTGTCAGTTTTGATCAAGCCCATCTAAAGAGGGGATGCATGTTTAAAATATCGCAGCATAAATAATTTGAATCAAATACAGGTTTGCATTAAAGCTTTGCTGTGTTATTTGTGGCTAAAGTTATTTTAAATCTTCAAAATTTGCCATCATGAAGTGGGATGCCATATACTGGTCAGAATAATCATTGACTCTGAATGCAAATCATCCTTTCCATACCAATGTTTGTCTCGCCTATGTGTGTGTGAGTGGATGGTTTTTACAAGACTTTATGACACCCCCCGCCCCCACCCCCCGAGCCAGACTCTGAGTCCAGTCGGGAGAGGGACCCCCCCGCCCCGGTGCCGCTTCCCCTGCCAGGCCGCTGGGACTGTAGGGCCAGCAGTGACCCTGGCTGCTGGCTGCGAGTGAGCAGGAACGGGTGGAGGGCCAGGGGCAGCGGACCCACCAGGCCACACCATTAATTGCAGTGTAAACATTCTGGCTCAGGTTGTAGCCTGAGCTCTGTGAGCCCCATACCTCACAGAGCCCAGGCTTCAGCCCAAGCCTGAATGTCTACACCACAGTTAAACAGCCCCTTAGCCCGAACCCTGTGAGCCCAAGTCAGCTGGCCTGGGCCAGACACAGGTGTCTAATTGCAATGTAGACATACCCTGAGGTGTGGCCACAGCATGTGGAATACAGGCTTTTTCTACCCTCTTCTGCACTGTGAGCATGTTGCAGCTATTTTTTAATCATTATGAGGCTTTGTTGCACCATGTGTTCACTTGTAATCAGTAAGTTTGAATACAGAATGTGGGATCAGTCCTGCAGTCTGTAGTAAGGGAAAACATCCAAGCTTTATTTTGATTAGACTAGTTATCTTGTCTGTGCCATGGGCTGGCTAGATTGTGGCTTCCAAGCCCCTGCCTTGCATGCAGTGGTGGTGAAAAGCACTACCTCAGAAGGCACACTCTCTCCAGTACTGCTCCTTGAGCATGGCATGTGTATGGTGCCCTTTGCACAAGCCCACATTGATTTACCAGCAACTTCTTCGTGGGGGGGGGGGGGGGGGGGGGCAGAACAAGAGGTCACCCCAAGCTGGGGCAGATTGGCAAGAGCAAGATAGGTAAGGGCCGGGCTTACCCCTTTTTCTAAAGTGTTGCAGCCCCCAGCTGGGAGGAGTGGGGGGGAGGGGTCTCCCCCAAGCCCACCCTGCTCCCTTTTCCGCAGCTGTTTGGAATCGAAGTCACTTCGCCCCGCCCCCTCCATGGGAGTCCCCCCTTTGGCCGCCAGGTTTCATACCTGCTTGGCCATTCCCCCACTGGGTAGCCATCCAAAATATAGGGGAAACTGAGGCACACAGGATTAATCAAAATCTTTCAGCACATTTGTCACAACTTGAGCCTCCGTCCCCCCAACCCTGCTGGACAATCACCCTCCTTGGCTTATTTCTTTCCTCCCCTATTTTTTATTTTATTTTCACACAGCCCCTCCCCAATCACTCAATGTCCCCACCCCCGTCCGCATCCCCACCCCCTCTCTTGTGGAGGAAGGCCCCACTGGCGCCTTCCTCCACAAGAGAGGAGCTGCTTCCCAGCGGGCTCGGGGGTGTAGGAACTGCTATGCTTAGCCCCCTCCCGAAAGAACATGGTTCCCTGCCCCCGTGCCCACCAGGGCCAGCAGCCCCCTGCATCAGCAGAGCAGAACGGCGGGGCTGGAGCTGCTGGAAGCCAGAGCCAGTGGCTGCGAGATGCACCTGGCGACTCTATAAAAGCCCCCCCCACCCTCAGCACCCCGCGCTTTCACTGCCTCCTGGCGGATCCCCCCACAGGCACACATACAGCCGCAGCAAAAGCAGGAGTAAGTTGATCCATTGATTGCTTACCTGGAGCAGCATGCAGCAAGCATCCAGCAGGTAGGTCCCACTCTGGCTCCTAGCCTAGGGGGGTCACGTCGCTGGCGGGTCAGGTCGGGGGGGGTGGCGGGGGACTCAGTCTCTCTGCCCACTGCTGGCGTCTACAAGTCACGCCCCCCAGCATGCAGCGGAGCTGCGGAGAATTCCTCACTGCCTGCCTCACCTCTGTGTGTGCCTCTGGCTACTGCTGCATTCTGTAGGCTCCTGCCGGCCGGCAGGTGGGCACCAGCTGGGAGCTCAGCTGTGCAGTGCTGCCCCAGGGTCCCCGGAAGAACAAGTGAGCGGTGCCGGTTGTGCTGGCTTCCCGCGGTCCCCCAGATATCTGGACAAAGTGCGTCCCGACCAATGTAAGGTCGGGACATGGGCAAGTCCCCTAAAATCGGGACTGCCCCATCAAAATCGGGACATCTGGTCATCCTAGGAGGCGATAAAGCCTATCAAACACCAAATTGGGAAGATAGATGATGCCATAGTTGCCGTTATGGAGGATAATGCTTTGACAGGAACTGTTCGTGGGAGAACAGTGGCAGAGGGAAATGGAATCACCAGAAACATACACAACTTCAAATTTCTGTGTGGCTTAGTGTTGTGGCATGACATTGATATATCTGGAGCAATGGAACAACTGGAGAAAGCAAAGTCATACCTACAGTCTTACCGGTCAGATGAGGGATTTCAGAACGTTCTGAAGAGTGCACAGAAGTTGGCAGAGGAACTTCACACTGAAGCTATTTTCCCACCCATTCAAGAATACAAGAGTCGCCGAAGAAAAAGACATTTTGATTATGAGGCACGGGATAATCCTGTTAAGAGACCCCAAACAACAATTCAAAGTTGAATTCTTAACCAGATTGTGCTACATTGTGCAATACAGTCAGCTGAAGAACCTTTCAGGCAGCTCAAGGAACACAGCAGTATATTTGGGATGTTGTATGATATTCCAAAACTCCTCACTATACCTGAAGAAGACCTACACCAACAATGCAGGGCACTAGAGACAGTGTTGACACATGATGACCTGCACAATATTGATGCGAGTGATTTAAGTGATGAACTGAAAGCCCTTTCAAGATACATTTCAACAGGATCAACTCCAAAGGCTATTCTGGAATATATGTGCACAAATAAGATGACTACCCTCTTTCCAAATGCTTTTGTTGCTCTGCGCATACTTCTAACACTTCCTGTAACAGTTGCCAGTGGAGAACGCAGCTTCTCTAAGCTGAAGTTAATAAAAACATATCTACGCTCCACAGTGACACAAGGGAGGCTGGTCGGGCTAGCAACCATCTCAATAGAGCATGAGCTGGCCCAGACTGTGGACCTTCAGCAGGAAGCAGTTCAAATCTTTGCAACCCAGAAGGCATGGAAAGCACCACACCACTTTGATTATTCAAACAGATAAAAATGCCAGTGTTTACTATGCAGACAAGAAAAGTGACATTTGCTGTTCAGGCGTTTGAAAGTTAAGTGTTACTTAAAATTTTTGAACAAGGCATTTTAAGTTGTTAGTTCTCCTTTATTGGGGCAGGTAGCAGAGCAGTACCATGAGAGGAGCAGAACAGGAAGAAGGCAGAATTGAGACCATTCAAAGTTTTGACCCAAGTGAGGGGGCACGGGGTGTCATTTGAGCTCCTCGCCTCAGGTGCCAAAATGTTGTGGGCCGGCCCTGTCTCCACCCTGCATTAACCAAGCTTTATGTCTCCCATGTTGGAGATTGCATCATAGTCCCCGTCCTCCCAGATAGTGACAAGGCCTTCTGGTGAGCTCACCAACTCCATTCCTTCATCCTCCAGTGACATTAGGCAGACCCTGAGGGGATAAATATCAGGAACTGAGGCCTTGTCTTCAGTAGTAAGAAAGGTGTTTTTAGCATGTTAGCTAATGTGTTCAAGCAATTTGTATTTTTCATGTGTTAGCTGGGAGGGATGAAACCTGGGGTGGATGTAGCTGCTCAAGGAAACTCTAACACCTGTTAAACCTATGACATGCTGTCACCACTAGGTTTTTAACATGTTGCCTGATGGATGTTAAAAACACACCTTGTTTTTTTTCTAGCATAATACAGATGGGTTAGAAAAGGTTAAAAGCTCAAGTGTATTTGTCTGAGGACAAAACTACTACAGGGGAATAGGGTGTTAATTGGGTAGCAAGTGAACACACACATAGGAAGTACAGAAAATTTGTGTTGCATTTCTGTAAATTAAAGAATGGAATATGGTAGATGGAAAGAATGCTAACCTCTGATCAGAAATTAAGACAAGATGAATTTTGCTTTTCTCTGCATAATATTTGTTAAACTGGGACTTGAAGTCATAGGTCTCCTACATGGCTGTACAGTGCATTCCCACTAGATCTTTAGCCTTATCCTTCTACTACAAAATGTTTGGGAAGTAGATCAGAAATATCCTGAAGTCAGAGCTCCAAGCTGATGCCACATTGGGCTTCATATTTGGTAGCTGTTCTGTACATTAAGATTTCAGCCACTAAAGATTAAAGTTTAACATTTTATATTAGTGAGTCAAACTGAGCTGGCTACTGGTCTGTGGTATCCTGTTCTCTACTGTTCTTTCACCCATGGAGAGTGGATGTTTTTTCCACATAAAACTTAAAGCTTGATCCATATATTGTGAAATGATTGAGGCAAAAGGTGATAATTCACAGGCTGGATATCTAGCAGTATTTCTATCTAACATCTGACCTTTGTATCCATCTGCCCCAGAGAAGCATGTCTTGGAGAAAAAGAAAATGCATTCTGGGATAGGGGCTTATATCATGTGACTTGTAATATGATGTAATGTAACAGAAGAGGAAAATATGTGCAGGCTTATATCCTACACATACATACCTACATACATACATACCCTTTTGTTGTGGTAAGAATGAATCACTGGTGTTTAATAACCAATGATATAGTAAAATATCTGTGGGCAACTTAATATAATCGTTTTGTTGCCCACATATCCACACATAGGTGTACTTCTCAATTAAGTCACACAACAACCATCACATTGCCTCCACAGAGATGCTCAACTGCTCGTGTATCCTTTCCTGAACAATCTCAAAATGGTACCACAGAACACTGATTCTATAGTTTATTTTGTACATGTAAGTCTCCAGTGTACATTGTGACTTGTCACCTCACTAATGTTTGCTTGTTTTAACATAAGTGCTCTACCCCCTTATGATGAAGGTTCAGGCATTCTGGCTGATGTGGCCAAGGATACAATAGAACTGTTTGTTAGGATGGACAAGGCAGTCTATTTTTCTGATTGTTTTCAGGGCATTGCTATCAGGGCAGAGTTAAGGCAGTTTGGAGTAGGGAGGTAAACACTCTTTACCCTATCGCTTAAGTCGATATAACTTACCTCACTCAGGGATGTGAAAAAGACACCTCTCTGGGCGACGCAAGTTACAGAGACCTAAGAGCCGTCAATACCAGTGCTATGTCAGTGGGAGACACTCTCCCACCGACATAGCTTCTGTCTCTCGTGGAGCTGGAGTAATTGTGCTTGTGGGAGAGAGCTCTCCTGTTGGCATTGAGCATCTTCACCAGATACACTGCAGCGGTGCAGTGCTTCTAGTGTAGACTAGCCCGCGGTTTACCAAGTAAAATAGGAGTAGTAATACTTACCTCACAGACACGGGAGGCTTAATTAATATTTATAAGGTACTAAGGGCTGCTTTGTAACTTTACAGCCCTGCTGCAGTAAGGGGTAGCATGTAACTGCATCACCCACAGTCACAATCTGGTGCTTCCCCCTTGTTTGGGGCAGTGGGGGGAGAGAAGTAAGCTGTGCCAGTCTTTTTGCTGGTGCAGACTATTTCCCTCCACTGGGCCAAAGCAGAGGTTCAGACCAGTGCACTGGGGCAGTGGAAGTGGGTCCTTTCACTCTCTGCCCCCTTGAGGGATGAAAATTATCAGCCTTGTAGTGGCGGCTTTTTCCACAGTACTGGCTCTGGCAAAGTGGGTAGCTTGTGCAGAGTGTAAGTGGTCTCCTGAAACCTCGTGCTCCCCTTGTATGTGAACCCCCGTGCCAGGGCCGGCTCCAGGCACCAGTGCAGGAAGCAGGTGCTTGGGGCGGCCAATGGAAAGGGGTGGCACACCCAGGTCTTCGGCGGCGGGTCCCTCACTCCCTCTCAGAGGGAAGGACCCGTCGTCGAAGAATGAAGTGGCGGCAGTAGAGGTGCCGCCAAAGTGCTGATCACGACTTTTTTTTTTTGGCTTCACCGCTTGGGGCCCTGGCCCTACAAGAACACAAAGTCCTATTAGATTTGAAATACCAACTAAACTGAAGTTGTGGTCAGAAGGTTTATCTTGATTGCAATAGTATTGTCCCACATAGCACTTGCAATATCTGCTGCAGTTGAGGAGAGAGAGAAACACATTGAACCCTACTAAAATGCATATTGATGGACTCAACAGATCCTACATGCAGCAAAACATACTCCTACACATCTACTCATTGTATCAAAATGGTAAGATCAAAAAAGAGCAACATCCTACCGCAGCCCTGACCATAGATTTCAATGTTTGCTTTGTGAAACACAAGCAAACAAGAAGCTGTTAATCTACCCAAGCTATAAATAATGCATACAGTGCAATCTTTGTTCAACTTATTTAATAGGTAAGGGGAAAGGACTGGTAGGAAATAAATGGATTTATTTCATCTTATTTTATTTGCTTTAAGATACTGTAGCTGAACATTTACGAGGGCTTGAAGTAAAGAATATACCTTCTAAACAAGTAGAGAGAGATGTTTACTTTAAAGTGGTAGTTAAATAATTGAAGAGAACCTTTTTAAAAAATAAGGCTGGATTCAGGGAAAGATATCAGCTAATAAATAAACAAAGAGAAATATTATTAAGCTATAAGGCAATATCTTTTTTTTCCCCCTTCAGATGATTTCTTAACAATGGCGAAGTCTTTCTTCTCTTTTTCAGAATGCACTTCATGTACCATTTGGGCTAGGAAATAGGTAATAGTTAATGAGCCCATCTCTATGGAAATGTACTCTGTGTTCACATAGTAGTTTGCGTGCTTTCTGATGTGTGGATTCTCCATGGCATAACAGAACCTTGCAGGAAATAAAGCCATAGAAAGGTATTCTGCCTTTCCTTTCACATTATTTTGTCCCAGTTTATATTTATATAAGACTTTTGATGGCTTCTGAGAATTCAGCCAACACCAGGAGCTAGAGTGTAGAGTTTAGCCATAGTCATGAGCTGGAGGCATTGTGGGAGCTCTGGGATGAATAGTGCTTCTCTGGCACAATGCATTGCTCTATAATCCAACTTCGTCATTGCCTGTCCCTGTACT
Organism: Trachemys scripta elegans; assembly: GCF_013100865.1. Taxonomy (NCBI): domain Eukaryota; kingdom Metazoa; phylum Chordata; order Testudines; family Emydidae; genus Trachemys; species Trachemys scripta. Next base: position 97,124,853 of record NC_048299.1, read on the forward strand.
TCCCTGAACTCGGCAAATGCTATCGTCCTTGGGACTTACACAGTGTGTGCAAAGTGTATATATACATGCTCCCTCCCTCCCTCGCATGCCCATGTCAGTTCCAGGGACAATCTGGGGCTACTTGTTTAATGTTTCTTTTTCTCCTCAAAAGTGTGTGTGTGTGTGTGTTTTAAAGACACATTCTCTCAATTCCAGCTAAAAAGTTGCTTGCCACTGCATGTGAGGGTTTCTTTCTTTTTTTTTTTTTTTTTTACCGTGTTAGAAATTCACTAAGAGATTTTCTATAGTATCTGATAATAACTATTTCAGTGCTGCCTGATACTGTGCATTAAACAAGACACTGCTAGTGTTTCTCCTTGGGCCAGGCAGGAAGTACTGATGTTCCCATGAAACATTGGCACTTCAGGGAAATGCTGCTACTTTCCATGGCTGCATGAAACTGAGATGGAGAGCAGGAAATAAAGGGGCTTAAGTGAGAAATGCAGTAGCTCTGTAAAATCAATGATTAGGTATAAATTATTTTGCAGGACTTAATAAATGAAAGACCACTTACAAAGCATAGATACCATGGAATGTAGTACATATTGCTACAACATATTAGAGTATATCATATTAAAGAAACTAGAAACTACTCAGGGTCAATCCTGAGCAGGTAAAGGCCCCAGCCACCCATTGCTTCATCCCACATAATCAGGCCATCTAGTTTAGTGTCTTGGCCCTACATCCCATATTCAGGGCCAAATTTCCAAAAACATTTAGATGCCTAAAGATGCAGTGGGATTTTCAAAATTTTCAATCAATGGGAGTTACGTGCTTTTGAAAATGCTACTAGGCATGTATTTGCATCTTTAGGTATCTAAGTACTTTTACAATCTGGCCTCAGTGTCTCAGTTCACAATTTCACCCAATGTTTTAATCCGGTTTTGCTCTCTTACAAGGACGTGGCCCTGGTCAATCTTCATGAAGCATACTCAGATGTTGATTTAATTTAAATCAATAACTGAATTTTATAGATCCCATTCCTCTAAAAAGAAACACAGTAAGTATTTATGCACCAAGCATGATCTGAGCCCATCAGTGAAGCCCTGCTCTCCTTTCCCACTAACTAGAAGAGGAGGACTGGCACTGCGGAGTGTACATGACATCTGCAAAAACTAATGTGCTATCAACAGAACCGTCAGATGCATTGCATACAGAGCATGGAGGGAGGCACCAGTATCTCTGGTGAATATGGCTTATCTACACTGAATGTTGGCACCGATAGTTACATACACATGTGCACACCCCTATAGGATACTGCACGCTGTACATAGGGTGAAGCCACACTATAGTTCTAATTACACAGACTAGCACAAGTATTACATTATGAATGATGCAATTGAAATACAATATGTAAGGCCCACTTCTGGTCTTAATTATATGGGCATGACTCCCATTGACTTTAGTGGAGTTACTATGGATTTATACTGGTGTAAGGGAGAAGAGAGCCATGAGTTTGATTTAAAATGACACAATGGTTTACCCAAAAGAGATTAATGTATTTTCTTTTAATGTGGGCTCACTTGTGCTATTTAGACACGACCCTGCACTGTGACACTGTGTGGAGTCCCACCACCTGAGGTGCAGGCCCAGAGGCATTCTGAAACTCCCTGATGCACAGACGCCATGCATACATTGCTATTCCCCTTGAAAGAGCACAGCCCCTCTCCCAGTCCCCTCATGGCACAGCCAGCCAAGTCTGTGACCAGCTCATGTGGAGGTGGTGCTAAGGCTCCAGGCATGTTCTCCCCTTCTGTTCGCCAGGGGAGCTGAGAGGGAGAAGTTCCTGCATGCAAAGGCTACAATTCTGCCAGCCCTTTCACAGGTCACACATCAGGGTATAGGTGATGCTAAGTATTTGGAACAGGAGTCTTGCCTAGTGGTTGGAGCAGACTCAGTGGGGAGAACTGGAGTGGTGGCCAGGAGACAAGCCAGCGGTTATAGCCAGGAGTTCTAAGGCAGGTAAAGACTAGGGCTGGAACAGGAGCAGGTGCACGTTGGAACAAGGGCCAGTACAGGAAGCGGGTCTAGCACAGGTGCAGGCATGGAACGCATTGAGCAGCTACTGTGCTGCTGTTGCTGCAACACTTGAATAGTGAGCTGTATGATTTTCTGTCCAATCAGGGAGCACAGAGTGGGGGTTTATTGGGCCCAGCCAAGATCACTGGGTTGCTAGGTAACTGTACCCAGAGCCAGCTGAGTTCCTGAGAATACCATTCCCCACCCCTGAGAGTGCCTTTGGGGGGTAGGGGGGAGGTGTCCCTGATAGATCAAGGTGTCTTTGGTGAAATTCCTGCAGGAAATTAGGACCGTGAACACTTTCTTCTGGTTCCCAGGATCATTCCTTTGGCCTGTACCCCTTCCAATCTATTAAATACTGAAGATTGCCCCAGCCCATTGGGTGTTGAGCACCTGATGGACTTCAGATTCCTCCTGCCCATATACAATTAGTGGGAGTGGAGGAGGATCTACCTGGTCGGTGAAAGGGTTGTTAAGGAACAGTTTGAGGAGAGAAACATGATTGGTGGGGTGAATGTTGAGGGCTTCTGAGAGCTGAAACTTGAAGGCAACTGGGTTAATTTAATCAGTGATTCAAAAAGGACCCAGGCATTGGTGGTCATGCTTACCCAAAAGACAATCCATTCTCAGGTTCTGAGTTGAGCCAAACCTTATCCTGTACTTCAAGGCTGGGGTGGCCTGTCACTTTCTTTCTACACAATGCTTATGAGTTTCTTTAGTGGCAAATATGCGTTCCTGGTGCATTTGCTGGAGGTGGATGACTAGGTCCATGGCTGCTGGGATGGCAGAGCCTTCACACAGATCTGGATGGAATCATTGGGGGTGAAAAACAAAATCTGTGATCAAGGAGGTCTGTTGTGTTGAAGTTGGATTGAGTTGTACACAAACTCAGCCAAACACAGAAATGGGAGCCAATCATCCTGATGGAAATTCAGAAAACAGAGAGACTTCTTGAGGGTTTGATTGACTCTTTCAGATTGGCTATCAGTCTGTGGATAGTGGGCTGTCAAGGTGAGAAGCTGAGAAGGCAAAAAAATTCCTGCCAGAATTGAGAAACACCGTGAGATCCTTGATCTGAAATGGCATGTTGTGGTGTTGAAAGATGTGCTCCAAGAAGGTCTGGGTGATTTCATGGGCATGATGCAGCATGGAATTATGTAAGCCATCTTGGTCAGGGAGTTCAGTACAGTCTGGATAACTCAGTGCCTTTGGGAGCACAGTAACTTCACTATAAAGTCCATTGAGAGAGTGGACCAAAGAAAGCAGAGGCCTGGAGTGGGGTGAAGGAGGCCCCCAAGTTTTTGCTCATGGTTTCTTCATGCAGGCATAGCGACTGCATGACCTAACATAGTTTATAACATCAGTTTGTAGGGTTGCCACCAGAAATATCTAGTGATCTGGTTCCAAATTTTAAATTGGCTGAAATATCCTGCCATGGATGAGTCATGAAACAACCTTAGCATCTAAAGCCAGGAGCTGCCCTTGGGAATGTGCAGATGATCTCCATGATAAAAGAAGTCTTGTTGCAGATGAAACCTTGAATCTGGGGAAGCACTTAGAGTCTGGAAGACTGGAGCCACAAAAAGGTCACTTGGAAGGAAAGAACAGCTAATGGTCATCACGTGACCAGTGTTGGTCCCACAGACAAAGTACTAAGACCAATGGTGTGAGCCTCCTATCCCACTTCATGGTCCTCAGCCTTGTAAGAACCTTCCTGTTCTTAGTTCCAGGATGGCACATAACTGTAAAGTCAAATTAGGAGAGGAAAAGGGCCCAGCAAATCTGATGCTGGTTGTGTCATCATGTTGTCCATAGATGCGCCACATTCTTGTGATCCGTCCAGACTTGTATAGATGTGTGGGCCTTCTCAAGAAGATGGTGCTACTCTTCAAAAGCAGCCTTGATGGTTAGCAGCTCCTTGTGGATAAGGCAATGGCTTTCTAAGTCAGAGATTGTGGGTTCATGTCCCATCTGGGGTGAAAACTACTTTCAGGGGGAGGGATAGCTCAGTGGTTTGAGCACTGGCCTGCTAAACCCAGGGTTGTGAGTTCAATCCTTGAAGGGGCCACTTAAGGATCTGGGGCAAAATCAGTACTTGGTTCTGCTAGTGAAGGCAGGGGGCTGGACTCAATGACCTTGCAGTTCTATGAGATAGGTACATCTCCATATATATAGTCTCATATATCATAAGTTTTCTCAGCAGGAATCGGTTTCCAAGAAAAAAGGCTCACATGAATAGTGTAGCTGAAATTGCATATTTTAGGTCGACTTACCTGGCTGTGAGGACGGCGGCGAGTCGACTGCTGCTGCTCCGCCGTCGACTCCGCTTCCGCCTCTTGCCGCGGTGGATTTCCGGAGTCGACGGCAGAGCAATCAGGAATCGATTTTATCGCGTCTTCACTAGACGCGATAAGTCGATTCCCAATAGATCGATTGCTACCTGCCGATCCGGCGGGTAGTGAAGACGTGCCCTGAGGTGTTGGTCTTGATATGAAGGCATTTGTGGGGTCCAGATGGGTCAAAACAGGGGTAGAAATAAATGATTTTTTTCAGGCTGCTGAAAGCTGCCTGCATGTCAGTGAACCAGGTGAACTTAGTCCTCCTCTTAAGGAGGGACTTGTTATAGGAGCTATAGAGAATCCTTAGATGAATTGCAGGTAAAAATTTGGAAATCTGAGGAACTGCTGCACTCCGTGTATATTTGATGATGCCTTCCACTTGGTAATGGCTCTAATCTTGTGGGGGTCCATGGCAAGTCCTGCTGGAGAGATAATATAGTCCAGAAACTCCCATGGTATCCTTGTCAAATTCACATTTCTCAGGTTTCCCATAAAGTTGATTTTGGCAAAGTCAATTAAGAACTGTGTGCATGTGGTAGTCACAGAGTTCCTGATTCTCTGAAAAAATAAGAATATCATCAAAGTAGATGATCATAAATTGTTTGAGGATATTGCTGTAGATGTCATTCATGAAATGCTGGAAGATTGTGGGGGTATTACACAAACTAAATGGCATTACCAGGTATTCAGGTATTCAAAATGGCCATATTAGGTTTGAAATGCAGTCTTCCATTCATTCCCCTGTTGAATTCTGACCAGGTTGTCTGCTTTACACAGACCTAGCTTCATGAAGACTTGAGACAAATGGAATCTTTCTAGGAGGTTGTTTATGAGAGCAAGGGGGTATTGATTGTGGACAGTGACCTTGCTTAGGTCTTGATAATTGACACATGTTTGTAGAGAGCCATCCTTCTTAGCCACAAAGAAGATAGGTGCTCCCGCTGGGGAAGTGGAAGGGCGGATGGTCAGCAGATACTCCTAAAGGTAGTCCCAGAGGGCCTGCGCTTGGGTTCAGATGTATCCAAATGGGAGCTCTGTTCCCAGTTGAAGGTTGATTAGGCAATCGTAACTGCTCTGAGGAGATAGAGCTGGGAAGACATGATCATCTTTATCATGAAGAATGGAAGAGTATAGATCACAAGTGCCAGCTGATTCAGGAGTCATGAATGACAAGCCTTGACAAGCTCAGGAAAGTACTTGTGAAGGATGGGAATTTGATGCCCCTTCACATATTCATGATCGATGAAATTGGCAAAGGTGCTCAAATGAACCAATGTTTCTAAGTGGATGTTGTGCATGGCAGAATGCCAGAGTTGAGGAGAGAGATGGAATAGGGTAGTGTGATTTTTAAGGGTAACCAAGATTCCAGTGGATAGGTGGCCATGCAATTCACTGTGGGGAGGAGTGGAGTGCTGACTTAACACTAGCCCCCCTGTTGGGGTTGGGCTCTGGTGTTTCCTGATCCAGAGGTGGGGTGGACCTTAGCCAGGTACCCTGCTGCAATATGCCCAGGCATCCCACAATGAAGGCACAACTCCAATGCTTGACAACAATTTTTTTTTAGTCAGCAGACAGGTGGGGCTGGGCTCATTGGTTTGCGGTCTGGTGAGGCAACTGGAGCCCTGGAAGATGAAGGAGTTCTGGCCAGTGGGGCTTGGGTGACATGCTGTTATTCTTGGGCTCGCTCCAGTACCCAATCACCAATCCTAATATAGGCTCCCAGGCTTGGCCGAGGTTCCACCCATGCTAATTCACCTTTAATAGAGTTGTTGAGTCCCTGCCTGAAGTAGCATTGCTGCATGGCCTCATTCCAGTGGGTTTGCAGCCAGATATTGAAATTCTGCTGCATATGTGGTGGCGGACCTGGGAATCTGCTGGAGGGCATGGAAAGCAGCTTCTGTGGTATATTCTCAGTTAGGATCATCGAAGATGCCCACTATTGCTTCAAAGTTCTCAAAGTGTTCAAAGAAAGGTCTCGACCCCTCCAGAAGTGGGGATGCCCATTTAAAGACCTCTCCAGTGAGCAGATTAAGCACTAATCCCACTCTGGACTGATCTGTAGGGTAGAACTGTGGCTGCGACACAAATTGGAGATGCCATTGGTTTAGGAACCTGCAAAATTTGGCATGATCGATCCCCACTGAACTTATAAGGTAAAGGCAGCTTGGGCTCATGGAAACTGGATGCAGGAGTTGTGGGGACAGAAGACGATGCTGGGGCTTTTACCTGGACCTATAAGTATGCATACTGGTCATGTAGCGCAGCGACCTAAGCCTACAGTTCCTGTAGGACCCAACAACATATGAGAAGGTGGGTTGGGCTCCTGTTGAGGCCCTTCCAGAGGGAAGCTCCGTGCTGTGGGACGAAGTCAAACTGTGACACACTGGGGTGTAGGTTGTGGGATGTAGTGGTCAGAACAGGAGTCTGACCTAGTGGTCAGAACAGAACCAAACGGCAGAACTGGAGTTGTGGTCATGAGACAAGGCCAATGGTTGGAGCCAGGAATCAGGAGTTCTAAGGAAAGTGGGGACTAGGGCTGGAACAGTTGAAGGCATGGGTTGGAGCAAAGGCAAGTACAGGAAGCTGGTTAGGCACAGCTGTGGGTGTGAAGCACATGAGCAATTACTGCTGTTGCTACAAGGCTAAAATAGGAATCTGTTGGCCATTCTGTCCAATCAGGGAGCACAGTCTGGGGGTTTATTGGGCCAAATCAATCTCATTCTGTTGTTGGGCGACCACTCCCAGAACCACCTGAGTTCCTGACAGGGAAGCCCTTTACTCCCTTCCCCCCATCCGCCCATGCACTTACATAAGGCCCGTATGGCCAATCAGTGACACTCATCCATTAGATACTGAGCAGCTTTCATCCACATGAAGTGCAGCATTTCTGAGTGTGACTTAAAACATCAAAACCTGGTGAAATTAAAATATGTCTTGGTATTTTTTTATTCCTCACAGGTTGCTTTGCAGGTCAAACTTGCCCTGCAGAGAGTAGTTAATAAGGTTTTTCCCAGACTAATAGCTAAGGAAGGGCCATAACCCAATAAACATTTAAACCATTATGCTAATAATGATCACTAAGGCACTTTATGCAACAAAAAAACGTGTTTTGGTCTTTGCCAAAAAGAAAGAACAGTCCAAGACTATTTTGAAGGTTCATTTCTGTTGCTGATGATTGATTATTCAAAGCAAGAATTATCTGATGGAGCTCCATAAGTATTAGAGAGAGGCTGGGACTGATGAGAGTGCCAGAGGGAGCAATCACTTGTCACTACATTGAGCTTTGAGAGAACCTTCCTTCAGTGCCTATTTGATGACTCCTACAATGTGCAAAACCCATTATGCAGATGCAAGTCATCTATTCTGATGCCAGGATTCACCTGTGGTTTTAAACCATTATGAAAGGAAGCCAAGCAGAGTGACAAGAACAAAAAAAATTGTAGAAAACATTCCTTTGAAAATAAGAATTCCACTCTTTTAGTAACGTAAGAGCTGTACTCATATTGAGTAGTACCTTACTCAGCCAAATGTCTCACTGAAACCAGTGGGGCTAGTCATGGAGTAAATTAATAGTGGATGAAATCCTGGCCTCACTGAAATCAGTGGGAAGTTTGCCACTGACTTCGCTCATTTAAGGGTGCCTTCTCATCAATTTAATATGACTAATGTTCCAACTCACTAATTCTCTACCCTGGGTTCTAAATAGGATTGCCAGGTGTCCGGTTTTTGACCAGAATGCCTGCTTCAAAAGCGCAGAGCCCGTACCCCCTCCCACACCCCAACCCCCTGCCTCAACCTGCAACCCCCTCCCACATTCTGAATCTCTCTGCCCCACCCCCCAGCCTGGAGTTCCCTCCTGCACCCCAAACCTCTCATCCCCAGCCCCATCCCAGAGCCCAACCCCCCAGGTGCAGCCCTCTCCCCTCCCGTACCCCAACCCCCTGCCCCAGTCCAGTGAAAGTGAATGAGGGTGGGGGAGAGCGAGCCACCGAGGGAGAGTGAGTGGGGTCAGGGCCTCGGGAAGGGGTAGTGAGTGGGGGGCAGGGCCTCGGGAAGGGGTGAGGCTAGGGTGTTTGGTTTTGTGGGATTACAAAGTTGGCAACCCTCGTTCTGAAGGGGAGGGTATTTATGGATGAAGAAAGGTAGGGGAATGGGAAGTGAAAAGGAGGAGGACATGGCAGTGTTGCCCAACACTGTGATTGTATTATGAATCTTTTCACATTCTGTGTTTTTCTAAAAGCCCCAGCTCCTGGAATCATTAATTATGAAAAATAATCTGTTTTAAGTTTTCTTTAAAAGTAAGTTTCTAGTCCTCAAAAACTGGAAAATGGGGCACAAGTGTAACCTAAAGGCTCAGAAAAAAGTAGTTGCCAAAAAACAAACAAACAAACAAACAACAAAAATACCAACTCAAATAGCTTAAAAATCATGAGATTTAAAAAATATATAGACAATCTCATGATTTTTTTATATTGGCAATAATAAAATTGATAACAATAGTTAGCCAGGGGAATGTGAGGGCCAAGAGGGGAAAGCTGGATTTATGCATCCCTAGTCACAAGTGCACCTAGCATCACCTAGATCGTTTTGTTGATCTGCTGCTTCTCTTTACCCCATCCTTTGTGCGTCTTTGCCTAATTAGACTGTACTCTGTCCAGGGCAGGAACTATTTCTTCCTATATGTTCTAAGTGCTCAGCACTTTTGGGAACTATACAATAATTAATAACAACACAGCAATGTTATGTTTGTAATTTTTTGTACACTGTTATCATGTCGTGTTTTAAATATTCTGACATATTTTTGCATTAAACATTTCTTTCAGATGATCATCGGTATCCCAAGTCACTGCAGTCTTGCTTCACATCCACATCGTGCTTTCTATAGTATTGTTCTACTTTTCATTTTCTTATTGGTTATATAGCTTTGGCTTTAATGACATCGTTGTGTGGCAACAGAATCAGGCTGAGTCCTTTATATACGGAATTGAATGCTATTTCATTATCCTATATATGCTTATATTGTAGGTCAGATTCTCTGGTAGTAGAAATCAGTGAGTTTTGTTGACTGGCCCTGTATATAAATAAGATGATTATAGAGTGCATATGACCAGTTGCAGAACCTGATCCACCTTTCATTGAACTCAATGACAATTGCACATTGATGTCTATGGCAGTTGCACCTGGTACAATGGGATTGAATTTTATCTGCTGTGGCTCAAGATATTCAATAAACTGCATGGGTAAGAATCCAAAATTCTAGCTATTGCAGGGGCATGCACAAGGGGGGCAAGCAGGGACACAGGCCCCCCAATAATCAGCAAGGGATGCAGTACTCCCCCTGCCCCGGGGCTGTGGCTCTCTCCCCACTGCAGCTGGGGCTGGGGGAGTCCTCTCTCCCCAGGGCCCAGGTAGGGAGGGGGAGCAGCGAGCTCCTCCCAGGGCTAGGGCAGGGAGGAGAGGGGGGTAGTGAGCTCCTCCTGGGGTTGGGGGGGGGGGTGCAGTGAGCTACTCCTGGGACCAGGGATGGGGAGAGGGGAGAGCAAGCTTCTGTGCCCCTCCAAAGGGGTCAAATTTTAACTCCTGCACATGCCCCTGAGCTGTTGTTACATGAGAACCTCAATATTTTAATTTCCTGATTCTTGAATGCTTTAAATTACAGCCTCAGTGTTAATTAATATAGACTGTGCATTAATAAACAAAGTGCATATATTGTATTTATCTATTACACATACACACTTAATATGTTTTTCTTCATGTCTCTCTCTGTGATCTATAGATAGATAGATATTTTCCAGAATTAACCAAAAAAGAGGAGATGATGATGATGAAAGAAACAGAAGAGGGACATGCAGCTTATTTCTGTTTTCTAATCAAAATACTGCCAAAGATTAAATAATGTCTGAATAATCTGAAAGAGCTTTCTGCACATTATCATAGCAACAAACTATTTGCCTGCACAGTTAAGCTATAGCTAGCAGCTTCTTCATAGCTTGAGAGTTGTCTTGTCTAGCATAGCTGTGGTGTTTACGCAGGGCCTAAATGCATCGGTTGGGTCTACCATGAAGAATAAGCCTAAAGGAAGCATTAAAAGGTGGGTGAGTGGAAAATTTCACACTTCACAAGTTGGATTCTACAGTGTGGATGAAATTAAATGTTGCTTTTAGACTGAGATCACTCCATCATGAGCCGCCAGCCTGCGCCCCACCTTGCTCCACCGGCTGCGGCTGCTGGCTGCATGTCCGCCGCCCCCCCCCTTGGCTGCCGGCCCCGCTGCAGGCCACCAGCCTGCGCCTCCCCTCGCTCCTCCGGCCGTGCCCGCTGCCCCCCCCATGGCTGCCGGCCGCGCTGTGGGCCGCCAGCTTGCGTCCCCCCTTGCTCCTCTGGCTGCAGTTGCCAGCCGCGCTGCGGGCCACATGCCACGCCCCCCACTCCTCTGGCTGTGCCCGCCACCCCCCTATGGCTGCCGGCTGCGCTGCGGGCTGCCAGCCTGCGCCCCCCCCTCGCTCCTCCGGCCGCATTTGGAAAGGCGCCGCTTATGGAACATGTGCTGAGGGGAAGCGGCTGCTTCCCCTGCACCTCGTTAGCTACGCTACTGGCTGAACATATATTATTTTGGGGAGACGGGGGTGGTACGAAATGAGCTGGAGGACAGAATAGTGACCTGCATCTGAGAGGCAGTGTGTGGAAAGGGGACAGACTTAAGTACAAACCAACCAATGTATTTTCAAGAGTGAAAGAAGAGGAAGGGAGCATGGACTGATTACAAAATCAATCCCCTCTTTATGCTTTAGGGTTGTGTGTGTGTGTGTGTGTGTGTTGTTTTGCTTTAAGAAAAGGCACTGAATTTGTTGAAAGACGAAGGCAAAAAATAAACCAGGAGTTGCAGCTCTGAAATGCACTGTACATTTATGCACACCTGTTAAATATTAAGGGCCATCTGGCCCCCTAGTGGATGAAAAAACTTTTGATATTAAATGAACTCATTAAACTACTTCAATTTGGGTAGAATTTAGAAATTAACAGCCTGTTTCACTTCCTGTTCGGAGGCAGGGCTGCCAGTGGTACTCTGGCCACACATTTTATCAGGAGAATACTGACAAGCAAACTATGAGTTGTCAAATGATACCTTACAAGGCATACTTTTGACAACGGTTATTACAATAGTGTGTTGGGCAGGGATCGGCAACCTTTGGCATGCGGCCCATCAGGGAAATACGCCGGTGGGCCGGGACAGTTTGTTTACCTGAAGTATCTGCAGGTTTGGCCGATTGCAGCTTCCATTGGCCACAGTTCACTGTTCCAGGCCAATGGGGGCTGCAGGAAGCGGTGTGGGCCGATGGATGTGCTGGCTGCCGCTTCCTGCAGCCCCTGGGGTTTGCAGCTCCAGGGCAGCCCTGCCATATGAACTATCTCTGAGTCAGTGATACAAGGGCTTTCAGGCTCCCTGCCATGGAACCAACAGCCTGGAAGCCCTGAGAGCCTCAGCTCCAGTCAGAGCTTTCAGGGCTTCTAGGCTCTCCACTCCACAACAGGGGGACTCCTCTGACTCTCAGAGAATGTTCGTGCTGACCCCTCTTCTACAGGGAATCTGGGGCAACCTAGGAAGACCCTTGGAGTTCGGGACATCCCAGAGAATTCCCCAGAGTCAGGGCAATGTGGGGAGTTTCTAGGAGTCAGGGCAGCTGGCTGCTCCATTTCCTTTTGGTAAAATCCAATGAAAATGTCTTTTTTCAATATGCCCTTTTCGTGGGAAATTTCAAAATGTCTAGTTCTTGTGCCAATTCAGAATTAAACTTCTTCTCAGAATTTGCTGCAGAATGGAAATGCTAAGTTTTGACCAGCTCTAGTCACTGGTTGGTGCCAACACTGTCTTTACTTCCTCCCAATGCAAGCTATGGCTTAAAGCCACAGGCAAACTCCTAGGATTGCTTCTTTCCACTGCACTGTATCTTTATTGTTTTCAGTATGCGGAATATAAAAAATAGGGGCTAAATTCTCAGCTGGTGTAAACTGGCACTGGATTTGGCGCTAAACATTCATTGTTGCACTCTTGCTTTTTCTGGACTTTTTTTTGCCCAATTCTTGCTCAGAAAAATCTCTCCGTGAAGACAGTGGCAGTTTTCTTTAAAATAAGTCATGAGTGAACTCAAAATAATGACTTCAGGATTTGGCCCCTGGTGTTTTCTAAATATTTTACTAAACAGTCCAATCTAAATACATTTAGCCTGGTTCTTAAACCAGTCTGACATACTGCAAGGGGAAGGGGAAAAAATAACATTTTTAAAGGCAAGGAGGCCTCATTTGCTTTGTTTTAAATTTAATTTTGATAAAATAGCATGAGTTGGCTTGTCACTGCAGATCGATTGTGTATGTCTTGGTAGCTGTCTGAAATCAGGATATACTGTACCTATTCCATCTAGAATAGATACCTAGGTGTATTTCCTGATTGGTTGCATCCTAGTATGCTGGCATATGTTTTGCACCACTACAGAAGTTGAATCTCTTTTCACATAGCTATTCTGCTATTAGGTATCATGTTTATTCCCAATAGATAACAAATTTAAGAGAGAGAGTGAGGAAGAAGAAAACAGTAATAAACAGAGAACTGGTGGTGGTTCAGATAATGCAAACTATAAGGTAGAGATATAATTTACATCAGAAACCTCTTTAAAGATAAGTATTTAAGAAGCTGGTGAGATGGGAGTTGGCTTTCCTTTATTCTCTCTTCTATTGATGTATGATAAATGAGGTGGGTCTTCATAGATGTTTTAGGAGATGATGTTACGTGTATGTGTGAGAGAATCATCTGTAATAGAAATGGGGAAAGACCAATCTGATCCATCTCCCTGCAATTCTGAACATTGTTTTATTCAGATCAGATTCCTCAACTACCAGACCCCAATTATGACATATTGGCCTTTTAAAATTATTGCAAGGATGTTACTTCAGATGTATTGTGGTGTGTCTGACTATAGAATTTGGTCCATAAGATATATTCAGAACTCCTCAGGCCCCCATCCTGGAGCATAGAGTGCTGAGTGACTGCTGTGCCCACAGAGAGCCCCACTGAAGCTGGTCCATGTTGTACATTGCAGGAGTTGGGCCTAAAGCTTCCTTCTGCTGTTTGCTTTAATATCTTAAGTCACTGGGAGAAACTAAATATCCTTATGGATAAGCCATGGATATTTTAAAATAAGCCTTTCAAACTTACATCTGATCAAAGATCTGATTTTGCATAATTTCTTCGAGAGACACTCATTTTTCTTTGTACAGATACCACTGCTTAGTGCAAACAACAAGTACCCATCATACGAAAGTGTATGAAACAATGCTGGGTTTGGGCCAAATAAGCACCTTAAAATTTTTTGAAAGTGAACACACAGAGTTGTCTGTTTCCTTCTGTCTCCAAAGCCCAGTCAATGGTATTCTTTAATGCACTAAATTCTGTCCCTTCCTATTTTTGGGGACTCACCAAAAATTGGCAGCTAGCTGTGTGTCAAGTAGTAACTCCTCTTCAAATATTGTTTTAAATAGATCCGTTAAGCAGTGTTATTGCTACCCAGGGGTAATTTATAATACTCTGCTAGGAAGCTAACCCTGGCACCTTTCCATTTGTTAAAGTGTTTGTGGCATCCATTGCTGAATAAATTAGATGCTATCAATATTGAGGAAGTCAGCTTTTTCTATATTTGAGAACTTGTTTTAAATTTTTAAAAATAGCTTTCCTAGGGAAAGTGCATTATGCTGCCTAGTCACATTAACTGAAATCTCCATCTCTTGCCCACTAACTTTTGGTGCTCATTTGCTGGCATCTAGCAACAACTGACAACATCTTCCAGCTCTCTGTAGTTGTAAATCATATTTCAAATCCATCAGGACTGAATAACCCAGTCAGTAACAGTCACTTAGAGCTGAGAAAGATACTATACTTCAGGCGGAGAATGCAAAGATGCCCTTCGCTGTCTCCAAGCAATTGGCATTGTCATAGTGTCTAGTAGTTCAAAACAAAATGTTTCCCTATAGCATTTCAATGAATCTTCAGTGCAACTGTGTCATTTGTTTATAGCCTTTCAAGAAAGATTCTTAAATGTTTTGTGGCTGATGAGACTGGGCATCATAAGTAAAAACAAGCCAGCAGAGCTCCGCTTCTGGATGGAGAGAAAGAAACTCCGCAACCATTGAGCGGTTACCTGGAAACCTCCCTAACAAATCACTGTTATCTGAGGAACTCAAGCTAGCAGTGCATCCCTGGAATACAAAAGAAGGTGCTGCTGGCAGTGTGTTCTTGCTGAAGGACCCTTGGTTCTGGAACTTTCTTCACTTCTTGGTCCATCAGAGCCCAGATTTCCTGACCTTCACAACACACTGTAAGAGCCATTTGTTTCCCCAGACTTTTCCTAAGGAAGAGATAGCTGTATGGAATGGGAATTGGTTGAAGCAGGGGATAAGAGATGTTATTTGGATCCAAGTTGTCAAACAGAACACTCCTTTTTTGTTACTGCTATAAGATGTGGGAATAGATTGTTATGGGGTGGGGGTGGAGATGTCTTGTGATTGTGTCTGACCATGCAACAGTGCACAAGGAAGAAGAGGTACAAAGAACTGCCATGCATCCCCTTGCAGTTCTGTTCAAGACCAGACACAACAGCAGTCCTGGCACTAAATGCAAATATCAATCCAGACGAGCAACAAGAGTCGGGCCAGCCTCTCCTAAGGAGGTGAGGTAGGAGATGAGCCATGCAAAACTGGCCCTGGGAAATGGTGATTTTTTTTTTTTATAATGGTTGGTATCTCAGCAAAATATGAATGGAATTTCATGAGACAAAGAAAAAAGGCACATCTCTAGCCTCAGGGCATTCTACCTGCCAAACTTCAAAGGCTGCTGCAGACAATAGCGCTCCAAGAGCTTCTCTAAGGGAAGGGGGAAAGTAGCAAGAATCCTGTATAATGGAAAGTGTTCTGCAACCTAAATATAGGGGTCATAACTAGCACCCTATGTAATAAGAAAAATATATCTTTTAATATATTCAGAGGTATAAATATCCCAGTATAGTACTATGTAATACAGACTGTCATGCTCTTGGAACAACTTACATTGTTAAGCAATGATCGAGGCTATTGTAAGGTGTCGACTTAATCCTCAGGACAGAGATTTAAGGGAGATTCCGGACCTTTTCCCAAAAGAGATTGTAAACTGGTCTGAAATACTGAAGTATAAGGTTTGGCAAGGATCTGCCAGGCCTCCATGAGTTGATAAGGCCAGAAGATGTGTGAATCATCAGAAATGGGGGGGGATCAGTAATTACCCACTAAAATATCATATTGGATATCCTAAGCTTTCAGGGATAGTGGGACACACCTTTCAAACAATTTTGGCTAGTTTTAGGGAGGGAACAATTAACTATATGGGAACCCAGATGGGGGTGGGGTAGAGGCAGCCAAGCTAATTGCTGGTGCCTCATGGTGGCAGGTGTCAAGTTCCCTGATAAATCAGAATTGAAAGTAGACACAGAGGAAGGCATCCTCTAATGTGGGTGGCGCGTATAATAGGCTGGTTAAGGCTGTGCCTCCGCAAACAGCTCTGCATGGCCCCGCCCCCAAGGCTGCCTCCTGCTTGCCACTAACTGGCCCCAGCCGAGACAGGCTGTTCCAAGTTCCAGGAAACCTGCTGGGGCTGGACTCTGGAGCTAGGGCAGCTGGGACTTGGGGTGGCTGGGGCTGCCCAGGGCTGGGGAGGCCCTTGGCACTCCAGTCCTGGGGGCACAGAGGCTGTACCGCCCGGTGCTCCAGGGCTGCAGGGGGGAGAAGCCCGCCCAGTGCTCTGGGGCTGGGTGGGGAGGGTGTGCTGCTTACCCAGTACTCCGGGGCTTTGTGTGGTGTGTGTGTGGGGGGGCTGCCCATTACTCCTGCTCCGTGGCTGGAGGTGCTCAGGCCGCCTGGGGCTGGAGGGGACTGGCAGCTGCTGGGGGCCCTCTGGGCTTCGGCGGGGAAAGGGGATGGGAGGAGTGGTGTGAAGGGATAGGCCAAGCCGGGGGCTAGCCTCCCCAAGCCTGTGGTTCACCCACCACCCATGTTCTCTAATGAACCTAGGGAATGGGGTTAGGGCTTCTACTGTCTGGTGCAGCAAGGAGAAAGCCCTCTTAGACCTCTGTCACCATTTCTCAGTGAGTCACAGCTAAGGATGTCAGATTCAGGACAAACTGCTGAGAAATAGGGCAGAGTCACCCCAGACCGGCAGTTATTCTACCATTAAATATACCAAGCCAGTAACAAAAGTAGACTTATGTTTCACCACATGGGTTAACAAAAAGTCAAAAATGCAGTCTCCTTAGGCATTCCAGCCCTTATCTCCCCCCCCCCCCCCCCGCAACCCCGGGCCCCAGACTCTTGACTATATGATGAGTGGTTATAGAAAACCAGTTTCATGAGACGAGAGCAGCCACACAGCCTGATCAATATATAACTCAGATCTTACCCAGTAATTGCACTGCTGCCAATCCTTTAGTAACTAAAATCTGGAGGTTGGTTTATAAGAGACAAGAAGAAGAGAGTTAAAATGGTTAATAGATCATATACATACAATCATTGCCAAATTCTTGTATCAGGTTTGAAGCAGTGATGTAATAAACTGCTGGCTTGTAAAGTCTCTGGTAATTTCCAAAGATTGGAGGGTATTCAGTCATAGGCACTGACTATGTGGGTTCTCCAGGGCTGGAGCACCCATGGGAAAAAAAAATTGTGGGTGCTTAGCACGAACCAACCACCAGCTCCCCTCCAACCCTCCCCAGCACCTCCCATCTGCCAGTGGCCCCACTGATCAATGCCTCTCCCGTCCTCTGTGATCAGCTGTTCCACAGCTTGCAGGAGGCATGGTGAGGAAGGGGGAGGAGCAGGGATGGGGTGTGCTTAGGGGGAGGGAGTGGAGCTGGGTAGGAAGAGGCAGGGTGGGGTAGGAGGGGGGTGGGGCAGGGTGGGAGTGGGGCCTGGGATGGAGGGGGGGTTGAGCACCCCTGGAACCCAGAGGAAGCCAGCACCTGTGACTTCAGAACATAGTCAATATGCTCTTTTCAGTTGTAAATCCATAGTCCAGAGAGTCAGAGCAGAAGAGGCATGATGGAGATGTTTCCAGGGTCTTTTATGTCCTCTGCCATGTGGATGGAAGTTTACTGTCCCAAACAAAGCTCACAGCTAGAGGTGAAAGTAAGCCGGTATGTCCCAGTATGGCATGCCAGTAAGAGCCGGTGCCCCGTACCGGGGCAGCCCGGCTTCCCCAGGCAGAAATTTAAAGGGCCTGGGGCTCCCAGCAGCAGCTGGAGACCTGGGGTAGCGGCAGCGGGGCTCCGGGGGTTATTTAAAGGGCCGGGACTCCCGCTGCTCTACTGCCCTGGGCCCTTTAAATAGCCACTACACAAGGGCTCCGGGGGCTATTTAAAGAGCTGGGATGGTAGAAGCAGGGGAGTCCTGGGTCCTTTAAATAGCCCCCAGAGCCCTGGAGTAGCGGCGGGGCTCCAGAGGCTATTTAAAGGGCCCAGGGCTCCTGCTGCCTCTACGGCCCCGGCCCTTTAAATAGCCGCCGGAGCCCCGCCGC